>NC_142759.1:38516342-38825002 GCF_054948205.1 Urtica dioica subsp. dioica | reverse complement strand
CCTCGAGTCGAGCTCCGAGTCCGCGAGTCGACCGAGACTCCTCGCACCGACTCTTCACGAAACTCCTCGTGCAGGCTACATAAGCCCTCGAGCCGAGTTCGAATCCACGAGTCGACTGATACTCCTCGTGCCGACTCTTCACATGTCTCCTCGAGATGAGTTCATTCCTCGAGTCGAGCTCCGAGTCCGCTAGTCGACCGATACTCCTCGCACCAACTCTTCACGAAACTCCTTGTGCAGGCTACATAAGCCCTCGAGCCGAGTTCGAATCCACGAGTCGACTAATACTCCTCGTGCCGACTCTTCACATGTCTCCTCGAGATGAGTTCATTCCTCGAGTCGAGCTCCGAGTCCGCGAGTCGACCGATACTCCTCGCACCGACTCTTCACGAAACTCCTCGTGCAGGCTACATAAGCCCTCGAGCCGAGTTCGAGTCCACGAGTCGACTAATACTCCTCGTGCCGACTCTTCACATGTCTCCTCGAGATGAGTTCATTCCTCGAGTCGAGCTCCGAGTCCGCGAGTCGACCGATACTCCTCGCACCGACTCTTCACGAAACTCCTCGTGCAGGCTACATAAGCCCTCGAGCCAAGTTCGAATCCACGAGTCGACTGATACTCCTCGTGCCGACTCTTCACATGTCTCCTCGAGATGAGTTCATTCCTCGAGTCGAGCTCCAAGTCCGCGAGTCGACCGATACTCCTCGCACCGACTCTTCACGAAACTCCTCGTGCAGGCTTCATAAGCCCTCGAGTCGAGTTCGAGTCGACGAGTCGACTAATACTCCTCGTGCCGACTCTTTACATGTCTCCTCGAGATGAGTTCATTCCTCGAGTCGAGCTCCGAGTCCGCGAGTCGAGCGATACTCCTCACACCGACGCTTCACGAAATTCCTCGTGCAGGCTACATAAGCCCTGGAGCCAAGTTCGAGTCCACGAGTCGACTAATACTCCTCGTGCCGACTCTTCACATGTCTCCTCGAGATGAGTTCATTCCCCCGAGTCGAGCTCCGAGTCCGCGAGTCGACCGATACTCCTCGCACCGACTCTTCACGAAACTCCTCGTGAAGGCTACATAAGCCCTCGAGCCGAGTTCGAGTCCACGAGTCGACTGATACTCCTCGTGCCGACTCTTCACATGTCTCCTAGAGATGAGTTCATTCCTCGAGTCGAGCTCCGAGTCCGTGAGTCGACCGATACTCCTCGCACCGACTCTTCACGAAACTCCTCGTGCAGGCTTCATAAGCCCTCGAGCCGAGTTCGAGTCCACGAGTCGATTGATACTCCTCATGCCGACTCTTCACATGTCTCCTCGAGATGAGTTCATTCCTCGAGTCGAGCTCCGAGTCCGCGAGTCGACCGATACTCCTCGCACCGACTCTTCACGAAACTCCTCGTGCAGGCTACATAAGCCCTCGAGCCGAGTTCGAGTCCACGAGTCGACTAATAATCCTCGTGCCGACTCTTCACATGTCTCCTCGAGATGAGTTCATTCCTCGAGTCGAGCTCCGAGTCCGCGAGTCGACCGATACTCCTCGCACCGACTCTTCACGAAACTCCTCGTGCAGGCTACATAAGCCCTCGAGCTGAGTTCGAGTCCACGAGTCGACTAATACTCCTCGTGCCGACTCTTCACATGTCTCCTCGAGATGAGTTCATTCCTCGAGTCGAGCTCCGAGCCCGCGAGTCGACCGATACTCCTCGCACCGACTCTTCACGAAACTCCTCGTGCAGGCTACATAAGCCCTCGAGCCGAGTTCGAGTCCACGAGTCGACTGATACTCCTCGTGCCGACTCTTCACATGTCTCCTCGAGATGAGTTCATTCCTCGAGTCGAGCTCCGAGTCCGCTAGTCGATCGATACTCCTCGCACCAACTCTTCACGAAACTCCTCGTGCAGGCTACATAAGCCCTCGAGCCGAGTTCGAATCCACGAGTCGACTGATACTCCTCGTGCCGACTCTTCACGTGTCTCCTCGAGATGAGTTCATTCCTCGAGTCGAGCTCCGAGTCCGCGAGTCGACCGATACTCCTCGCACCGACTCTTCACGAAACTCCTCGTGCAGGCTACATAAGCCCTCGAGCCGAGTTCGAGTCCACGAGTCGACTAATACTCCTCGTGCCGACTCTTCACATGTCTCCTCGAGATGAGTTCATTCCTCGAGTCGAGCTCCGAGCCCGCGAGTCGACCGATACTCCTCGCACCGACTCTTCACGAAACTCCTCGTGCAGGCTACATAAGCCCTCGAGCCGAGTTCGAGTCCACGAGTCGACTGATACTCCTCGTGCCGACTCTTCACATGTCTCCTCGAGATGAGTTCATTCCTCGAGTCGAGCTCCGAGTCCGCTAGTCGACCGATACTCCTCGCACCAACTCTTCACGAAACTCCTTGTGCAGGCTACATAAGCCCTCGAGCCGAGTTCGAATCCACGAGTCGACTGATACTCCTCGTGCCGACTCTTCACATGTCTCCTCGAGATGAGTTCATTCCTCGAGTCGAGCTCCGAGTCCGCGAGTCGACCGATACTCCTCGCACCGACTCTTCACGAAACTCCTCGTGCAGGCTACATAAGCCCTCGAGCCGAGTTCGAGTCCACGAGTCGACTAATACTCCTCGTGCCGACTCTTCACATGTCTCCTCGAGATGAGTTCATTCCTCGAGTCGAGCTCCGAGTCCGCGAGTCGACCGAGACTCCTCGCACCGACTCTTCACGAAACTCCTCGTGCAGGCTACATAAGCCCTCGAGCCGAGTTCGAATCCACGAGTCGACTGATACTCCTCGTGCCGACTCTTCACATGTCTCCTCGAGATGAGTTCATTCCTCGAGTCGAGCTCCAACTCCGCGAGTCGACCGATACTCCTCGCACCGACTCTTCACGAAACTCCTCGTGCAGGCTTCATAAGCCCTCGAGTCGAGTTCGAGTCGACGAGTCGACTAATACTCCTCGTGCCGACTCTTTACATGTCTCCTCGAGATGAGTTCATTCCTCGAGTCGAGCTCCGAGTCCGCGAGTCGACCGATACTCCTCGCACCGACGCTTCACGAAATTCCTCGTGCAGGCTACATAAGCCCTGGAGCCAAGTTCGAGTCCACGAGTCGACTAATACTCCTCGTGCCGACTCTTCACATGTCTCCTCGAGATGAGTTCATTCCCCCGAGTCGAGCTCCGAGTCCGCGAGTCGACCGATACTCCTCGCACCGACTCTTCACGAAACTCCTCGTGCAGGCTACATAAGCCCTGGAGCCGAGTTCGAGTCCACGAGTCGACTGATACTCCTCGTGCCGACTCTTCACATGTCTCCTCGAGATGAATTCATTCCTCGAGTCGAGATCCGAGTCCGCGAGTCGACCGATACTCCTCGCACCGACTCTTCACGAAATTCCTCGTGCAGGCTACATAAGCCCTGGAGCCGAGTTCGAGTCCACGAGTCGACTAATACTCCTCGTGCCGACTCTTCACATGTCTCCTCGAGATGAGTTCATTCCTCGAGTCGAGCTCCGAGTCCGCGAGTCGACCGATACTCCTCGCACCGACTCTTCACGAAACTCCTCGTGCAGGCTACATAAGCCCTGGAGCCGAGTTCGAGTCCACGAGTCGACTGATACTCCTCGTGCCGACTCTTCACATGTCTCCTCGAGATGAGTTCATTCCTCGAGTCGAGCTCCGAGTCCGCTAGTCGACCGATACTCCTCGCACCAACTCTTCACGAAACTCCTTGTGCAGGCTACATAAGCCCTCGAGCCGAGTTCGAATCCACGAGTCGACTAATACTCCTCGTGCCGACTCTTCACATGTCTCCTCGAGATGAGTTCATTCCTCGAGTCGAGCTCCGAGTCCGCGAGTCGACCGATACTCCTCGCACCGACTCTTCACGAAACTCCTCGTGCAGGCTACATAAGCCCTCGAGCCGAGTTCGAGTCCACGAGTCGACTAATACTCCTCGTGCCGACTCTTCACATGTCTCCTCGAGATGAGTTCATTCCTCGAGTCGAGCTCCGAGTCCGCGAGTCGACCGATACTCCTCGCACCGACTCTTCACGAAACTCCTCGTGCAGGCTACATAAGCCCTCGAGCCAAGTTCGAATCCACGAGTCGACTGATACTCCTCGTGCCGACTCTTCACATGTCTCCTCGAGATGAGTTCATTCCTCGAGTCGAGCTCCAAGTCCGCGAGTCGACCGATACTCCTCGCACCGACTCTTCACGAAACTCCTCGTGCAGGCTTCATAAGCCCTCGAGTCGAGTTCGAGTCGACGAGTCGACTAATACTCCTCGTGCCGACTCTTTACATGTCTCCTCGAGATGAGTTCATTCCTCGAGTCGAGCTCCGAGTCCGCGAGTCGACCGATACTCCTCGCACCGACGCTTCACGAAATTCCTCGTGCAGGCTACATAAGCCCTGGAGCCAAGTTCGAGTCCACGAGTCGACTAATACTCCTCGTGCCGACTCTTCACATGTCTCCTCGAGATGAGTTCATTCCCCCGAGTCGAGCTCCGAGTCCGCGAGTCGACCGATACTCCTCGCACCGACTCTTCACGAAACTCCTCGTGAAGGCTACATAAGCCCTCGAGCCGAGTTCGAGTCCACGAGTCGACTGATACTCCTCGTGCCGACTCTTCACATGTCTCCTTGAGATGAGTTCATTCCTCGAGTCGAGCTCCGAGTTCGCGAGTCGACCGATACTCCTCGCACCGACTCTTCACGAAATTCCTCGTGCAGGCTACATAAGCCCTGGAGCCGAGTTCGAGTCCACGAGTCGACTAATACTCCTCGTGCCGACTCTTCACATGTCTCCTCGAGATGAGTTCATTCCTCGAGTCGAGCTCCGAGTCCGCGAGTCGACCGATACTCCTCGCACCGACTCTTCACGAAACTCCTCGTGCAGGCTACATAAGCCCTCGAGCCGAGTTCGAGTCCACGAGTCGACTGATACTCCTCGTGCCGACTCTTCACATGTCTCCTCGAGATGAGTTCATTCCTCGAGTCGAGCTCCGAGTCCGCGAGTCGACCGATACTCCTCGCACCGACTCTTCACGAAACTCCTCGTGCAGGCTACATAAGCCCTCGAGCCGAGTTCGAGTCCACGAGTCGACTAATACTCCTCGTGCCGACTCTTCACATGTCTCCTCGAGATGAGTTCATTCCTCGAGTCGAGCTCCGAGCCCGCGAGTCGACCGATACTCCTCGCACCGACTCTTCACGAAACTCCTCGTGCAGGCTACATAAGCCCTCGAGCCGAGTTCGAGTCCACGAGTCGACTGATACTCCTCGTGCCGACTCTTCACATGTCTCCTCGAGATGAGTTCATTCCTCGAGTCGAGCTCCGAGTCCGCTAGTCGACCGATACTCCTCGCACCAACTCTTCACGAAACTCCTCGTGCAGGCTACATAAGCCCTCGAGCCGAGTTCGAATCCACGAGTCGACTGATACTCCTCGTGCCGACTCTTCACGTGTCTCCTCGAGATGAGTTCATTCCTCGAGTCGAGCTCCGAGTCCGCGAGTCGACCGATACTCCTCGCACCGACTCTTCACGAAACTCCTCGTGCAGGCTACATAAGCCCTCGAGCCGAGTTCGAGTCCACGAGTCGACTGATACTCCTCGTGCCGACTCTTCACATGTCTCCTCGAGATGAGTTCATTCCTCGAGTCGAGCTCCGAGTCCGCTAGTCGACCGATACTCCTCGCACCAACTCTTCACGAAACTCCTTGTGCAGGCTACATAAGCCCTCGTGCCGAGTTCGAATCCACGAGTCGACTGATACTCCTCGTGCCGACTCTTCACATGTCTCCTCGAGATGAGTTCATTCCTCGAGTCGAGCTCCGAGTCCGCGAGTCGACCGATACTCCTCGCACCGACTCTTCACGAAACTCCTCGTGCAGGCTACATAAGCCCTCGAGCCGAGTTCGAGTCCACGAGTCGACTAATACTTCTCGTGCCGACTCTTCACATGTCTCCTCGAGATGAGTTCATTCCTCGAGTCGAGCTCCGAGTCCGCGAGTCGACCGAGACTCCTCGCACCGACTCTTCACGAAACTCCTCGTGCAGGCTACATAAGCCCTCGAGCCGAGTTCGAATCCACGAGTCGACTGATACTCCTCGTGCCGACTCTTCACATGTCTCCTCGAGATGAGTTCATTCCTCGAGTCGAGCTCCGAGTCCGCTAGTCGACCGATACTCCTCGCACCAACTCTTCACGAAACTCCTTGTGCAGGCTACATAAGCCCTCGAGCCGAGTTCGAATCCACGAGTCGACTAATACTCCTCGTGCCGACTCTTCACATGTCTCCTCGAGATGAGTTCATTCCTCGAGTCGAGCTCCGAGTCCGCGAGTCGACCGATACTCCTCGCACCGACTCTTCACGAAACTCCTCGTGCAGGCTACATAAGCCCTCGAGCCGAGTTCGAGTCCACGAGTCGACTAATACTCCTCGTGCCGACTCTTCACATGTCTCCTCGAGATGAGTTCATTCCTCGAGTCGAGCTCCGAGTCCGCGAGTCGACCGATACTCCTCGCACCGACTCTTCACGAAACTCCTCGTGCAGGCTACATAAGCCCTCGAGCCAAGTTCGAATCCACGAGTCGACTGATACTCCTCGTGCCGACTCTTCACATGTCTCCTCGAGATGAGTTCATTCCTCGAGTCGAGCTCCAAGTCCGCGAGTCGACCGATACTCCTCGCACCGACTCTTCACGAAACTCCTCGTGCAGGCTTCATAAGCCCTCGAGTCGAGTTCGAGTCGACGAGTCGACTAATACTTCTCGTGCCGACTCTTTACATGTCTCCTCGAGATGAGTTCATTCCTCGAGTCGAGCTCCGAGTCCGCGAGTCGACCGATACTCCTCGCACCGACGCTTCACGAAATTCCTCGTGCAGGCTACATAAGCCCTGGAGCCAAGTTCGAGTCCACGAGTCGACTAATACTCCTCGTGCCGACTCTTCACATGTCTCCTCGAGATGAGTTCATTCCCCCGAGTCGAGCTCCGAGTCCGCGAGTCGACCGATACTCCTCGCACCGACTCTTCACGAAACTCCTCGTGAAGGCTACATAAGCCCTCGAGCCGAGTTCGAGTCCACGAGTCGACTGATACTCCTCGTGCCGACTCTTCACATGTCTCCTTGAGATGAGTTCATTCCTCGAGTCGAGCTCCGAGTTCGCGAGTCGACCGATACTCCTCGCACCGACTCTTCACGAAATTCCTCGTGCAGGCTACATAAGCCCTGGAGCCGAGTTCGAGTCCACGAGTCGACTAATACTCCTCGTGCCGACTCTTCACATGTCTCCTCGAGATGAGTTCATTCCTCGAGTCGAGCTCCGAGTCCGCGAGTCGACCGATACTCCTCGCACCGACTCTTCACGAAACTCCTCGTGCAGGCTACATAAGCCCTCGAGCCGAGTTCGAGTCCACGAGTCGACTGATACTCCTCGTGCCGACTCTTCACATGTCTCCTCGAGATGAGTTCATTCCTCGAGTCGAGCTCCGAGTCCGCGAGTCGACCGATACTCCTCGCACCGACTCTTCACGAAACTCCTCGTGCAGGCTACATAAGCCCTCGAGCCGAGTTCGAGTCCACGAGTCGACTAATACTCCTCGTGCCGACTCTTCACATGTCTCCTCGAGATGAGTTCATTCCTCGAGTCGAGCTCCGAGCCCGCGAGTCGACCGATACTCCTCGCACCGACTCTTCACGAAACTCCTCGTGCAGGCTACATAAGCCCTCGAGCCGAGTTCGAGTCCACGAGTCGACTGATACTCCTCGTGCCGACTCTTCACATGTCTCCTCGAGATGAGTTCATTCCTCGAGTCGAGCTCCGAGTCCGCTAGTCGACCGATACTCCTCGCACCAACTCTTCACGAAACTCCTTGTGCAGGCTACATAAGCCCTCGTGCCGAGTTCGAATCCACGAGTCGACTGATACTCCTCGTGCCGACTCTTCACATGTCTCCTCGAGATGAGTTCATTCCTCGAGTCGAGCTCCGAGTCCGCGAGTCGACCGATACTCCTCGCACCGACTCTTCACGAAACTCCTCGTGCAGGCTACATAAGCCCTCGAGCCGAGTTCGAGTCCACGAGTCGACTAATACTTCTCGTGCCGACTCTTCACATGTCTCCTCGAGATGAGTTCATTCCTCGAGTCGAGCTCCGAGTCCGCGAGTCGACCGAGACTCCTCGCACCGACTCTTCACGAAACTCCTCGTGCAGGCTACATAAGCCCTCGAGCCGAGTTCGAATCCACGAGTCGACTGATACTCCTCGTGCCGACTCTTCACATGTCTCCTCGAGATGAGTTCATTCCTCGAGTCGAGCTCCGAGTCCGCTAGTCGACCGATACTCCTCGCACCAACTCTTCACGAAACTCCTTGTGCAGGCTACATAAGCCCTCGAGCCGAGTTCGAATCCACGAGTCGACTAATACTCCTCGTGCCGACTCTTCACATGTCTCCTCGAGATGAGTTCATTCCTCGAGTCGAGCTCCGAGTCCGCGAGTCGACCGATACTCCTCGCACCGACTCTTCACGAAACTCCTCGTGCAGGCTACATAAGCCCTCGAGCCGAGTTCGAGTCCACGAGTCGACTAATACTCCTCGTGCCGACTCTTCACATGTCTCCTCGAGATGAGTTCATTCCTCGAGTCGAGCTCCGAGTCCGCGAGTCGACCGATACTCCTCGCACCGACTCTTCACGAAACTCCTCGTGCAGGCTACATAAGCCCTCGAGCCAAGTTCGAATCCACGAGTCGACTGATACTCCTCGTGCCGACTCTTCACATGTCTCCTCGAGATGAGTTCATTCCTCGAGTCGAGCTCCAAGTCCGCGAGTCGACCGATACTCCTCGCACCGACTCTTCACGAAACTCCTCGTGCAGGCTTCATAAGCCCTCGAGTCGAGTTCGAGTCGACGAGTCGACTAATACTTCTCGTGCCGACTCTTTACATGTCTCCTCGAGATGAGTTCATTCCTCGAGTCGAGCTCCGAGTCCGCGAGTCGACCGATACTCCTCGCACCGACGCTTCACGAAATTCCTCGTGCAGGCTACATAAGCCCTGGAGCCAAGTTCGAGTCCACGAGTCGACTAATACTCCTCGTGCCGACTCTTCACATGTCTCCTCGAGATGAGTTCATTCCCCCGAGTCGAGCTCCGAGTCCGCGAGTCGACCGATACTCCTCGCACCGACTCTTCACGAAACTCCTCGTGAAGGCTACATAAGCCCTCGAGCCGAGTTCGAGTCCACGAGTCGACTGATACTCCTCGTGCCGACTCTTCACATGTCTCCTTGAGATGAGTTCATTCCTCGAGTCGAGCTCCGAGTTCGCGAGTCGACCGATACTCCTCGCACCGACTCTTCACGAAATTCCTCGTGCAGGCTACATAAGCCCTGGAGCCGAGTTCGAGTCCACGAGTCGACTAATACTCCTCGTGCCGACTCTTCACATGTCTCCTCGAGATGAGTTCATTCCTCGAGTCGAGCTCCGAGTCCGCGAGTCGACCGATACTCCTCGCACCGACTCTTCACGAAACTCCTCGTGCAGGCTACATAAGCCCTCGAGCCGAGTTCGAGTCCACGAGTCGACTGATACTCCTCGTGCCGACTCTTCACATGTCTCCTCGAGATGAGTTCATTCCTCGAGTCGAGCTCCGAGTCCGCGAGTCGACCGATACTCCTCGCACCGACTCTTCACGAAACTCCTCGTGCAGGCTACATAAGCCCTCGAGCCGAGTTCGAGTCCACGAGTCGACTAATACTCCTCGTGCCGACTCTTCACATGTCTCCTCGAGATGAGTTCATTCCTCGAGTCGAGCTCCGAGCCCGCGAGTCGACCGATACTCCTCGCACCGACTCTTCACGAAACTCCTCGTGCAGGCTACATAAGCCCTCGAGCCGAGTTCGAGTCCACGAGTCGACTGATACTCCTCGTGCCGACTCTTCACATGTCTCCTCGAGATGAGTTCATTCCTCGAGTCGAGCTCCGAGTCCGCTAGTCGACCGATACTCCTCGCACCAACTCTTCACGAAACTCCTCGTGCAGGCTACATAAGCCCTCGAGCCGAGTTCGAATCCACGAGTCGACTGATACTCCTCGTGCCGACTCTTCACGTGTCTCCTCGAGATGAGTTCATTCCTCGAGTCGAGCTCCGAGTCCGCGAGTCGACCGATACTCCTCGCACCGACTCTTCACGAAACTCCTCGTGCAGGCTACATAAGCCCTCGAGCCGAGTTCGAGTCCACGAGTCGACTGATACTCCTCGTGCCGACTCTTCACATGTCTCCTCGAGATGAGTTCATTCCTCGAGTCGAGCTCCGAGTCCGCTAGTCGACCGATACTCCTCGCACCAACTCTTCACGAAACTCCTTGTGCAGGCTACATAAGCCCTCGTGCCGAGTTCGAATCCACGAGTCGACTGATACTCCTCGTGCCGACTCTTCACATGTCTCCTCGAGATGAGTTCATTCCTCGAGTCGAGCTCCGAGTCCGCGAGTCGACCGATACTCCTCGCACCGACTCTTCACGAAACTCCTCGTGCAGGCTACATAAGCCCTCGAGCCGAGTTCGAGTCCACGAGTCGACTAATACTCCTCGTGCCGACTCTTCACATGTCTCCTCGAGATGAGTTCATTCCTCGAGTCGAGCTCCGAGTCCGCGAGTCGACCGAGACTCCTCGCACCGACTCTTCACGAAACTCCTCGTGCAGGCTACATAAGCCCTCGAGCCGAGTTCGAATCCACGAGTCGACTGATACTCCTCGTGCCGACTCTTCACATGTCTCCTCGAGATGAGTTCATTCCTCGAGTCGAGCTCCGAGTCCGCTAGTCGACCGATACTCCTCGCACCAACTCTTCACGAAACTCCTTGTGCAGGCTACATAAGCCCTCGAGCCGAGTTCGAATCCACGAGTCGACTAATACTCCTCGTGCCGACTCTTCACATGTCTCCTCGAGATGAGTTCATTCCTCGAGTCGAGCTCCGAGTCCGCGAGTCGACCGATACTCCTCGCACCGACTCTTCACGAAACTCCTCGTGCAGGCTACATAAGCCCTCGAGCCGAGTTCGAGTCCACGAGTCGACTAATACTCCTCGTGCCGACTCTTCACATGTCTCCTCGAGATGAGTTCATTCCTCGAGTCGAGCTCCGAGTCCGCGAGTCGACCGATACTCCTCGCACCGACTCTTCACGAAACTCCTCGTGCAGGCTACATAAGCCCTCGAGCCAAGTTCGAATCCACGAGTCGACTGATACTCCTCGTGCCGACTCTTCACATGTCTCCTCGAGATGAGTTCATTCCTCGAGTCGAGCTCCAAGTCCGCGAGTCGACCGATACTCCTCGCACCGACTCTTCACGAAACTCCTCGTGCAGGCTTCATAAGCCCTCGAGTCGAGTTCGAGTCGACGAGTCGACTAATACTTCTCGTGCCGACTCTTTACATGTCTCCTCGAGATGAGTTCATTCCTCGAGTCGAGCTCCGAGTCCGCGAGTCGACCGATACTCCTCGCACCGACGCTTCACGAAATTCCTCGTGCAGGCTACATAAGCCCTGGAGCCAAGTTCGAGTCCACGAGTCGACTAATACTCCTCGTGCCGACTCTTCACATGTCTCCGCGAGATGAGTTCATTCCCCCGAGTCGAGCTCCGAGTCCGCGAGTCGACCGATACTCCTCGCACCGACTCTTCACGAAACTCCTCGTGAAGGCTACATAAGCCCTCGAGCCGAGTTCGAGTCCACGAGTCGACTGATACTCCTCGTGCCGACTCTTCACATGTCTCCTTGAGATGAGTTCATTCCTCGAGTCGAGCTCCGAGTTCGCGAGTCGACCGATACTCCTCGCACCGACTCTTCACGAAATTCCTCGTGCAGGCTACATAAGCCCTGGAGCCGAGTTCGAGTCCACGAGTCGACTAATACTCCTCGTGCCGACTCTTCACATGTCTCCTCGAGATGAGTTCATTCCTCGAGTCGAGCTCCGAGTCCGCGAGTCGACCGATACTCCTCGCACCGACTCTTCACGAAACTCCTCGTGCAGGCTACATAAGCCCTCGAGCCGAGTTCGAGTCCACGAGTCGACTGATACTCCTCGTGCCGACTCTTCACATGTCTCCTCGAGATGAGTTCATTCCTCGAGTCGAGCTCCGAGTCCGCGAGTCGACCGATACTCCTCGCACCGACTCTTCACGAAACTCCTCGTGCAGGCTACATAAGCCCTCGAGCCGAGTTCGAGTCCACGAGTCGACTAATACTCCTCGTGCCGACTCTTCACATGTCTCCTCGAGATGAGTTCATTCCTCGAGTCGAGCTCCGAGCCCGCGAGTCGACCGATACTCCTCGCACCGACTCTTCACGAAACTCCTCGTGCAGGCTACATAAGCCCTCGAGCCGAGTTCGAGTCCACGAGTCGACTGATACTCCTCGTGCCGACTCTTCACATGTCTCCTCGAGATGAGTTCATTCCTCGAGTCGAGCTCCGAGTCCGCTAGTCGACCGATACTCCTCGCACCAACTCTTCACGAAACTCCTCGTGCTGGCTACATAAGCCCTCGAGCCGAGTTCGAATCCACGAGTCGACTGATACTCCTCGTGCCGACTCTTCACGTGTCTCCTCGAGATGAGTTCATTCCTCGAGTCGAGCTCCGAGTCCGCGAGTCGACCGATACTCCTCGCACCGACTCTTCACGAAACTCCTCGTGCAGGCTACATAAGCCCTCGAGCCGAGTTCGAGTCCACGAGTCGACTGATACTCCTCGTGCCGACTCTTCACATGTCTCCTCGAGATGAGTTCATTCCTCGAGTCGAGCTCCGAGTCCGCTAGTCGACCGATACTCCTCGCACCAACTCTTCACGAAACTCCTTGTGCAGGCTACATAAGCCCTCGTGCCGAGTTCGAATCCACGAGTCGACTGATACTCCTCGTGCCGACTCTTCACATGTCTCCTCGAGATGAGTTCATTCCTCGAGTCGAGCTCCGAGTCCGCGAGTCGACCGATACTCCTCGCACCGACTCTTCACGAAACTCCTCGTGCAGGCTACATAAGCCCTCGAGCCGAGTTCGAGTCCACGAGTCGACTAATACTCCTCGTGCCGACTCTTCACATGTCTCCTCGAGATGAGTTCATTCCTCGAGTCGAGCTCCGAGTCCGCGAGTCGACCGAGACTCCTCGCACCGACTCTTCACGAAACTCCTCGTGCAGGCTACATAAGCCCTCGAGCCGAGTTCGAATCCACGAGTCGACTGATACTCCTCGTGCCGACTCTTCACATGTCTCCTCGAGATGAGTTCATTCCTCGAGTCGAGCTCCGAGTCCGCTAGTCGACCGATACTCCTCGCACCAACTCTTCACGAAACTCCTTGTGCAGGCTACATAAGCCCTCGAGCCGAGTTCGAATCCACGAGTCGACTAATACTCCTCGTGCCGACTCTTCACATGTCTCCTCGAGATGAGTTCATTCCTCGAGTCGAGCTCCGAGTCCGCGAGTCGACCGATACTCCTCGCACCGACTCTTCACGAAACTCCTCGTGCAGGCTACATAAGCCCTCGAGCCGAGTTCGAGTCCACGAGTCGACTAATACTCCTCGTGCCGACTCTTCACATGTCTCCTCGAGATGAGTTCATTCCTCGAGTCGAGCTCCGAGTCCGCGAGTCGACCGATACTCCTCGCACCGACTCTTCACGAAACTCCTCGTGCAGGCTACATAAGCCCTCGAGCCAAGTTCGAATCCACGAGTCGACTGATACTCCTCGTGCCGACTCTTCACATGTCTCCTCGAGATGAGTTCATTCCTCGAGTCGAGCTCCAAGTCCGCGAGTCGACCGATACTCCTCGCACCGACTCTTCACGAAACTCCTCGCGCAGGCTTCATAAGCCCTCGAGTCGAGTTCGAGTCGACGAGTCGACTAATACTTCTCGTGCCGACTCTTTACATGTCTCCTCGAGATGAGTTCATTCCTCGAGTCGAGCTCCGAGTCCGCGAGTCGACCGATACTCCTCGCACCGACGCTTCACGAAATTCCTCGTGCAGGCTACATAAGCCCTGGAGCCAAGTTCGAGTCCACGAGTCGACTAATACTCCTCGTGCCGACTCTTCACATGTCTCCTCGAGATGAGTTCATTCCCCCGAGTCGAGCTCCGAGTCCGCGAGTCGACCGATACTCCTCGCACCGACTCTTCACGAAACTCCTCGTGAAGGCTACATAAGCCCTCGAGCCGAGTTCGAGTCCACGAGTCGACTGATACTCCTCGTGCCGACTCTTCACATGTCTCCTTGAGATGAGTTCATTCCTCGAGTCGAGCTCCGAGTTCGCGAGTCGACCGATACTCCTCGCACCGACTCTTCACGAAATTCCTCGTGCAGGCTACATAAGCCCTGGAGCCGAGTTCGAGTCCACGAGTCGACTAATACTCCTCGTGCCGACTCTTCACATGTCTCCTCGAGATGAGTTCATTCCTCGAGTCGAGCTCCGAGTCCGCGAGTCGACCGATACTCCTCGCACCGACTCTTCACGAAACTCCTCGTGCAGGCTACATAAGCCCTCGAGCCGAGTTCGAGTCCACGAGTCGACTGATACTCCTCGTGCCGACTCTTCACATGTCTCCTCGAGATGAGTTCATTCCTCGAGTCGAGCTCCGAGTCCGCGAGTCGACCGATACTCCTCGCACCGACTCTTCACGAAACTCCTCGTGCAGGCTACATAAGCCCTCGAGCCGAGTTCGAGTCCACGAGTCGACTAATACTCCTCGTGCCGACTCTTCACATGTCTCCTCGAGATGAGTTCATTCCTCGAGTCGAGCTCCGAGCCCGCGAGTCGACCGATACTCCTCGCACCGACTCTTCACGAAACTCCTCGTGCAGGCTACATAAGCCCTCGAGCCGAGTTCGAGTCCACGAGTCGACTGATACTCCTCGTGCCGACTCTTCACATGTCTCCTCGAGATGAGTTCATTCCTCGAGTCGAGCTCCGAGTCCGCTAGTCGACCGATACTCCTCGCACCAACTCTTCACGAAACTCCTCGTGCAGGCTACATAAGCCCTCGAGCCGAGTTCGAATCCACGAGTCGACTGATACTCCTCGTGCCGACTCTTCACGTGTCTCCTCGAGATGAGTTCATTCCTCGAGTCGAGCTCCGAGTCCGCGAGTCGACCGATACTCCTCGCACCGACTCTTCACGAAACTCCTCGTGCAGGCTACATAAGCCCTCGAGCCGAGTTCGAGTCCACGAGTCGACTGATACTCCTCGTGCCGACTCTTCACATGTCTCCTCGAGATGAGTTCATTCCTCGAGTCGAGCTCCGAGTCCGCTAGTCGACCGATACTCCTCGCACCAACTCTTCACGAAACTCCTTGTGCAGGCTACATAAGCCCTCGAGCCGAGTTCGAATCCACGAGTCGACTGATACTCCTCGTGCCGACTCTTCACATGTCTCCTCGAGATGAGTTCATTCCTCGAGTCGAGCTCCGAGTCCGCGAGTCGACCGATACTCCTCGCACCGACTCTTCACGAAACTCCTCGTGCAGGCTACATAAGCCCTCGAGCCGAGTTCGAGTCCACGAGTCGACTAATACTCCTCGTGCCGACTCTTCACATGTCTCCTCGAGATGAGTTCATTCCTCGAGTCGAGCTCCGAGTCCGCGAGTCGACCGATACTCCTCGCACCGACTCTTCACGAAACTCCTCGTGCAGGCTACATAAGCCCTCGAGCCAAGTTCGAATCCACGAGTCGACTGATACTCCTCGTGCCGACTCTTCACATGTCTCCTCGAGATGAGTTCATTCCTCGAGTCGAGCTCCAAGTCCGCGAGTCGACCGATACTCCTCGCACCGACTCTTCACGAAACTCCTCGTGCAGGCTTCATAAGCCCTCGAGCCGAGTTCGAGTCGACGAGTCGACTAATACTCCTCGTGCCGACTCTTTACATGTCTCCTCGAGATGAGTTCATTCCTCGAGTCGAGCTCCGAGTCCGCGAGTCGACCGATACTCATCGCACCGACGCTTCACGAAATTCCTCGTGCAGGCTACATAAGCCCTGGAGCCGAGTTCGAGTCCGCGAGTCGACTAATACTCCTCGTGCCGACTCTTCACATGTCTCCTCGAGATGAGTTCATTCCCCCGAGTCGAGCTCCGAGTCCGCGAGTCGACCGATACTCCTCGCACCGACTCTTCACGAAACTCCTCGTGCAGGCTACATAAGCCCTGGAGCCGAGTTCGAGTCCACGAGTCGACTGATACTCCTCGTGCCGACTCTTCACATGTCTCCTTGAGATGAGTTCATTCCTCGAGTCGAGCTTCGAGTCCGCGAGTCGACCGATACTCCTCGCACCGACTCTTCACGAAATTCCTCGTGCAGGCTACATAAGCCCTGGAGCCGAGTTCGAGTCCACGAGTCGACTAATACTCCTCGTGCCGACTCTTCACATGTCTCCTCGAGATGAGTTCATTCCTCGAGTCGAGCTCCGAGTCCGCGATTCGACCGATACTCCTCGCACCGACTCTTCACGAAACTCCTCGTGCAGGCTACATAAGCCCTGGAGCCGAGTTCGAGTCCACGAGTCGACTGATACTCCTCGTGCCGACTCTTCACATGTCTCCTTGAGATGAGTTCATTCCTCGAGTCGAGGTCCGAGCCCGCGAGTCGACCGATACTCCTCGCACTGACTCTTCACGAAACTCCTCGTGAAGGCTACATAAGCCCTCGAGCCGAGTTCGAGTCCACGAGTCGACTGATACTCCTCGTGCCGACTCTTCACATGTCTCCTCGAGATGAGTTCATTCCTCGAGTCGAGCTCCGAGTCCGCTAGTCGACCGATACTCCTCGCACCAACTCTTCACGAAACTCCTCGTGCAGGCTACATAAGCCCTCGAGCCGAGTTCGAATCCACGAGTCGACTGATACTCCTCGTGCCGAATCTTCACATGTCTCCTCGAGATGAGTTCATTCCTCGAGTCGAGTTCCGAGTCCGCGAGTCGACCGATACTCCTCGCATCGACTCTTCACGAAACTCCTCGTGCAGGCTACATAAGCCCTCGAGCCGAGTTCGAGTCCACGAGTCGACTGATATTCCTCGTGCCGACTCTTCTCATGTCTCCTCGAGATGAGTTCATTCCTCGAGTCGAGCTTCGAGCCCGCGAGTCGACCGATACTCCTCGCACCGACTCTTCACGAAACTCCTCGTGCAGGCTACATAAGCCCTCGAGCCGAGTTCGAGTCCACGAGTCGACTAATACTCCTCGTGCCGACTCTTCACATGTCTCCTCGAGATGAGTTCATTCCTCGAGTCGAGCTCCGAGCCCGCGAGTCGACCGATACTCCTCGCACCGACTCTTCACGAAACTCCTCGTGCAGGCTACATAAGCCCTCGAGCCGAGTTCGAGTCCACGAGTCGACTGATACTCCTCGTGCCGACTCTTCACATGTCTCCTCGAGATGAGTTCATTCCTCGAGTCGAGCTCCGAGTCCGCTAGTCGACCGATACTCCTCGCACCAACTCTTCACGAAACTCCTCGTGCAGGCTACATAAGCCCTCGAGCCGAGTTCGAATCCACGAGTCGACTGATACTCCTCGTGCCGACTCTTCACGTGTCTCCTCGAGATGAGTTCATTCCTCGAGTCGAGCTCCGAGTCCGCGACTCGACCGATACTCCTCGCACCGACTCTTCACGAAACTCCTCGTGCAGGCTACATAAGCCCTCGAGCCGAGTTCGAGTCCACGAGTCGACTGATACTCCTCGTGCCGACTCTTCACATGTCTCCTCGAGATGAGTTCATTCCTCGAGTCGAGCTCCGAGTCCGCTAGTCGACCGATACTCCTCGCACCAACTCTTCACGAAACTCCTTGTGCAGGCTACAGAAGCCCTCGAGCCGAGTTCGAATCCACGAGTCGACTGATACTCCTCGTGCCGACTCTTCACATGTCTCCTCGAGATGAGTTCATTCCTCGAGTCGAGCTCCGAGTCCGCGAGTCGACCGATACTCCTCGCACCGACTCTTCACGAAACTCCTCGTGGAGGCTACATAAGCCCTCGAGCCGAGTTCGAGTCCACGAGTCGACTAATACTCCTCGTGCCGACTCTTCACATGTCTCCTCGAGATGAGTTCATTCCTCGAGTCGAGCTCCGAGTCCGCGAGTCGACCGATACTCCTCGCACCGACTCTTCACGAAACTCCTCGTGCAGGCTACATAAGCCCTCGAGCCAAGTTCGAATCCACGAGTCGACTGATACTCCTCGTGCCGACTCTTCACATGTCTTCTCGAGATGAGTTCATTCCTCGAGTCGAGCTCCAAGTCCGCGAGTCGACCGATACTCCTCGCACCGACTCTTCACGAAACTCCTCGTGCAGGCTTCATAAGCACTCGAGCCGAGTTCGAGTCGACGAGTCGACTAATACTCCTCGTGCCGACTCTTTACATGTCTCCTCGAGATGAGTTCATTCCTCGAGTCGAGCTCCGAGTCCGCGAGTCGACCGATACTCCTCGCACCGACGCTTCACGAAATTCCTCGTGCAGGCTACATAAGCCCTGGAGCCGAGTTCGAATCCACGAGTCGACTGATATTCCTCGTGCCGAATCTTCACATGTCTCCTCGAGATGAGTTCATTCCTCGAGTCGAGCTCCGAGTCCGCGAGTCGACCGATACTCCTCGCATCGACTCTTCACGAAACTCCTCGTGCAGGCTACATAAGCCCTCGAGCCGAGTTCGAGTCCACGAGTCGACTGATATTCCTCGTGCTGACTCTTCACATGTCTCCTAGAGATGAGTTCATTCCTCGAGTCGAGCTCCGAGTCCATGAGTCGACCGATACTCCTCGCACAGACTCTTCACGAAACTCCTCGTGCAGGCTACATAAGCCCTCGAGCCGAGTTCGAGTCCACGAGTCGACTGATACTCCTCGTGCCGACTCTTCACGTGTCTCCTCGAGATGAGTTCATTCCTCGAGTCAAGCTCCGAGTCCGCGAGTCGACCGATACTCCTCGCACCGACTCTTCACGAAACTCCTCGTGCAGGCTACATAAGCCCTCGAGCCGAGTTCGAGTCCACGAGTCGACTGATACTCCTCGTGCCGACTCTTCACATGTCTCCTCGAGATGAGTTCATTCCTCGAGTCGAGCTCCGAGTCCGCTAGTCGACCGATACTCCTCGCACCAACTCTTCACGAAACTCCTTGTGCAGGCTACATAAGCCCTCGAGCCGAGTTCGAATCCACGAGTCGACTGATACTCCTCGTGCCGACTCTTCACATGTCTCCTCGAGATGAGTTCATTCCTCGAGTCGAGCTCCGAGTCCGCGAGTCGACCGATACTCCTCGCACCGACTCTTCACGAAACTCCTCGTGCAGGCTACATAAGCCCTCGAGCCGAGTTCGAGTCCACGAGTCGACTAATACTCCTCGTGCCGACTCTTCACATGTCTCCTCGAGATGAGTTCATTCCTCGAGTCGAGCTCCGAGTCCGCGAGTCGACCGATACTCCTCGCACCGACTCTTCACGAAACTCCTCGTGCAGGCTACATAAGCCCTCGAGCCAAGTTCGAATCCACGAGTCGACTGATACTCCTCGTGCCGACTCTTCACATGTCTCCTCGAGATGAGTTCATTCCTCGAGTCGAGCTCCAAGTCCGCGAGTCGACCGATACTCCTCGCACCGACTCTTCACGAAACTCCTCGTGCAGGCTTCATAAGCCCTCGAGCCGAGTTCGAGTCGACGAGTCGACTAATACTCCTCGTGCCGACTCTTTACATGTCTCCTCGAGATGAGTTCATTCCTCGAGTCGAGCTCCGAGTCCGCGAGTCGACCGATACTCCTCGCACCGACGCTTCACGAAATTCCTCGTGCAGGCTACATAAGCCCTGGAGCCGAGTTCGAGTCCACGAGTCGACTAATACTCCTCGTGCCGACTCTTCACATGTCTCCTCGAGATGAGTTCATTCCCCCGAGTCGAGCTCCGAGTCCGCGAGTCGACCGATACTCCTCGCACCGACTCTTCACGAAACTCCTCGTGCAGGCTACATAAGCCCTCGAGCCGAGTTCGAGTCCACGAGTCGACTAATACTCCTCGTGCCGACTCTTCACATGTCTCCTCGAGATGAGTTCATTCCTCGAGTCGAGCTCCGAGTCCGCGAGTCGACCGATACTCCTCGCACCGACTCTTCACGAAACTCCTCGTGCAGGCTACATAAGCCCTGGAGCCGAGTTCGAGTCCACGAGTCGACTGATACTCCTCGTGCCGACTCTTCACATGTCTCCTTGAGATGAGTTCATTCCTCGAGTCGAGCTCCGAGTCCGCGAGTCGACCGATACTCCTCGCACCGACTCTTCACGAAATTCCTCGTGCAGGCTACATAAGCCCTGGAGCCGAGTTCGAGTCCACGAGTCGACTAATACTCCTCGTGCCGACTCTTCACATGTCTCCTCGAGATGAGTTCATTCCTCGAGTCGAGCTCCGAGTCCGCGAGTCGACCGATACTCCTCGCAACGACTCTTCACGAAACTCCTCGTGCAGGCTACATAAGCCCTGGAGCCGAGTTCGAGTCCACGAGTCGACTGATACTCCTCGTGCCGACTCTTCACATGTCTCCTTGAGATGAGTTCATTCCTCGAGTCGAGCTCCGAGCCCGCGAGTCGACCGATACTCCTCGCACTGACTCTTCACGAAACTCCTCGTGAAGGCTACATAAGCCCTCGAGCCGAGTTCGAGTCCACGAGTCGACTGATACTCCTCGTGCCGACTCTTCACATGTCTCCTCGAGATGAGTTCATTCCTCGAGTCGAGCTCCGAGTCCGCTAGTCGACCGATACTCCTCGCACCAACTCTTCACGAAACTCCTCGTGCAGGCTACATAAGCCCTCGAGCCGAGTTCGAATCCACGAGTCGACTGATACTCCTCGTGCCGAATCTTCACATGTCTCCACGAGATGAGTTCATTCCTCGAGTCGAGTTCCGAGTCCGCGAGTCGACCGATACTCCTCGCATCGACTCTTCACGAAACTCCTCGTGCAGGCTACATAAGCCCTCGAGCCGAGTTCGAGTCCACGAGTCGACTGATATTCCTCGTGCCGACTCTTCACATGTCTCCCCGAGATGAGTTCATTCCTCGAGTCGAGCTCCGAGCCCGCGAGTCGACCGATACTCCTCGCACCGACTCTTCACGAAACTCCTCGTGCAGGCTACATAAGCCCTCGAGCCGAGTTCGAGTCCACGAGTCGACTAATACTCCTCGTGCCGACTCTTCACATGTCTCCTCGAGATGAGTTCATTCCTCGAGTCGAGCTCCGAGCCCGCGAGTCGACCGATACTCCTCGCACCGACTCTTCACGAAACTCCTCGTGCAGGCTACATAAGCCCTCGAGCCGAGTTCGAGTCCACGAGTCGACTGATACTCCTCGTGCCGACTCTTCACATGTCTCCTCGAGATGAGTTCATTCCTCGAGTCGAGCTCCGAGTCCGCTAGTCGACCGATACTCCTCGCACCAACTCTTCACGAAACTCCTCGTGCAGGCTACATAAGCCCTCGAGCCGAGTTCGAATCCACGAGTCGACTGATACTCCTCGTGCCGACTCTTCACGTGTCTCCTCGAGATGAGTTCATTCCTCGAGTCGAGCTCCGAGTCCGCGAGTCGACCGATACTCCTCGCACCGACTCTTCACGAAACTCCTCGTGCAGGCTACATAAGCCCTCGAGCCGAGTTCGAGTCCACGAGTCGACTGATACTCCTCGTGCCGACTCTTCACATGTCTCCTCGAGATGAGTTCATTCCTCGAGTCGAGCTCCGAGTCCGCTAGTCGACCGATACTCCTCGCACCAACTCTTCACGAAACTCCTTGTGCAGGCTACATAAGCCCTCGAGCCGAGTTCGAATCAACGAGTCGACTGATACTCCTCGTGCTGACTCTTCACATGTCTCCTCGAGATGAGTTCATTCCTCGAGTCGAGCTCCGAGTCCGCGAGTCGACCGATACTCCTCGCACCGACTCTTCACGAAACTCCTCGTGCAGGCTACATAAGCCCTCGAGCCGAGTTCGAGTCCACGAGTCGACTAATACTCCTCGTGCCGACTCTTCACATGTCTCCTCGAGATGAGTTCATTCCTCGAGTCGAGCTCCGAGTCCGCGAGTCGACCGATACTCCTCGCACCGACTCTTCACGAAACTCCTCGTGCAGGCTACATAAGCCCTCGAGCCAAGTTCGAATCCACGAGTCGACTGATACTCCTCGTGCCGACTCTTCACATGTCTCCTCGAGATGAGTTCATTCCTCGAGTCGAGCTTCAAGTCCGCGAGTCGACCGATACTACTCGCACCGACTCTTCACGAAACTCCTCGTGCAGGCTTCATAAGCCCTCGAGCCGAGTTCGAGTCGACGAGTCGACTAATACTCCTCATGCCGACTCTTTACATGTCTCCTCGAGATGAGTTCATTCCTCGAGTCGAGCTCCGAGTCCGCGAGTCGACCGATACTCCTCGCACCGACTCTTCACGAAACTCCTCGTGCAGGCTACATAAGCCCTCGAGCCGAGTTCGAGTCCACGAGTCGACTAATACTCCTCGTGCCGACTCTTCACATGTCTCCTCGAGATGAGTTCATTCCTCGAGTCGAGCTCCGAGTCCGCGAGTCGACCGATACTCCTCGCACCGACTCTTCACGAAACTCCTCGTGCAGGCTACATAAGCCCTGGAGCCGAGTTCGAGTCCACGAGTCGACTGATACTCCTCGTGCCGACTCTTCACATGTCTCCTTGAGATGAGTTCATTCCTCGAGTCGAGCTCCGAGTCCGCGAGTCGACCGATACTCCTCGCACCGACTCTTCACGAAATTCCTCGTGCAGGCTACATAAGCCCTGGAGCCGAGTTCGAGTCCACGAGTCGACTAATACTCCTCGTGCCGACTCTTCACATGTCTCCTGGAGATGAGTTCATTCCTCGAGTCGAGCTCCGAGTCCGCGAGTCGACCGATACTCCTCGCAACGACTCTTCACGAAACTCCTCGTGCAGGCTACATAAGCCCTGGAGCCGAGTTCGAGTCCACGAGTCGACTGATACTCCTCGTGCCGACTCTTCACATGTCTCCTTGAGATGAGTTCATTCCTCGAGTCGAGCTCCGAGCCCGCGAGTCGACCGATACTCCTCGCACTGACTCTTCACGAAACTCCTCGTGAAGGCTACATAAGCCCTCGAGCCGAGTTCGAGTCCACGAGTCGACTGATACTCCTCGTGCCGACTCTTCACATGTCTCCTCGAGATGAGTTCATTCCTCGAGTCGAGCTCCGAGTCCGCTAGTCGACCGATACTCCTCGCACCAACTCTTCACGAAACTCCTCGTGCAGGCTACATAAGCCCTCGAGCCGAGTTCGAATCCACGAGTCGACTGATACTCCTCGTGCCGAATCTTCACATGTCTCCTCGAGATGAGTTCATTCCTCGAGTCGAGTTCCGAGTCCGCGAGTCGACCGATACTCCTCGCATCGACTCTTCACGAAACTCCTCGTGCAGGCTACATAAGCCCTCGAGCCGAGTTCGAGTCCACGAGTCGACTGATATTCCTCGTGCCGACTCTTCACATGTCTCCCCGAGATGAGTTCATTCCTCGAGTCGAGCTCCGAGCCCGCGAGTCGACCGATACTCCTCGCACCGACTCTTCACGAAACTCCTCGTGCAGGCTACATAAGCCCTGGAGCCGAGTTCGAGTCCACGAGTCGACTGATACTCCTCGTGCCGACTCTTCACATGTCTCCTTGAGATGAGTTCATTCCTCGAGTCAAGCTCCGAGCCCGCGAGTCGACCGATACTCCTCGCACTGACTCTTCACGAAACTCCTCGTGAAGGCTACATAAGCCCTCGAGCCGAGTTCGAGTCCACGAGTCGACTGATACTCCTCGTGCCGACTCTTCACATGTCTCCTCGAGATGAGTTCATTCCTCGAGTCGAGCTCCGAGTCCGCTAGTCGACCGATACTCCTCGCACCAACTCTTCACGAAACTCCTCGTGCAGGCTACATAAGCCCTCGAGCCGAGTTCGAATCCACGAGTCGACTGATACTCCTCGTGCCGAATCTTCACATGTCTCCTCGAGATGAGTTCATTCCTCGAGTCGAGTTCCGAGTCCGCGAGTCGACCGATACTCCTCGCATCGACTCTTCACGAAACTCCTCGTGCAGGCTACATAAGCCCTCGAGCCGAGTTCGAGTCCACGAGTCGACTGATATTCCTCGTGCCGACTCTTCACATGTCTCCCCGAGATGAGTTCATTCCTCGAGTCGAGCTCCGAGCCCGCGAGTCGACCGATACTCCTCGCACCGACTCTTCACGAAACTCCTCGTGCAGGCTACATAAGCCCTCGAGCCGAGTTCGAGTCCACGAGTCGACTAATACTCCTCGTGCCGACTCTTCACATGTCTCCTCGAGATGAGTTCATTCCTCGAGTCGAGCTCCGAGCCCGCGAGTCGACCGATACTCCTCGCACCGACTCTTCACGAAACTCCTCGTGCAGGCTACATAAGCCCTCGAGCCGAGTTCGAGTCCACGAGTCGACTGATACTCCTCGTGCCGACTCTTCACATGTCTCCTCGAGATGAGTTCATTCCTCGAGTCGAGCTCCGAGTCCGCTAGTCGACCGATACTCCTCGCACCAACTCTTCACGAAACTCCTCGTGCAGGCTACATAAGCCCTCGAGCCGAGTTCGAATCCACGAGTCGACTGATACTCCTCGTGCCGACTCTTCACGTGTCTCCTCGAGATGAGTTCATTCCTCGAGTCGAGCTCCGAGTCCGCGAGTCGACCGATACTCCTCGCACCGACTCTTCACGAAACTCCTCGTGCAGGCTACATAAGCCCTCGAGCCGAGTTCGAGTCCACGAGTCGACTGATACTCCTCGTGCCGACTCTTCACATGTCTCCTCGAGATGAGTTCATTCCTCGAGTCGAGCTCCGAGTCCGCTAGTCGACCGATACTCCTCGCACCAACTCTTCACGAAACTCCTTGTGCAGGCTACATAAGCCCTCGAGCCGAGTTCGAATCCACGAGTCGACTGATACTCCTCGTGCCGACTCTTCACATGTCTCCTCGAGATGAGTTCATTCCTCGAGTCGAGCTCCGAGTCCGCGAGTCGACCGATACTCCTCGCACCGACTCTTCACGAAACTCCTCGTGCAGGCTACATAAGCCCTCGAGCCGAGTTCGAGTCCACGAGTCGACTAATACTCCTCGTGCCGACTCTTCACATGTCTCCTCGAGATGAGTTCATTCCTCGAGTCGAGCTCCGAGTCCGCGAGTCGACCGATACTCCTCGCACCGACTCTTCACGAAACTCCTCGTGCAGGCTACATAAGCCCTCGAGCCAAGTTCGAATCCACGAGTCGACTGATACTCCTCGTGCCGACTCTTCACATGTCTCCTCGAGATGAGTTCATTCCTCGAGTCGAGCTTCAAGTCCGCGAGTCGACCGATACTACTCGCACCGACTCTTCACGAAACTCCTCGTGCAGGCTTCATAAGCCCTCGAGCCGAGTTCGAGTCGACGAGTCGACTAATACTCCTCATGCCGACTCTTTACATGTCTCCTCGAGATGAGTTCATTCCTCGAGTCGAGCTCCGAGTCCGCGAGTCGACCGATACTCCTCGCACCGACGCTTCACGAAATTCCTCGTGCAGGCTACATAAGCCCTGGAGCCGAGTTCGAGTCCACGAGTCGACTAATACTCCTCGTGCCGACTCTTCACATGTCTCCTCGAGATGAGTTCATTCCCCCGAGTCGAGCTCCGAGTCCGCGAGTCGACCGATACTCCTCGCACCGACTCTTCACGAAACTCCTCGTGCAGGCTACATAAGCCCTGGAGCCGAGTTCGAGTCCACGAGTCGACTGATACTCCTCGTGCCGACTCTTCACATGTCTCCTTGAGATGAGTTCATTCCTCGAGTCGAGCTCCGAGTCCGCGAGTCGACCGATACTCCTCGCACCGACTCTTCACGAAATTCCTCGTGCAGGCTACATAAGCCCTGGAGCCGAGTTCGAGTCCACGAGTCGACTAATACTCCTCGTGCCGACTCTTCACATGTCTCCTCGAGATGAGTTCATTCCTCGAGTCGAGCTCCGAGTCCGCGAGTCGACCGATACTCCTCGCACCGACTCTTCACGAAACTCCTCGTGCAGGCTACATAAGCCCTGGAGCCGAGTTCGAGTCCACGAGTCGACTGATACTCCTCGTGCCGACTCTTCACATGTCTCCTTGAGATGAGTTCATTCCTCGAGTCGAGGTCCGAGCCTGCGAGTCGACCGATACTCCTCGCACTGACTCTTCACGAAACTCCTCGTGAAGGCTACATAAGCCCTCGAGCCGAGTTCGAGTCCACGAGTCGACTGATACTCCTCGTGCCGACTCTTCACATGTCTCCTCGAGATGAGTTCATTCCTCGAGTCGCGCTCCGAGTCCGCTAGTCGACCGATACTCCTCGCACCAACTCTTCACGAAACTCCTCGTGCAGGCTACATAAGCCCTCGAGCCGAGTTCGAATCCACGAGTCGACTGATACTCCTCGTGCCGAATCTTCACATGTCTCCTCGAGATGAGTTCATTCCTCGAGTCGAGCTCCGAGTCCGCGAGTTGACCGATACTCCTCGCATCGACTCTTCACGAAACTCCTCGTGCAGGCTACATAAGCCCTCGAGCCGAGTTCGAGTCCACGAGTCGACTGATATTCCTCGTGCCGACTCTTCACATGTCTCCTCGAGATGAGTTCATTCCTCGAGTCGAGCTTCGAGCCCGCGAGTCGACCGATACTCCTCGCACCGACTCTTCACGAAACTCCTCGTGCAGGCTACATAAGCCCTCGAGCCGAGTTCGAGTCCACGAGTCGACTAATACTCCTCGTGCCGACTCTTCACATGTCTCCTCGAGATGAGTTCATTCCTCGAGTCGAGCTCCGAGTCCGCGAGTCGACCGATACTCCTCACACCGACTCTTCACGAAACTCCTCGTGCAGGCTACATAAGCCCTCGAGCCAAGTTCGAATCCACGAGTCGACTGATACTCCTCGTGCCGACTCTTCACATGTCTCCTCGAGATGAGTTCATTCCTCGAGTCGAGCTTCAAGTCCGCGAGTCGACCGATACTACTCGCACCGACTCTTCACGAAACTCCTCGTGCAGGCTTCATAAGCCCTCGAGCCGAGTTCGAGTCGACGAGTCGACTAATACTCCTCATGCCGACTCTTTACATGTCTCCTCGAGATGAGTTCATTCCTCGAGTCGAGCTCCGAGTCCGCGAGTCGACCGATACTCCTCGCACCGACGCTTCACGAAATTCCTCGTGCAGGCTACATAAGCCCTGGAGCCGAGTTCGAGTCCACGAGTCGACTAATACTCCTCGTGCCGACTCTTCACATGTCTCCTCGAGATGAGTTCATTCCCCCGAGTCGAGCTCCGAGTCCGCGAGTCGACCGATACTCCTCGCACCGACTCTTCACGAAACTCCTCGTGCAGGCTACATAAGCCCTGGAGCCGAGTTCGAGTCCACGAGTCGACTGATACTCCTCGTGCCGACTCTTCACATGTCTCCTTGAGATGAGTTCATTCCTCGAGTCGAGCTCCGAGTCCGCGAGTCGACCGATACTCCTCGCACCGACTCTTCACGAAATTCCTCGTGCAGGCTACATAAGCCCTGGAGCCGAGTTCGAGTCCACGAGTCGACTAATACTCCTCGTGCCGACTCTTCACATGTCTCCTCGAGATGAGTTCATTCCTCGAGTCGAGCTCCGAGTCCGCGAGTCGACCGATACTCCTCGCACCGACTCTTCACGAAACTCCTCGTGCAGGCTACATAAGCCCTGGAGCCGAGTTCGAGTCCACGAGTCGACTGATACTCCTCGTGCCGACTCTTCACATGTCTCCTTGAGATGAGTTCATTCCTCGAGTCGAGGTCCGAGCCTGCGAGTCGACCGATACTCCTCGCACTGACTCTTCACGAAACTCCTCGTGAAGGCTACATAAGCCCTCGAGCCGAGTTCGAGTCCACGAGTCGACTGATACTCCTCGTGCCGACTCTTCACATGTCTCCTCGAGATGAGTTCATTCCTCGAGTCGAGCTCCGAGTCCGCTAGTCGACCGATACTCCTCGCACCAACTCTTCACGAAACTCCTCGTGCAGGCTACATAAGCCCTCGAGCCGAGTTCGAATCCACGAGTCGACTGATACTCCTCGTGCCGAATCTTCACATGTCTCCTCGAGATGAGTTCATTCCTCGAGTCGAGCTCCGAGTCCGCGAGTTGACCGATACTCCTCGCATCGACTCTTCACGAAACTCCTCGTGCAGGCTACATAAGCCCTCGAGCCGAGTTCGAGTCCACGAGTCGACTGATATTCCTCGTGCCGACTCTTCACATGTCTCCTCGAGATGAGTTCATTCCTCGAGTCGAGCTTCGAGCCCGCGAGTCGACCGATACTCCTCGCACCGACTCTTCACGAAACTCCTCGTGCAGGCTACATAAGCCCTCGAGCCGAGTTCGAGTCCACGAGTCGACTAATACTCCTCGTGCCGACTCTTCACATGTCTCCTCGAGATGAGTTCATTCCTCGAGTCGAGCTCCGAGCCCGCGAGTCGACCGATACTCCTCGCACCGACTCTTCACGAAACTCCTCGTGCAGGCTACATAAGCCCTCGAGCCGAGTTCGAGTCCACGAGTCGACTGATACTCCTCGTGCCGACTCTTCACATGTCTCCTCGAGATGAGTTCATTCCTCGAGTCGAGCTCCGAGTCCGCTAGTCGACCGATACTCCTCGCACCAACTCTTCACGAAACTCCTCGTGCAGGCTACATAAGCCCTCGAGCCGAGTTCGAATCCACGAGTCGACTGATACTCCTCGTGCCGACTCTTCACGTGTCTCCTCGAGATGAGTTCATTCCTCGAGTCGAGCTCCGAGTCCGCGAGTCGACCGATACTCCTCGCACCGACTCTTCACGAAACTCCTCGTGCAGGCTACATAAGCCCTCGAGCCGAGTTCGAGTCCACGAGTCGACTGATACTCCTCGTGCCGACTCTTCACATGTCTCCTCGAGATGAGTTCATTCCTCGAGTCGAGCTCCGAGTCCGCGAGTCGACCGATACTCCTCGCACCGACTCTTCACGAAACTCCTCGTGCAGGCTACATAAGCCCTCGAGCCGAGTTCGAGTCCACGAGTCGACTAATACTCCTCGTGCCGACTCTTCACATGTCTCCTCGAGATGAGTTCATTCCTCGAGTCGAGCTCCGAGTCCGCGAGTCGACCGATACTCCTCGCACCGACTCTTCACGAAACTCCTCGTGCAGGCTACATAAGCCCTCGAGCCAAGTTCGAATCCACGAGTCGACTGATACTCCTCGTGCCGACTCTTCACATGTCTTCTCGAGATGAGTTCATTCCTCGAGTCGAGCTCCAAGTCCGCGAGTCGACCGATACTCCTCGCACCGACTCTTCACGAAACTCCTCGTGCAGGCTTCATAAGCCCTCGAGCCGAGTTCGAGTCGACGAGTCGACTAATACTCCTCGTGCCGACTCTTCACATGTCTCCTCGAGATGAGTTCATTCCTCGAGTCGAGCTCCGAGTCCGCGAGTCGACCGATACTCCTCGCACCGACGCTTCACGAAATTCCTCGTGCAGGCTACATAAGCCCTGGAGCCGAGTTCGAGTCCACGAGTCGACTAATACTCCTCGTGCCGACTCTTCACATGTCTCCTCGAGATGAGTTCATTCCTCGAGTCGAGCTCCGAGTCCGCTAGTCGACCGATACTCCTCGCACCAACTCTTCACGAAACTCCTCGTGCAGGCTACATAAGCCCTCGAGCCGAGTTCGAATCCACGAGTCGACTGATACTCCTCGTGCCGAATCTTCACATGTCTCCTCAAGATGAGTTCATTCCTCGAGTCGAGCTCCGAGTCCGCGAGTCGACCGATACTCCTCGCATCGACTCTTCACGAAACTCCTCGTGCAGGCTACATAAGCCCTCGAGCCGAGTTCGAGTCCACGAGTCGACTGATATTCCTCGTGCTGACTCTTCACATGTCTCCTAGAGATGAGTTCATTCCTCGAGTCGAGCTCCGAGTCCATGAGTCGACCGATACTCCTCGCACAGACTCTTCACGAAACTCCTCGTGCAGGCTACATAAGCCCTCGAGCCGAGTTCGAGTCCACGAGTCGATTGATACTCCTCATGCCGACTCTTCACATGTCTCCTCGAGATGAGTTCATTCCTCGAGTCGAGCTCCGAGTCCGCGAGTCGATCGATACTCCTCGCACCGACTCTTCACGAAACTCCTCGTGCAGGCTACATAAGCCCTCGAGCCGAGTTCGAGTCCACGAGTCGACTAATAATCCTCGTGCCGACTCTTCACATGTCTCCTCGAGATGAGTTCATTCCTCGAGTCGAGCTCCGAGTCCGCGAGTCGACCGATACTCCTCGCACCGACTCTTCACGAAACTCCTCGTGCAGGCTACATAAGCCCTCGAGCCGAGTTCGAGTCCACGAGTCGACTGATACTCCTCGTGCCGACTCTTCACATGTCTCCTCGAGATGAGTTCATTCCTCGAGTCGAGCTCTGAGTCCGCTAGTCGACCGATACTCCTCGCACCAACTCTTCACGAAACTCCTCGTGCAGGCTACATAAGCCCTCGAGCCGAGTTCGAATCCACGAGTCGACTGATACTCCTCGTGCCGACTCTTCACGTGTCTCCTCGAGATGAGTTCATTCCTCGAGTCGAGCTCCGAGTCTGCGAGTCGACCGATACTCCTCGCACCGACTCTTCACGAAACTCCTCGTGCAGGCTGCATAAGCCCTCGAGCCGAGTTCGAGTCCACGAGTCGACTGATACTCCTCGTGCCGACTCTTCACGTGTCTCCTCGAGATGAGTTCATTCCTCGAGTCGAGCTCTGAGTCCGCGAGTCGACCGATACTCCTCGCACCGACTCTTCACGAAACTCCTCGTGCAGGCTACATAAGCCCTCGAGCTGAGTTCGAGTCCACGAGTCGACTGATACTCCTCGTGCCGACTCTTCACATGTCTCCTCGAGATGAGTTCATTCATCGAGTCGAGTTCGAGTCCGCGAGTCGACCGATACTCCTCGCGCCGACTCTCCACGAAACTCCTCATGCGGGCTCTACGTGAGTCCTCGAGTCGAGTTCGAGTCCACGAGTCGACAAGCTACTCCTCGTGCTGACTCCACATGTCTCCTCGAGATGAGTTCATTCCTCGAGTTGAGTATCGAGCCCACAAGCCAACTAACCACTCCTCGTGCAGGCTCTACATGGGCCCTCGAGTTGAGTCCCGAGTCCACAGGTCAACTAACTACTCCTCGTGCAGGCTCTACATGAGTCCTCGAGTTGAGTCTTGAGTTCACGCTCGCCGCCCAGCTCGTGAGCCGATAGGCAACGAGTTACAAATGGGTTCAAGGTTTGCGTCCGCTGGGCGTATCTGGTCTAGCCAGCGTCCACGGGAAACCTCGCCACACAAATGTGGCATCGCGCTCGCCGCCCAGCTCGTGAGCCGATAGGCAACGAGTTACAAATGGGTTCAAGGTTTGCATCCGCTGGACGTATCTGGTCAAGCCAGCGTCCACGGGAAACCTCGCCACACAAATGTGGCATCACGCTCGCCGCCCAGCTCATGAGCCGATAGGCAACGAGTTACAAATGGGTTCAAGGTTTGCGTCCGCTGGGCGTATCTGGTCTGGCCAGCGCCCACGGGAAACCTGGCCACACAAATGTGGCATCGCGCTCGCCGCCCAGCTCGTGAGCCGATAGGCAACGAGTTACAAATGGGTTCGAGGCTTGCGTCCACTGGGCGTATCTGGTCTAGCCAGCGTCCACGGGAAACCTCGCCACACAAATGTGGCATCGTGCTCGCTGCCCACCTCGTGAGCCGATAGGCAACGAGTTACATATGGGTTCAAGGTTTGCGTCCGCTGGGCGTATCTGGTCTAGCCAGCGTCCACGGGAAACCTCGCCACACAAATGTGGCATCGCGCTCGCCGCCCAGCTCGTGAGCCGATAGGCAACGAGTTACGAATGGGTTCAAGGTTTGCGTCCGCTGGAAGTATCTGGTCTAGCCAGCGTCCACGGGAAACCTCGCCACAAAAATATTGCATCGCGCTCGCCGCCCAGCTCGTGAGCCGATAGGCAACGAGTTACAAATGGGTTCAAGGTTTGCGTCCGCTGGACGTATCTGGTCTAGCCAGCGTCCACGGGAAACCTGGCCACACAAATGTGGCATCGCGCTCGCCGCCCAGCTCCTGAGCCGATAGGCAACGAGTTACAAATGGGTTCAAGGCTTGCGTCCGCTGGGCGTATCTGGTCTAGCCAGCGTCCACGGGAAACCTCACCACACAAATGTGGCATCGCGCTCGCCGCACAGTTCGTGAGCCGATAGGCAACGAGTTACAAATGGGTTCAAGGTTTGCGTCCGCTGGACGTATCTGGTGTAGCCAGCGTCCACGGGAAACCTCGCCACACAAATGTGGCATCGCATTCGCCGCCCAGCTCGTGAGCCGATAGGCAACGAGTTACAAATGGATTCAAGGTTTGCGTCCGCTGGGCATATCTGGTCTAGCCAGCGTCCACGGGAAACCTAGACACGCAAATGTGGCATCGCGCTCGCCGCACAGCTCGTGAGCCGACAGGCAGCGAGGTACAAACGGGTTTCAAAGGCTTGCGTCCGCCAGGGCATATCTGGTCTAGCCAGCGTCCACGGAAAAGCCGGTCACACAAACGTGACACCGAGGCCCCCCGAGGCTTGCCTCGGCCATTGGCCGGCCCAAGGCTTGCCTCGGCCATTGGCCGGCTCAAGGCTTGCCTCGGCCATTGGCCGGCTCAAGGCTTGCCTCGGCCATTGGCCGGCCCAAGGCTTGCCTCGGCCACTAGCCGGCCCTAAGGCTTGCCTCGGCCATTGGCCGGCCCAAGGCTTGCCTCGGCCATTGGACGGCCCTAAGGCTTGCCTCGGCCAATGGCCGGCCCAAGGCTTGCCTCGGCCATTGGCCGGCCCTAAGGCTTGCCTCGGCCAATGGCCGGCCCAAGGCTTGCTTTGGCCATTGGCCGGCTCAAAGCTTGTCTCGGCCATTGGCCGGCTCTAGAGCCTTCCCTCGGCCATTGGCCGGCTCTAGAGCCTTCCCTCGGCCAATGGCCAGCTCTAGAGCCTTCCCTCGGCCATTGGCCGACCCAAACTTGCTCACTCGGCCAAGGGGTCTTCAAACCACCCCTTGGCTGCCTATAAATACAGGGGCCGCTCCCCTAGTCCAGGTAATCCATTTTTGAGTCCCGAAACGCTGCCGAACTCGTACTTCGCTCGTTTCGCTCATCTTTGGCCTCTTACCACCCCTAAAACCTCTATACTCCACCTCAATCCCACTAATGTTGAGCGTCGGAGAGGTAAACAGGGGCACCCCCCCTGTTTCCCCTTTGTAGTTCACAATCTCTTTCTTGCTTTTCAGGTATCGAGACAAGGTGAGCTTCACCCACAGCTAAGGGACGACTTGGGATACCAAGTCCGACACGCTCGAGCCGGAGTGAGACCACTTGGTCCGGCCTTGGATCTAACCGCTCTGGGCTCCTAAATAGTTGTCCGAAAATCAGCGACAACATCTCTCTTCTTTCCTCGGCAACACGAGCAACCACGATGGTTTCTATCACAAGAATCACTCGAGAAAGAAAGGAATTAGTGTGTGGGCACTTTTTAAACACGACGACTCGAGAACAAGTCAAAGTCGAAGCGCTAAAAACGCTAGGTCAAATGTGGACCTAGGTGCCAAAACAAAAACCGAAAATAACTAGAGGGAGAGAGAGGATCGGCCACAAGGTCTAGAGAGAGAAGCTCTCGATCTCTAACTTATGTGGAATTACTAGAATGAGAGGAATGAGGTCTCTATTTATAGGGGAGGGATTACTTTCATAAAGGTAGTTTCCTCTTCTCTATAGAATATCATATATTCATGAGAAAATCTTATTTCCTCTTTTCTACCCATGTTGGACGTTCATGACATGTCATGCAAGTCCTTGGATTTGTTTCCTCATTTCTTCTCTCTTAGTTGGCCGAAAATGCACTTTCCTTCTAGAGGAAATTTGTTTCCTCTTTTTCTTTTGACAAGTATCTTCATACATTAATGCACAAAATAAACTCTCTTTCCCACTATGGCATGAACGAAATTCAGCCTTATTTTCCTTGGGTTGGACGAAATTTGAGCTTCTAGAAGGAGCTTCTAGATGTTTCTTCATTTGTTCATGACAACAAAAGAAAAGCCCATTAAGAATTTTCAAGTAAAATTCTATGAAATGAAATTAATCCTCAAGGCCCAAATTCTTTAAGTTGGCCGTGTGATTTAAATTTCATTTGTCATCATATGACAATGTCAATGGCCGAGGATAGCCAATGGCCGGTATTTATAGGCGACCAAGGGGCATTTGGGCAACCCCTTGGCCGAGGCCGAGGATAGCCAATTGGCTGAGGATAGCCAATGGCCGAGGATAGCCAAGGCCGAGGATAGCCAATGGCCGAGGATAGCCAATGGCCGAGGATCGCCAATGGCCGAGGATAGCCAATGGCCGAGGATAACCAATGGCCGAGGATAGCCAATTGGCCGAGGATAGCCAATGGCCGAGGATAGCCAAGGCCGAGGATAGCCAATGGCCGAGGATAGCCAATGGCCGAGGATAGCCAGGCTCGGCCATTGACCAAGGATGGCCGATGGCCGAGGATATCCGAGCTCGTGAGGCCGAGGTCGAGCTCGTGAGGCCGAGGTCGAGCTCGTGAGGCCGAGGTGGAGCTCGTGAGGCCGAGGTCAAGCTTATGAGGCCGAGGTCGAGCCCGCGAGGCCGAGGTCGAGCTTATGAGGTCGAGGTCGAGCTTATGAGGCCGAGGTCGAGCTCATGAGGACGAGGTCGAGCCCGTGAGGCCGAGGTCGAGCTCGTGAGGCCGAGGATAGCCAGGCCCGGCCTTTGGCTGAGGCCATCGGGCTGATGGCCATGGATAGTCGAGCTCGGTCTTGGGCCGAGGCGCTATTGGACCGGCCATTGGCCGAGTCGGCCCACGGGCCGATCAATGGTTGGGGCAAGTCTGATCGTTGTTTTGCCTTTTATTGGTTGCGATCGAGGTCGGGCCAATAACATTAGCCCCCCGAGTTTATCATCGAGTGAAGCTCGTGCGGTAAACTCAAGATTCCCGTCATAGTCGGCCCACCGGAACGACCCATCGCGAAAAAGTTTGACTCGAGCCTCTTTTACTATTATTTTTTCTTTCTCTGGTCACTTTTCATCTTGCCTCGCTACACGTGCCAATGGACCCTACCAACCACTTGTCGGGGCGTGGGTCCGTCGAAGATGACCTCTTCCCTCTACTCGGGAATCAAGATGTAAACCTAGACGATTTTTGGGCGCAATTCTCATCCCCTGTGGCTACCCAAAACGCAGCGCCCCCATCATCGCTTGTGGGCAACAGGTCGGTTGAGATGGTTGGAGGCGATTTTCGCTCGGTCGAAGCGTGGCTGGCCGATGTGGAGGAGGGCACGCGCACCGGAGTCGTCGCCAGAGTGGACCCCGACGTCGTCGAGGACGCGCGCGGCCCGGGGGAAGGTGCGTCCACCGAGGTGAGTCCGCGCGAAGTTGGGCCGACCCCCGTCGGCCTTGTCTGTGCCAGAGGCGTTGCCGGGAGGGGCCCAAGCCGCGCTGGTGGAGCGCCCGTCCTGGAAGGAGTCGCGCCGGCCAAGCCGGGCGCAGGGAGAGTCGCGCCGGTCCTGGGTGGCGATGTCGGGACTGTCCGGCAAGCGGGAGGCGGCGAGGGAGGCCCGGGTATTCTGGCCCCCCCCCCCCCCCGAGGAGGGATCCACCGGTGGACGTCGACCGGAGGCTGGGGGCGCCGATGGAGGACCGCCGACGGCGGGCGACGTCGTTGGCGGCAGCGCCGGCGCCAGAGACGAGGAGCGCCGGCCAGGGGGCGGCGGCCGAGGCGCTGGTTGCCCTAGCCCTAGGGGACGGTGGCGTCCACCTGGCGAGCCGGGCCGTGTTGCCGGGCCAGGCGCAAGCGCCAATGGGCCGGGCAAGAGCCCAAAGAGCCTGGGTGATCTGGACGCGCGAGGGGAGTCGCGAGCCTGGGCCTTCCCGACCGAGGGATCTGCAATCCGCGATGATCTGGATTGCTCAGGCGTTGACGTCCCGAGCTCGCTCTCGGTCGTTAGTTTCACGAGTTTGAGGAAGCGTTATGGCATCCCAGATTCGGTGTCGATCCTGAGACCGTTGCCCGACGATCGCCCGACTCGCCCTCGGAAGGGACACCCTGCCATTCACGAGGCGAGTCTTCGCGGAGGACTACGGTTACATTTCCAACCGGTGATCCAAGAGCTATTGATCCGGTTAGGGGTGCATGCGTCGCAGATGTCTCCATCCTTCTACCGGGCAATCGCCGCGTGCCATATGATGCTTTATCGAGCAAAGAAACGGGCAGCCACTGTAGACGATATTCAGGATCTCGTGGTCGTTCGCGGGGTCTCGGGGAAACCGGGCTTCTACTGCGCATGCCCTCGAAAGCGCATCTCCATCGTAGGTTACCTCGAAGCATCGGTACCCTTGGGTGTGGGTTTCCGAGTCGACCTTCGGGGCAGCGCCCTTAACGTTTGGACCCGCGGTCGACTTTCCCTCTGTCGGGGACGCAGAAGATTCCGAACTCGTATCCGTGATCAAAGCGATCCAGGATTCGAGGCGGCAGGGGTCACTGTTTGAGTCCTCGGACCTAATGGCGAGGACCGGGTGGTTCGTGCCTTATGACAACGCTCCTCCGTGTCCTGGCCTTGGCGTGGAAGTTACGGAGGACCCTGTATCAGAGGCGGGGGGTTCGTCCGCCCCTCCCCCCGACGCGGGGGGTACTAGCCGTTCACTTGCTTTCGCGTTATCGCGCTTTTTGTTGTATTATTCTTATCGTGTGTGTTCTAACTCACTGTCGTCTCTCTCTCTCTTTCAGATACCATGCCCAGACGACATCGGCTGCGCACACACGTGCCGAGAGTGGCACCTATCGCTGAAGCTACGACCGCGGCTTGCCCCCGAGCTGAGGTTCTCCAACGAGGGTCGCCACCGCGGGCGGGGAACGAGGTGAGCTCTTCTAACAAGCGACCATCGTCGTCGACTTCCTTTGGATCACCCTTCGGCCACAAGCGCGCCCACACATCGACGGTGTCAGATAGCATGGATTCGATGCTCCTGGCGGAGGCGGCAGAGCTGAGGGATCAGTGCTCCCGAGGGATTCTTGAGACCTCTCTGCGGGACATCAAAGGTTTGCTGACGACAAGCGATCTGGAGTATTTCCAAAACGGGATCGGCGACGCCCGAAAGGTACGATTCGCTTGCTTGTCTCATGCGTAACCATTATGCTCATTTTGACTATACGTATATCGCTTGTCTCTGCAGATGCTCGCACGTCAAGAGCGAAGCGACCGCATTCTCTGATTGTGGAGAAGGACAAGGAGAGCACGGCGGCCGCCCACGCTGACGCTCTATCGGGAACCCGCACCGCTCGAGAATTTCAAGCACTCGAGGAGGAGCTGAAGCGAGCTCGCGAGGAGTCGGCGACCGAGAAATTGCTCCGCACGGCCGGGCAGGCGTCTCGGGAGAAGGCGGAGCAGGCGGCCGACACCTTCTTAGGGGAGACGAAGAAGGTCCAGGCGGCGCTCTCAAGCCGGGACGAGGAGCTGAGCATCGTCCACGCTCGGCTGTCAGCAGCGAGATCTCCCGGGTCAAGGCCGAGAGGGAGAGCTTTGCGGGCGGAGGTGCAGATCTTCGCCGAGGAGAAAGACGACGTCGTGCAGTCCAAGACGGACTTGGAGGATGACTGGGACCTCGCGCTGGAGGCGGCCCGTTATGAGGCAGCCAAACGGGTCCGAGATGCGACCGCGAAGGAGAACGTGTTTCGCGGGACCACGTTTTCCTTCTTCAATGTCATGTTTCCTCCTCTGGACGACGAGCCGCCTGAGGACGACCTGCGCCCCCAAGCCCTCGCGGAAGCCGCCCAGTCGACAAACCGTCAACTTGATGGAGAAGACATCGGCGGGTTTGGCGCCCCTTGCCCCGAGGATGACGAAGAGCAGATCCACTTCGGCTCGGAGTAGCCGAGTTTTCTTCGATATTCCGCGCACTTGTTTAGCGCTTGCGTCGTGCTTTCTTCCGGAATTTTGTTATGTCTTTCTTTCGTTAGAAGTTTGCCGTACTCTCATACTTTTCTTGTTGGATTGCTCGTATGACATTGTTTGCTTTAGTTAAAGCTTTTTTTGTCTGTTATGCGTCTTATTTTCTCGACTTGCTATGCTTAGCGTAATCGATTCGCGCGATGTGATTGGTGCGTGTCTTACGAGCCCGGCTTGCCCAACCTAGCGTAACCGGTTTGCACGGCTTACTGCCGCATTTGGCGGCGAAGCTTCCCGCAGACGCTGGCTAGACCAGATTCGCCCGGTGGGTGCGACCCTCGGTCATCCATTCGTGACTCGTTGCCTATCGGCGTGTGCGAGCTGGGTGGCCGTCGCGCTCATCTTCCGGCGAGTACGCTACCTATCGGCGTGCGTATCGGGACGAGCTTGCAGTTCCCAGTGAGCGTGGTACTTGTCGGTACGCGTGTCACGTTTTGGGTTTTGACTGCCGAGATCGATGGTCCGGTGCGCGGACGCGATCCACCGACGCCCCGTTGCCTATCGGCGTACGGGGCGTGAAATTGTGCAAGAGCGTCGCGCGGGGGTCGGAGGTTCGGTGCGCGGATCCGACTTGTTAATGCTTAGCTACCTTTCGGCGTGTAAAACGTGTCATTATGCGAGCTCGACGAGACGAGGTGATGAGCTCGACTAGACGAAGTGACGAGCTCGACTAGACGAAGTGACGAGCTCGACTAGACGAAGTGACGAGCTCGACTAGACGACGTGACGAGCTCGACTAGACGACGTGACGAGCTCGACTAGACGAAGTGACCAGCTTGAAGTGACGAACTCGACTAGACGACGTGACGAGCTCGACTAGCTAGTGACGAGCTCGACTTAGATGAGGTGACGAGGTCAAAATCCCAACAATCCGTTAGCCCTCCGAGTTTCTCGGGTACTCGCAGAGAAGACGAGAAATTGTTACAAAATAAGTTAAAGGTTTCGATGGGAAATGTAATTCGATTACAATGTTGAAATAGTTAAGAAAAATTACATTCCCAGGCCGTTTGGCCAGACTTGAAATTTAAAATTGTCATTGCAAAAATCGAAAATGAAATGACATAACAAAACATAGAGTAAGCGGGAACGGGCATCTATTGGTAGTATCGCCGAAGATGCTCCGCGTTCCAAGGGTACGTGAATACGAGTCCTTCCAGGTTCTCGAGCTCGTACGTGCCGTTGTGGATGGCTCGGCGCACGCGGTATGGACCCTCCCAGGTGGGGCCCAAGACTCCCGCCCCTTGCACTTTAGTGTTTTGGAACACCCTTCTGAGGACGAGGGTTCCGTCGGCGAACTGTCGCAGCTTGACCTTGGAGTTGTAGTATTTTTCGACCTTCCTCTTTTGTGCAGCAAGGCAGGTGAGCGCGTCCGCCCTCTTCTCATCTATGAGGTCCAGCTCGAGCCTGATTGCGTTGTTGTTGGCGGCTTCTTCGTATTCCTCGATGCGCAGGGTTGGCAGCTTGGTCTCGACGGGTACCACGGCCTCGACGCCGAACGCGAGGGCGAAAGGGGTTTCGCCGGTCGCGCTTCGCGCGGTGGTTCGGTATGCCCATAGGACCATGGGAAGCTCGTCGGCCCAAGCCCCCTTTCTCTCCTCCAGCTTCTTCTTCAGATTCTCCTTGATCGTTTTGTTGACCGCTTCTACCTGACCGTTGGCTTGAGGATGGCGGGGGGAGGAGAAAGTCTTGCTAATGCCCAACTGTTCGCACACTTCTCGGAGGTAAGCGTTGTCGAATTGCTTTCCGTTATCGGTCACAATCGACGCGGGGATCCCGAAGCGGCAGACAATGTTCTTCCAGATGAAGTTCGTTGTGTTTGTCTCGGTGATCTTTGCCAGCGGTTCGGCCTCTACCCACTTTGTGAAATAGTCGATCGCCACGATCTCATGCTTGTATTGCTTCGGAGCCATAGGTAGCTCGCCGATGAGATCGATTCCCCACTTCGCGAAGGGTCGTGGCACGATGATCGGGCATAGCGGGGCAGGCGCTTGGCACGGGATGTGAGCGAACCTTTGGCATTTGTCGCATTTTTTGGCCGACTCGTGGGAGTCCTTTTTCAAGGTTGGCCAAAAATATCCGAGCCTTAGAAGCTTCAATGCCAAGGATTGTCCGGCGGCATGGTTCCCGCACACCCCTTCGTGCACTTCACGGAGCGCTTTCTTCGCCTCGACCTCGGTCAAGCAGCGGAGGAGGGGCATGGAGTAGCCCCTCTTGAACAGGTTATCCTCCATCATCGCGTACTTCGGCGCCAAGCTTCTCAGCTTTTTGGCTTCTTCTTTGTCTTCGGGGATGACTCCTCGCTTAAGGAATTCCACGAGCGGACTCATCCATGAGGGAGGCGGAGTCTCGTCAACCATCCCTACGTCGCCTCTCGAGACGTAGGGTCAGGTCAGCACTTCGATCGGGACGCTGCCCTCGCCCTCCTCGTCTATCCCGGACGCGAGGTAAGCCAGGGCGTCAGCGTCGACGTTCTCCTCTCGAGGAACTTGGACGATCTCGAACCATGATAGGGCCTCTATGTTCTTTTGGGTCTTGGACAGGTACGCGACCATGTTTGGCTCTCTTGCGGCGTAGTCGCCCTTAACCTGGTTCACAATCAACTGCGAGTCGCAGTGGATGCGCAGGTTTTGGGCGCCTAGCTTGTTTGCTAGCTCCAAGCCAACGATCAGAGCCTCGTACTCTGCCTCATTGTTGGAAGCCTTGAACTCGAACCGCAGGGCGTATCTCAGTTTTTCCCTATCGGGATTTGTGAGCACAACGCCGGCGCCAGCCCCTCGGGAGTTTGACGCGCCATCCACGTGCAAGTCCCAGACCAGCCCTATCGGATTGTTGGTCCTTTTCTTCGACGATTCGCTGTGGTTGTCCTCCTTGTCTTCTCTGCCCTCAACACCTTTGCCCTTCTCGTCAATCGAGGGCGCGCCTGTGAACTCGGCTACGAATTCGGCGAGGGCTTGGCCCTTGATGGCGGTTCTCGGTTGGAACTCGACCCCGTACTCGCCCAACTCTTGGGACCAAATGGCCATTCGAGAAGAGGTCCCTTTTTGAAGGGCCTTCTCTATGGGATGTCCCGTGCGGACCACAATGGGGCGCGCCTGAAAGTAGGGCCGGAGTTTTCTTGCGCTCATGACGAGGGTGAGGGACAATCTCTCGATTTCCGGGTATCGCGTCTTGGCGTCGAGGAGCGCCTTGCTAACGTAATACACCGGCCATTGCACCTTGTCTTCTTCGCGTATGAGAACCGCGCTCACAGCCCTGTTGGAAACCGCGAGGTAGATGTACAAGGTTTCGCCATTCTTCGGCTTTGCGAGGAACGGGGGGGAGGCGAAATAGGCTTTCATTTCGCGGACTGCTTTCTCGCACTCCTCCGTCCACACGAACCCGTCGGTCTTCTTCAGTGCCTTGAAAAATGGTTGGCACTTATCGGTGGCCTTGGACACGAATCGCGTCAGGGCGGCGATCCTTCCTGCCAGACTCTGAACTTCTTTCACTTTCTGCGGCGACCTCATCTCTAAGATCGCCCTAATCTTCTCAGGGTTAGCCTCGATCCCGCGGCGGCTAACCATGTAGCCCAAGAATTTCCCGGACTCGACCCCAAAAGCGCACTTGTTGGGGTTGAGCTTCATCTTGTAGCGTCGCAGGATCGTGAACATTTCTCTATGGTCTCGAACGTGGTCGTGGGCCTTGAGGCTTTTGACGAGCATATCGTCCACGTAGACCTCCATGGTTTTTCCAATTTGATTGGCAAACATTCGGTTCACCAACCTTTGATACGTTGCTTCCGCGTTTTTGAGGCCAAAGGGCATGACCTTGTAGCAGTAGAGTTCGCGGTTCGTAACAAAGGTGGTCTTGATCTTATCCGGCTCGTGCATGCGGATCTGATGGTAGCCTGAGTAGGCGTCCATGAAGCTCAACAACTCGTGGCCCGCCGTAGCGTCCACTAGTTCTCGATCCTCGGGAGAGGGAAGCTATCTTTCGGGCAGGCCTTGTTGAGATCTTTATAGTTGATACAGATCCGCCACTTCCCGTTTGGCTTCTTGACCATCACCACATTGGACACCCACTTGGGGTGTTCCGCCTCCCTGATGAAGTCGGCGGCGAGAAGTTTGTCAACCTCTTCACCGATGGCTTGGTATCTCTCTCCACTGAACGTCCGCCGCGGTTGAACGCGTCTAGCCACTCTCCTGTCGTCGTTGAGACGGTGAACCATTATCTCGGGGTCGATACCCGGCATGTCGGCGTGTGTCCATGCAAAGACGTCTTTATGCTCGCGGAGGAAGGTGGCGAGCTGGGTTCGGACTTCGGACGGGAGTCGGGCGCCTACCTTGACTACTTGGTCAGGCTTGGCGTCGTCCAACACGACGGGAACGAGGTCGTCCGGTGTCTCCACCTTTCGACGCTCGACATCGTCCCTCTGGTCCAGTTCTCCGAAGGTGCCTCCTTCCTCTATTTCGCACGGGAACTTGTCCCCGAGCTGGAAGACGGTGCTCACCATCTTTCCCTTTTCTTTCCCGTCCACGCCTTGGATGTAGCACATCCTTGCCATCGATTGGTCCTCCAACATCATGGCTATCCCCTTGTCAATCGGGAACTTCATCATCAGGTGGTAAGTGGACGTAATGGCCTTCAACCGATTGAGGGTTGGGCGGCCAATTATGATGTTGTAGGCGGAGGGTTGGTCCACGACCAAGAACGATACGATGTGGGTGACCTTGAGCCCCCCCGGTGTCCCGAAGGTCACCGAGAGGTCGATGGTTCCCTCCGTCATGACCCTCTCCCCGGAGAAGCCGAAGAGTGGAGTCGAGATCGGGGTTGGTCTCATCCCAGATAGCTTCATCCTGTCCAGCGCCGACTTGAAGATTATATCGGCGGAGCTCCCATTGTCGATTAGGATTCTCCGGACGAGGTTGTTGGCGACCGGGGCTGAGACGACTATCGCGTCGTTGTGTGGGTGGAGGACTCGCGCCGCCTCTTGGCCAGTGAAGAACATGGACTCGAATGGGGCCAGAGGAGGAGCCTCGTACGTATGGTTGATGTAGTGCGCTATTTTCCCTTGGGAAACTTCACGCACGTACTTCCTCCTTTGCGTGGACGAGTCCCCAAACTCCGGGCCGCCCATGATTGAGCCCACGATGTGCAGTCGTGAGCTCTCCGGTTCTTCAATTGCCGCTCGGTCCGTGACGGTTACCGTCGCCGGACCCTTCCTTTCCTGCCGCGGACGCTCACCGTGCGCCGCGGCCGTCCCGATCGTTCTAAGGACGTACTCTTTCAGTTTACCGTCTTGAATCAGGGCCTCCATCTGACGCTTGAGTTGATAGCATTCGAACGTCAGATGCCCGTGATCTTGGTGGTATTCGCATAACTTGTTTCGATCCCTCTTTGCAGGATCCTTTGTGAGAGGAGTGGGGCTCCCTAGCTTGTCGCGGTGCAGAGCTAGGATCCGCTCCGATGGGGTGTTCAAGGGCGTGAACATTGAGAACTTTCGGAAGCTATCGACGTGTGACGGTCTCGGCCCGGGGAGGGAGTGGCCGTTAGGGGCCTGGCCTCCCTTGTTCCTCCTCTTTCGAGGGTCGGGACGATCTCCATCTTGGTCGTCGCGGCATCGACTACCTTGCCCCCCTGACTTCCGGCCATCTTGGCCATCGAGATAATCCTCGATTCCCATAAACGTGCGGGCTCTCGTCATCAGCTCCGCCATGCCCCGCGGGACTTTCCCAACAATGGACTTGAGGAAGTCGCTCGTGCGAACTCCCTTGGTGATCGCCGTGATGGCGTCCTTGTCGTCGAACCCCTCAACTTTGTGAGACTCCTCGGTGAAGCGAGTGAGGTATTGTCTCAACGTCTCGTCTCTCCCTTGCCGAATGGAGAGGAGGTGGGTCTTCGATTTCTTTTGTGCCACGAGCGTGGCGAAGCGGGCAAGGAAAGCCTCTTGCAAAGCCCGGAAGGACGGGATGCTCCCGGGTCTCAAGCTCCGGAACCAGTCAAAGCCCGACCCTGTGAGGGTTAGGCTGAAGGCTTGGCATAGGGTCGCGTCCGGCTGCCCTTGCATTGTCATCCACGTCTCGTACTGTTGGATGTGGAAGTTCGGGTCAGTCCGCCCATCATAGGGAGGGATGGAAGGCAATTTGAAGTTCCCCACGCAAGGTTGCGCGAGGATTTGCGCGGTGAAGGGAGAGTATGATTCCTCGATCCCTCAATACGGCCTCTGCCTCCCCGCCTCCCTCATCTCGATGATTTGGTTTTGGAGGCTCTGAATCATCGTGACCATGTCAAGCCCGTTAGCAGGGCTGACCGCCGGGGCCACGGGAGTCGCCGGCTGGCGCTCATTGGACGCTTGGTCCACGATATTGGCCTGAGGTTGGCCGAGAGTTGCGGCGGGGAGCGCGTCCCTCCGAGAGTTGAGGTTTTGGCGGAGATCCTCCCCTCGGGAGTTTCTATGCGCCGTCAAGCGCTCTCTAAGGTCCACGCTCGGCGCGTGGCGGGGCGAGTTCACCCTTGGTCGGGCCGTGCGGCGAGCGCTTCGGCTATCGGCCCCATCATTGCCCAGAGTCGCTCCCTCCTCGGCGAGGGGCCGTGTCCGGCCGCCTCTTGAAACCGAAGGGGCGAGTCCCCGGGAATGTGACTGTGCCTGTCGTCGTGCCGGACGCGACGGACCGGCCCAAGCACCATTGGGCCTCTCGGGTTGCGAACGGGCGAGGCTAGGAGTCGCCTCGTCGGTCCTTGACTCCCCCACATAGTCGGGGTCGGAGTCGTTACGGGCGGATCGATCCTCGACGTCGTAGCCGAGGAGATCGGCAATGAGTGAGCCGTCGACGTCAGGACGGTCTAGAAGCTCTGCGAGCCGCCGAGCCGTGTTTTCTCGGAGCGCGGCTTCGGGGTCGTTCGCCGGGTCTTGGGGCTGGCTCTCATTATCACGAGGTTGCCCTTCAAGACGGTGAGCGAGGCTCCGGAGACCGTACCTTGAGCTCGTCGCTCGAGTGCCGGCGGAGGTCGCGGGAATGTGACTCATCTCTCGAGAGTCGTAAGAGTAGTGAGAGTGTGGAACGAAAGGGAGAGCGCGCTAAGGTCGGTGGTTCCCCTCCTTCTAGCGCCAAAATGTTGTCGCCGTTTTTCGGACAATGATATAGGAGCCCTAAACGGTTCTACCCAAGGCCGGACCAAGTGGTCGCGTTCGGGCTCGAGCGTGTCGGACTTGGTATCCCAAGTCGTCCCTTCGCTGTTGGTGGTGTCTATCTTGTTCAGGCACCTGAAAGGCAAGCAAAGAGGTGTGAACTACAAAGGGAAAACAGGGGGGTTGCCCCCGTTTACCTCTCCGACGCTCAACATTAGTAGAAGTGAGGTGGTTTGTAGAGGGTTTAAGTGTTTAGGGACCGAGACTTGAGAGAAACGAGCGAGGTGTGAGTTCGGCAGCGTTTCAGTACTCAAGAATGGATTACCTGGACCAGGGGAGTGACCCCGGTATTTATAGGCGACCAAGGGGCATTTGGGCAACCCCTTGGCCGAGGATAGCCAATGGCCGAGGATAGCCAATGGCCGAGGATAGCCAATTGGCCGAGGATAGCCAATTCGCCGAGGATAGCCAATGGCCGAGGATAGCCAGGCTCGGCTATTGGCCAAGGATGGTCGATGGCCGAGGATATCCGAGCTCGTGAGGCCGAGGTCGAGCTTATGAGGTCGAGGTCGAGCTCGTGAGGCCGAGGTGGAGCACGTGAGGCCGAGGTCGAGCTCGTGAGGCCGAGGTCGAGCTCGTGAGGCCGAGGTCGAGCCCGCGAGGCCGAGGTCGAGCTGATGAGGCCGAGGTCAAACTCATGAGACCGAAGTCGAGCCCGTGAGGCCGAGGTCGAGCTCGTGAGGCCGAGGTCGAGCTTATGAGGTCGAGGTCGAGGTCGAGCTTATGAGGCCGAGGTCGAGCTCATGAGGCCGAGGTCGAGCCCGTGAGGCCGAGGTCGAGCCCGTGAGGCCGAGGTCGAGCTTATGAGGTCGAGGTCGAGCTCGTGAGGCCGAGGTCGAGCTCGTGAGGCCGAGGTCGAGCTCATGAGGCCGAGGTTGAGCTCGTGAGGCCGAGGTCGAGCTCGTGAGGCCGAGGATAGTCAGGCCCGGCCTTTGGCCGAGGCCATCGGGCTGATGGCCGTGGATAGCCGAGCTCGGTTTTGGGCCGAGGCTATTGGGCCGGCCATTGGCCGAGCCAGCCCACGGGCCGATCAATGGCCGGGGCAAGTCTGATCGCTGGTTTGCCTTTGATTGGTCGCGATCGGGGTCGGGCCGATAACAGTGACCTCATGGATCCAAATGAACAAAGCTTGAGCTAAACACTTGGACTCAAAAGTTCACAAACCTTTTCCAAGTTTAGCTTAATGTCAACTGACTCCACTAAAGAGTTGACACTGAAAATCTCTCGGTTCAAATGAATTTATTTTCTACTCAAGAATTCAACCAAATTATGATGAGTGGATCCACTGAATATTATCTATGTTTAACCTTCATGAATATCATCAGCTAGTCGGGATTTACAAAATTACCATTTTAACCTTCTAGCTGTTATTTCCTCAATTCATTTGTCGCTTGTGAATAAGTTAGAAACAATGTATTGACGAGGAGCTAACAAGCACATTGTTTCATCCAAACGAGTCAAGACTCAATTTGAACACTGGCCAGTTCATTTATTCACACTCCAAGGAACAAAGCATGAGGTGATATACATTGCATTTCAGCAATCTTGTACATGAATTCCATATCTATGAGAACTTCACAAAGTTACTCATGACATCTTCATAACTGAGTACTTCACCAATAGGTCCTGTTCGGAATCACATAGTGAGTCCGAACTCTGACTTTCTCAAATGAGAATACGTAAGCTATGAAATAGCATGTCTCATTTCAAGATTAAGGTAAGCACGATGCAATTCATACGTAGTGACTTTGAGACATAAGAGGTTAAATGGTTTGTTCTTATTTTGTCTCTAGAAGTGCACTGGTCAATTCAGTATATTCGGGAGATACCTAGAAGAACTATAGAGTCTCCAACTCTCAATGCCCCATAACCAGACATCATAGATTCTCCTAACAATCGTACTGAGGTCAATAGTCCTTTGACCCTTAGATTGTGAATATATCGTTTTAAGCAAATTACGAAGAGTTTGTTCATGCAAATCTACATTTGTCTCCTCGTAAGTTGTTAAGTTTGTTTATGGACTAAAGACTAAGGCTTTATCATAAAGCTTCAAACAGACAAGAAAAAATGAATGAACGTTTCAACTTTTTAATTAATGAATAAGCAATTACAAGCAAGAGTCTTCGTGAGACTTTATTACATCAAATGTATAAAATAAAGACTACAACTCTTCTTGTGGGCACCATTGACAACAGGTGCGCCATGTAGGCATCTTAGGTGCGCCATGTAGGCATCTTGAGTGCGCCATGTAGGTGTCTTGAGTTGCGCCATGTAGGCGTCTTACGTGCGCCATGTAGGCGTCTTAGGTGCGCCATGTAGGTGTCTTAGGTGCGCCATGTAGGTGTCTTACGTGCGCCATGTAGGCGTCTTGAGTGCGCCATGTAGGCATCTTGAGTGCAGCATGTAGGCGTCTTCGGTGCGCCATGTAGGCGTCTTCGGTGCGCCATATAGGCATCTTAGGTGCGCCATGTAGGCGTCATGAGTTGCGCCATGTAGGCGTCTTACGTGCGCCATGTAGGCGTCTTAGGTGCGCCATGTAGGCGGCTTAGGAATTTTTTGGTGGAGCGTGTTCTTTTGAGGGTTCCCTTAACATTGCCAGCCCCCCCAAGTTTTAGGGTTATAAATTTAATTTTTGATAACCGGAAAACTTGCACAAAACGAATTTTGAAATGGAAAACTTGAATTTTATTACGTTTGCGAGAAATTTAAAATCCTAAAACATTGGCTCGTAGGCCTTATTGAAAATGGGAAATAAAAGCGATAAAACATGGCAAACGCTAGCTACTGGTAGTACTGCCTCACGTGTTCCGCATTCCACGGGTGGCGAATCGGAGTTCCGTCTGTGTGCTCGATGTAGTATGTCCCGTCGTGGACGACTTTTCGGACTCTATAGGGACCTTCCCAGTTCCGGCCTAGGACGTCGGCACCTTGAATTTGTGTATTCTGGAAAACTCGTCTGAGTATAAGGCTTTCGACGGCAAAGGTTCGCCTTTTTATCTTGGAGATGTAGTATCTTTCGACCTTGCGCTTCTATGCAGCGAGGCGTCTGATCAAATCCAACTCCAGGCGCATGGCCTCGTCATTGTTTGCCTCGTCGAACGTATCGACTCGGAATGTGGGGATCTCGGTTTTGATCAGAACCACGGCCTCGATCCCATACGCGAAGGAGAATGGCGTTTCGCTGGTGGCTTTCGCGCGGTCGTCCGGTAAGCCCATAGGACGAACGGCAATTCCTCGGCCCAGGTGCCTTTTTTGTCTTCGAGCTTCTTTTTAAGATTGCTCTTAATAGTCTTGTTGACCGCTTTGACCTGGCCATTGGCCTGAGGATGGCGCGGCGAGGAGAAGGTCTTGCTGATCTTTAGTTGATCGCAGATATCTCTTACTCGTGCGTTGTCGAATTATGCCCCATTGTTGGTCACAATCGAGGCGGGGATACCGTGCCTGCATATGATGTTCTTCCAGATGAAGCTCGTCGTGTTTGCTTCAGTTATTCTGGCAAGCGGCTCAGCCTCTACCCATTTAGTGAAGTAGTCAATGGCGATTATGGCATACTCGTATTGCCTTGGTGCTCTAGGGAGCTTGCCAATGATGTCCACGCCCCATTTAGCAAAGGGACGCGGAATAATGATGCTGCTTAATGGGGTCGGTGGCTGTCGCAGGATTTTCGCGAAGCGTTGGCACTTGTCGCAACGCCTTGCCCATTCGCAAGCATCTCGCTTCATGGTAGGCCAGAAATAGCCTTGCATAAGCGCTTTGAGCACGAGGGAAGTTCCAGCGGCGTGGTTCCCGTGTTGTCAATGGTGCCCACAAGAAGAGTTGTAATCTTTATATTTTATGTTGTCGCTGTTTTTCGGACAACGATTTAGGAGTCAAAGGCGGTTAGACCCAAGGCCGGACCAAGTGGTCTCGCCTTGACTCGAGCGTGTCGGACTTGGTATCTAAAGTCGTCCCTTAGCTGTGAATGTCCCTTGAGTTCGTAAGAGCACCTGAAAAGGAGTAAAGAACATGTGAACTAGGAAGGGAAAACAGAGGGGGTGCCTCTGTTTACCTCTCCGACGCTCAACATGAGTAGGATTGAGGTGGAGTATAGAGGTTTTAGAGGTGGTGAGAGGCCAAAGATGAGCGAAACGAGTGAAGTACAAGTTCGACAGCATTTCGGGACTCAAAATTGGATTACCTTTGGGAGAGGGCAGACCTCTCTATTTATAGGCGGCCAAGGGGTGTTTGGGGGGCCCCTTGGCCGAGTGAACACTTTGGGTCGGCCATTGGCCGGCTGTAGGGTTGGGCCGGCCAATGGCCGAGTGAGCATTTTGGGTCGGCCATTGGCCGGCTGAAGAGTTGGGCCAGCCAATGGCCGAGTGAGGAGTCTTGCCTGGATGAAGGTTCACTCGGCCATTGGCCGAGTGAACTGCTGGAAGGTTCACTCGGCCATTGGCCAAGTGAACTGCATGGCCGGCTGAAGGGTTCACTCGGCCATTGGCCGAGTGAACTGCTGGAAGGTTCACTCGGCCAATGGCCGAGTGAACTGCATGGGCGGCTGAAGGGTTCACTCGGCCATTGGCCGAGTGAACTGCTGGAAGGTTCACTCGGCCATTGGCCGAGTGAGCTGCATGGCCGACTGAAGGGTTCACTCGGCCATTGGCCGAGTGAACTGCTGGAAGGTTCACTCGGCCATTGGCCGAGTGAGCTGCATGGCCGGCTGAAGGGTTCACTCGGCCATTGGCCGAGTGAACTGTATGGCCGGCTGAGCATATGGCCGGCCATGGGCCGGATGACCTTTGGGTCGGCCATGGGCCGGCTGAGCACATGGCCGGCCATTGGCCGGCTGTCCTCTGGGTCGGCCATGGGCCGGCTGAGCATATGGCCGGCCATTGGCCGGCTGACCCTTGGGCCGGCCATTGGCCGGCTGACCCTTGGGCCGGCCATGGGCCGGCTGAGCATATGGCCGGCCATTGGCCGGCTGAACCTTGGGCCGGCCATTAGTTTCGGCCGGCCAATGGCTGAGGCAAGGTTCCGCCGTCAAACGCCTTGCGCCGGTCGCGCGAGTCGAAGTGATGCCTTTGTCCTCGTCGGCCCTAGACGGGCCGACAACATTAGCCCCCCGAGTTTCTGGTCGAGCGTAGGTCGAGTGGAAACTCAAAATCTATGCTTTTATGCGGATGCGGGGTGAACGCTCTCGGGTTTGCGTCACAGGGAACGGCCTTTGTGCGTCGTGAGTGACGGCCTTTGTGCACCACGAGGGACGGCCTTTGTGCGTCGCGATGGACGGCTTTCGTGCATCACGAGGGACGGCCTCTATGCGTCACGAGGAACGGCTTTTGTGCGTCGCGAGGGATGGCTTTTGTGCGTCACGAGGGACGGCCTTTATGCGTCGCGAGGGACGGCTTCTGTGCGCGTGGCTTATTTTCTTGACTTGCCAACGAAGGCATAATCGATTTGCACGTCTTTGTTGTGCGCGACTTACTTTCTCGACCTACCAGTGATCGATTTGCACGGCATTGTTGTGCGCGACTTATTATCTCGACCTACCAATGAAGGCGTGATCGATTTTGCACGGCTTGGGCCCCGGGGGGCGTTGGTGTCACATTTGCGTGATTGGGTTTTCCGCGGATGCTGGCTAGACCAGGTACGCCCTGCGGACGCAGGCCTTTGAAACCCATTTGTGACTCGCTGCCTATCGGCGCACGAGCTGGGCGGCGAATGCAGTGCCACGTTTGTATGGCCAGGTTTCCCGTGGACGCTGGCTAGACCAGATACGCCCGACGGACGCAAGCCTTTGAAACCCATTTGTAACTCGCTGCCTATCGGCGCACGAGCTGGGCGGCGAGCGCGATGCCACATTCGCGTGGCGAGGTTTCCCGTGGACGCTGGCTAGACCAGGTACGCCCGGCGGACGCAAGCCTTTGAAACCCATTTGAAACTCGTTGCCTTTCGGCTCAGGAGCTGGGCGGCGAGCGCGGAGCCACATTCGTGTGGCCAGGTTTCCCGTGGACGCTGGCTAGACCAGATACGTCCTGGCGGACGCAAGCCTTTGAAACCCATTGGTAACTCGCTGCCTTTCGGCTTACGAGCAGGGCGGCGAGCGCGGTGCCACATTCGTGTGGTCAGGTTTCCCGTGGACGCTGGCTAGACCAGATACGTCCTGGCGGACGCAAGCCTTTGAAACCCATTTGTAACTCGCTGCCTTTCGGCTCACGAGCTGGGCGGCGAGCGCGGTGCCACATTTGCGTGGCCAGGTTTCCCGTGGATGCTGGCTAGACCAGATACGCCCAGCGGACGCAAGCCTTTGAACCCATCGTTGCCTTTTGGCTCACGAGCTGGGCGGCGAGCGCGGTGCCACATTTGCGTGGCGAGGTTTCCCGTGGACGCTAGCTAGACCAGATACGCCCAGCGGACGCAAGCCTTTGAACCCATTGTTGCCTTTTGGCTCACGAGCTGGGCGGGCGAGCACGGTGCCACATTTGCGTGGCGAGGTTTCCCGTGGACGCTGGCTAGACCAGATACGCCCAGCGGACGCAAGCCTCTGAACCCATCATTGCCTTTTGGCTCACGAGCTGGGCGGCGAGCGCGGAGCCACATTCGTGTGGCCAGGTTTCCCGTGGACGCTGGCTAGACCAGATACATCCTGGCGGACGCAAGCCTTTGAAACCCACTTGTAACTCGCTGCCTTTCGGCTCACTAGCTGGGCGGCGAGCGCGGTGCCACATTTCCGTGGCGAGGTTTCCCGTGGACGCTGGTTAGACCAGATACGCCCAGCGGACGAAAGCCTTTGAACCTATCGTTGCCTTTTGGCTCACGAGCTGGGCGGCGAGCGCAGTGCCACATTTGCGTGGAGAGGTTTACCGTGGACGCTGGCTACACCAGATACGCCCAGCGGACGCAAGCCTCTAAACCCATCGTTGCCTTTTGGCTCACGAGCTGGGCGGCGAGCGCGGAGCCACATTCGTGTGGCCAGGTTTCCCGTGGACGCTGGCTAGACCAGATACGTCCTGGCGGACGCAAGCCGTTGAAACCCATTTGTAACTCGCTGCCTTTCGGCTCACGAGCTGGGCGGCGAGCGCGGTGCCACATTGGCGTGGCGAGGTTTCCCGTGGACGCTGGCTAGACCAGATACGCCCTGCGGATGCAAGCCTTTGAACCCATCGTTGCTTTTTGGCTCACGAGCTGGGCGGCGAGCGCGATGCCACATTTGTGTGGCGAGGTTTCCCATGGACGCTGGCTAGACCAGATACGCCCAGCGGACGCAAGCCTTTGAACCCATTGTTGCCTTTTGGCTCACGAGCTGGGCGGCGAGCGCGGACTCGGAACTCAACTCGAGGACTCACGTAGAGCCTGTATGAGGAGTAGTTAGTTGACTTGTGGACTCGGAACACAACTCGAGGGCTCATGTAGAGCCTGCACGAGGAGTGGTTAGTTGGCTTGTGAACTCGATACTCAACTCGAGGAATGAACTCGTCTCGGGGAGGTATGTGAAGTCGGCACGAGGAGTATCGGTCGACTTGTGGACTCGAACTCGACTCGAGGACTCACGTAGAGCCTGCACGAGGAGTTTTGTGAAGAGTCGGTGCGAGGAGTATCAGTCGACTCGCGGACTCGGAGCTCGACTCGAGGAATGAGCTCGTCTCGAGAAGATGTGTGAAGAGTCGGCACGAGGAGTATCAGTCGACTCGTGGACTCGAACTCGGCTCGAAGGCTTATGTAGAGCCTGCACGAGGAGTTACAAGAAGAGTCGGCGCGAGGAGTATCGGTCGACTCGCGGACTCGAACTCGACTCAAGGACTCACGTAGAGCCTGCACGAGGAGTTGTGTGGAGAGTCGGCGCGAGGAGTATCAGTCGACTCGCGGACTCGGAGCTCGACTCGAGGAATGATCTCGTCTCGAAGAGATGTGTGAAGAGTCGGCACGAGGAGTATCAGTCGACTCGTGGACTCGAACTCGGCTCGAGGGCTTATGTAGAGCCTGCACGAGGAGTTGCGTGGAGAGTCGGCGCGAGGAGTATCAGTTGACTCGCAGACTCGGAGCTCGACTCGAGGAATGAGCTCGTCTTGAGGAGATGTGTGAAGAGTCGGCAGGAGGAGTATCAGTCGACTCGTGGACTTGGACTCAACTCGAGGACTCATGTAGAGCCTGCACGAGGATCCACGTGAAGAGTCGACGCGATGAGTATCAGTCGACTCGCGGACTCGGACTCAACTCGAGGACTCATGTAGAGCCTGCACGATGAGCCACGTGAAGAGTCGCCACGATGAGTATCAGTCGACTCGCGGACTCGGACTCAACTCGAGGACTCATGTAGAGCCTGCACGAGGAGCCACGTGAAGAGTCGGCGCGAGGATTATCGGTCGACTTGCGGATTCGAAACTCGACTCGAGGAATGAACTCATCTCGAGGAGTTACGTGAGAAGTCTTTCCTTGGGACCTCCGGCCTAACCATCGGCCCCTTGAGACTTTATTATTACATTTTTTTTTGAGTTGTTGTTCAGTTGTTTTTTATTGAGCATTGATCCATGTTAATCCCTGTTAGCCCCCCGAGTTTCTTGCGTTTGTGGGACAAAGGCCAAGAAACTCTCGTGTTAGAGGTATACAATAGTGTGCGTTACATTTTTTTTCATGTGTGAAATAACTCTTTATTGCAATAAGGGGGTCGTTACAGTTTGTCATGGCACTTGGCCTTCTTTGAAAAAAGGGAATTACATTTTCGAAATAAAAGCGATCACGAAGCCGATCGAGTTCGGGCATGAGTCTAATAGCGGAAGCCGTGGTAGTCGTCACGGCGAGTGGTGGGCGCTTGTCTCTCTTTGGGACCTCCGGCCTAACCATCTGCCCCTTGAGACGCCTCATTCCATCCGACGAGTCGGGCGCTCGGTCGGGGTTGTCACCTTGCTAACGGATGCGACGAATTCGCTGAGATCCCCACCTCGAATCAGGGAATCAATTTGCTTCCTAAGTTGGTAGCATTCAGTGGTTGCGTGTCCGTGATCTTGGTGATAGTCGCATTGCTTGCTTCTGTCCCGTTTTGCGGGATCCGCTTTCAACGGGGTCGGGGATCCTAGCTTTTCCTTGTGTAAGCTCAAGATCCGGTCGGACGTCGTGTTGAGAGGGATGAAGGATCGCTTCGGGGTCGTAGAAGGAAGGTCATTAGGGACTCGACCTTTTCTGCGCCTCTTCCTTCGCGAGTCGGGAGCGACGGCCGATGCGGCGAGTGTGGAGGCGCGTTTCTTGTTGGGTGCGTAGTTAGCAGCGTCAGGTGGTTGACGTCCCAAGACGATCGCGGTTTCGCGTTGAGCGTCGAGTTTTTCTCTCAAGTCGAACTCGTGATCCTCTCTTTGGGAGCTGAGGCGATCTCTCAAGTCTCCGGAGGCCGTCCCTATCACCCTTGTTAAGGGCGTGTCATTCAGGCGACGCCTTTGGCGGAGGCCGCGACCATCGACGTTGTCACCTTCACAAAGGTTTTGGACGCGGATGGTGAGCTTGGAGCGTCCCTTTCGGGGCCTAGAGGTTGAGCGCCCCCGTGTATCACTCGACACTTGACGTATTGACGTGGTCGCCCGAGGGTGTCCCCTCGAAGGCGCGTGCGAGTGCTCATCAAAAAGTTGACGTCTCAACGCGGTTGCCCGAGGGTGTCCCCTTGGAAGCGTGCGCGTGCGTCCACTTTCGTGAATAGCGTGGTCGAGGTTGGTCTCGTGGTTGATGTCGTTGACGTTGTCGGAGTCAAGGAGGTCGGCGATGAGCGCGCCGGTGACGCCGGGGCGGTCTAGGAGTTCGGCAAGCCTTCGAGCCGTGTCCTCTCGGACTGCGGCCTTGGGGTCATTCGCCGGGTCTCGGGGCTGGCTCTCGTTATCACGAGGTTGCCCTCCAAGACGACGCGCGGGGCTTCGGAGGCCGCCCCTCGAGCTAGTTGCTTGGGCGCCCACGGCGGTGGCGGGGACATGACTCATCTCTCGAGAGTCGTAGAAGTGAGAAGAAGACTGGTAGAGGGGATGTGTCGCCAAGGTCGAGAGATCCCCTCCTTCAAGCGCCAAAATGTTGTCGCTGTTTTTTGGACAACTATTTAGGAGCCAAAGACGGTCAGACCCAAGGCCGGACCAAGTGGTCTCGTCTTGACTCGAGCGTGTCGGACTTGGTATCCCAAGTCGTCCCTTAGCTGTGAATGTCCCTTGAGTTCGTAAGAGTACCTAAAAAGGAGTAAAGAACAGGTGAACTAGGAAGGGAAAACAGAGGGGGTGCCTCTGTTTACCTCTCCGACGCTCAACATTAGTAGGATTGAGGTGGAGTATAGAGGTTTTAGAGGTGGTGAGAGGCCAAAGATGAGCAAAACGAGTGAAGTACGAGTTCGACAGCGTTTCGGGACTCAAAATTGGATTACCTTTGGGAGAGGGCAGACCTCTCTATTTATAGGCGGCCAAGGGGTGTTTGGGGGGCCCCTTGGCCGAGTGAACACTTTGGGTCGGCCATTGGCCGGCTGAAGGGTTGGGCCGGCCAATGGCCGAGTGAGCATTTTGGGTCAGCCATTGGCCGGCTGAAGGGTTGGGCCGGCCAATGGCCGAGTGAGGAGTCTTGCCAGGATGAAGGTTCACTCGGCCATTGGCCTTTTCTTATGTTGTCATGAACAAGTGAATAAAATTCTAGAAGCCTTTTCTAGAAGATTATGGGCGCCTACCCTATAGAGAAATAGGAGAGTTTATTTTGTGCATAAATGTATTTAGATACTTGCCAAAAGAAAAAGAGGAAACAAATTTCCCACACATGCATGGGGAATTTCGGCCAAGTGAGAAAAGGGCAAGCCAAGGAACAAAAAAGGAAACAAATCCAAGCCTCTAGGAGGCAGCCTTGGGCGCCCAAGATGGAATGGGAAATAAAGGATTTTTGCTCATGAATATGTGATATTCTATAGAAGAGGAAACTACCTTATTGAAGGTAAAACCTCTCCTATAAATAGGAGCCCCATTCCTCACATTTCATTCATCCAAGTTTAAGAGATTTGAGAAACTCTCTCTCTAGAACTTGTGGCCGAAAATCCTCTCTCTCTCTCTCTAGTTTATTTTCGATTTTTCTTGCTTTGGCACCTAGGTCCTCACTCGACCTAGTGTTTAGCTCTGCGACTTCGAGACTCGTTCTTAAGTTGTAGCGTTTAAAAGTGTCCACTCACTGATTCCTTCTTTTCGAGTGATTTAGTGATAGAAACTTTCGTGGTTGCTCGAGGTGCCGAGGAAAGAAAGAGAGACGTGCTGCGAGGGGAGACGAGCGTTGAAAACTTTCCAAAAGCTTCGTCAAAGTTCAAGCTTCAAGAAAGGTTAGTAAACTTCAATGCTCATATTGGGTTTTATTTACATGTACTTGCTTCTTTGTCTAGGTTAGTAAAAACTGTTTTTACTTGAAAAGAAATTTTTTAAAATTCCGCCGCTTCCCGAAGCGTTTAATCTTTTTCTTAAACCCTAGATCAATTCCAACAAATGGTATCAGAGCTATGGTCAAAGATTAGCATGTACATGTTTTTAAAATTATGAGCTTGAAAATCGTTTTCGAAAGTTTACTAATTTTGTGACAAGTTAGAATTGTTATCTTAGATTTTTTTTAATTTATTGCTCATGTCTTTAAATTAAAAAGCATGTTGATTTTCTATGAGTTTGGGATGTTTTTAAAACACATTAGAATCAGTTCTAAAAGTTTTTAATTTTTTATATTGAAAAACGTGTTTTAAAGGTTTGAGAAATTTCGGTAAATTTTGTGACTAGTTACTTTGTCTTTCTAGTTTCTTTTATTTACCGTATTCGTTTTATGCTTGTTGTTTTTTCTTTTATTCTATGTTATTACCCTGCTAATAAAACACAAATAAAAGCTTTAAACAACATCTTAAAACGTTCCGTTACACTCAATTCTTTTTCGCACTTAAAAAGGACCAAGCTTTAATTTTTTTCTTTTTCTTCGAGCTGGAGTAAACCCGTATTAAAAGTGGCATAACTCTCTGCTCAGAAATCGAAATTTAATGATTCTTGAATCAAATTAAAGCTCTGTCTGTCCTCTGTCCAATGCCACCAGTTTCGTCTCAAAAGGACATCGGAGCCGCCAGATATGGCGATTTTACTCCGAGGTGCGCGGCTGTCTGAAACTCCAGTTTTTTTAGAAATCCGGATTTTCAAACCCCACTACCATGAGTTATAGAACTCTAATGAGAAAATTTTCTTGAGCAAAAATGTTTTTCATATGATTATAAACATGATGTGTAAGATTAAAATGTTTTGATTTTTGAAAGTTTAATTGAAATTGTTTTTTTACAAAACTAGTTTGAATTTTGAAAAACCGTTTTCACTTTCAAACTTGAAAAATATTTTGTCATCCAAATCAAATAAATTTTCAAAATGTTTTCAAAACTATATCTATATCACATATGTTCAAAATCTATATGCTCTTGAAAATTTGAGTGGGAGGTCTCCTTGTAGACAAGCCGAAAAATAAAAAGATGTGTAATCTCAAACTTTCAAGTGTTCGAGTGAGTTGAAGTTCACACTTCCCTCACGCACTTTCCCGAAATAGAAAATAGGAAAAGATCGAGTATGTACCTTGTGCCTTTATGCACTAATACTGCTCTGAACATGTCGATCTAGGATTCTCTTCTAGTTGTCCGCTCTGTCGCTCTCTAACTAGGAAATTTGTTTCCGAACTTATAAGAGTCGATGAAGCATCTCCAAAAACTAAGTGGGAGGGTTATATTCGTTGTTTGTAACCCACGATCCCCAACACTAATGAAAGATGCAATAACGTGGGACTAAGAGCCGCTCTTGCGACCCTCACTTAAATGTGAGTACTCCAAGGCGTTATTGCTTCGATCATTGCTCAATGAGCTACGTCCGAGAGTGATGCAATGATGACAAGGCCTCCCCTTGGGGGATTGTTTTTCAAAGCTGATCTTTTGGACTAAGTGGTTGGTTACACACTTAGGCTCAATCCCTAGTAATCCTCCCTTGAGGCTCTGCGAAAGGATGTGAGTGATCAAACCAATTTAAAAGGTGGCTAGTCAAAATAGATGTATTGACATCTTGGCTTAGCATTAATGATGTGTCATTTACTTATAAATGGAGATTTTTTGCGGCCTTCTCTTGAGGGAGTAAATTATCGTTTGGTTTATAACACCTTTGGATTTTATAAAAGTCTTAATAAAACTTAAATCCTAAACCAAAGACTAATCATAAACTTGTTTCAACTTTAATAGGCAAAATGTCTCTCAACCATCTCTCAATCTTTCTTTCCTCGATCAAACTCGAAAACGAAAACTACGTAGATTCGAAACGTAACCGACGCGAGGCCTCGGACGGCGAAACCTTGCCTCGGCCACTGGCCGGCCCAGCCAACCCATGGCCGGCCCAAGGCTCAGCCGGCCAATGGCCGGCCCAAGGGTCAGGTTCAGCCGGCCATGGCTGACCCAAGGGTCAGCCGGCCAATGGCCGGCCGAAGGTCCAACACATTCGCTCGGCCAATGGCCGAGTGAAACATTCAGCCGGCTAGGCTGTTCACTCGGCCAATGGCCGAGTGAAACTCTCAGCCAGCCAGGCTGTTCACTCGGCCAATGGCCGAGTGAAATCCATAGCCGGCCAGGCTGTTCACTCGGCCAATGGCCGAATGAACCCTCCAGCAGTTCACTCGGCCAATGGCCGAGTGAACCTTTCAGCCGGCCATGCAGTTCATGTTGTCAATGGTGCCCACAAGAAGAGTTGTAGTCTTTATTTTGTACATTTGATGTAATAAAGTCTCATGAAGACTCTTGCTTGTAATTGCCTATCTATTCATTAATAAAGTTGAAACGTTCATTCATTCTTTCTTTGTTTGAAGCTTTATGATAAAACCTTAGTCTTTTAGTCCATAAACAAACTTAACAACTTACGAAGAGACAAATGTAGATTTGCATGAACAAACTCTTCGTAGTTTGCTTAAAACGATATATTCGCAATCTTAGGGTCAAAGGACTATTGACCTCAGTATGATTGTTAGAAGAATCTATGATGTCTGGTTATGAGGCATTGAGAGTTGGGGACTCTATAGTTCTTCTAGGTATCTTCCGAAGGTACTGAATTGACCAGTGCACTTCTAGAGACAATATAAGAACAAACCATTTAACCTCTTATGTCTCGAAGTCACTATGTATGAATTGCATCATGCTTACCTTAATCCTGAAATGAGACATGACATTTCACACCTTAGTATTCTCATTTGAGAAAGTCAAAGTTCAGACTCACTATGTGATTCCGAACAAGGCCTATTGGTGAAGTACTAAGTTGTGAGTTTGTCATGAGTAACTTTGTGAAGTTCTCATAGATATGGAATTCATGTACAAGATTGCTGAAATGCAATGTATGTCACCTCATGCTTTGTTCCTTGGAGTGTGAATAAATGAACTGGCCAGTGTCCAAATTGAGTCCTGACTCTTTTGGATGAAACAATGTGACTTGTTAGCTCCTCGTCAATACATTGTTTCTAACTTATTCACAAGCGACAAAGGAGTTGAGGAAATAACAGCTAGAAGGGTAAAATGGTAATTTAGTAAAGCCCGACTAGCTGATGACATTCATGAAGGGTAAACATAGATAATATTCAGTGGATCCGCTCATCATAATTAGGTCGAATTCTTGAGTAGAAAATAAATTCATTTGAACCGAGAGATTTTCAGTGTCAGCTCTTTAGTGGAGTCAGTTGGCATTAAGCTAAACTTGGAAAAGGTTTGTGAACTTTTGAGTCCAAGTGTTTAGCTCAAGCTTTGTTCATTTGGGTCCATGAGGTCACTGTCACGAATCACATCGATAGGAATTGTTAAACTGGAAGCTAAGTCAAAACAAGAACGAAAATTGTCGAAAGGGTATTTTTGTCTTTTGAGACATAAGGATGAAATGGATGTCAATAAATTTTGACAAGTTCATTTGATGACTTAATGTCACTCGGCCATAATATGATTAACTGGGCCTTGTGAATTAATTTCATTTCATGAGAATTTTATTGAAAATTCTTAATGGGCCTTTCTCATGTTGTCATGAACAAATGAAGAAGCTTCTGGAAGCTCCTTCTAGAGAGACTTGGGCGCCTACCCTAATAGAGAAATAGGAGAGTTTATTTTGTGCATAAATGTATTTAGATACTTTCCAAAAGAAAAAGAGGAAACAAATTTCCTCCAAGAGGAAAGTGGGAATCGGCCAAGTGAGAGACAAGGCAACGCCTTGAACAAAATTGGAAACAAATCAAGGCTTCTAGAAGCCTTGAGTTGGCCGAGTGTCTCAAAGGGAAAAAAGAGGAAATTGCTCATGAATATGTGATATTCTATAGAAGAGGAAACTACCTTATTGAAGGTGAGACCTCTCCTATAAATAGGAGCCTCATTTCCTCACATTTCATTCATCCAAGTTTAAGAGATTTGAGAGACTCTCTCTCTAGAACTTGTGGCCGAAATCCTCTCTCTCTCTCTCTAGTTTATTTTCGATTTTTTCTTGTCTTGGCACCTAGGTCCTCACTCGACCTAGTGTTTAGCTCTGCGACTTCGAGACTCGTTCTTTAGTCGTAGTGTTTAAAAGTGCCCACTCACTGATTCCTTCTTTTCGAGTGATGTAGTGATAGAAACTTTCGTGGTTGCTCGAGGTGCCGAGGAAAGAAAGAGAGACGTGCTGCGAGGGGAGACGAGCGTTGCAAACTTTCCACAAGCTTCTTCAAAGTTCAAGCTTCAAGAAAGGTTAGTAAACTTCTAGCTCATATTGGTTTTTAATTACATGTACTTGCACTTGTCTAGGTTAGTAAAAACTGTTTTACTTGTAAAAGAAAATTTTTAAAATTCCGCCGCTTACCGAAGCGTTAATTATTTTCTTAAACCCTAGATCGATTCCAACAAATGGTATCAGAGCTATGGTCAAAGATTATCATGTACATGTTTTTAAAATTATGAGCTTGAAAATCGTTTTCGAAAGTTTACTAATTTTGTGACAAGTTAGAATTGTAATCTTAGATTTTTTTTAATTTAATGCTCTTGTCTTTAAATTAAAAAGCATGTTGATTTTCTATGAGTTTGGGATGTTTTTAAAACACATTAGAATCAGTTCTAAAAGTTTTTAATTTTTTATATTGAAAAACGTGTTTTAAAGGTTTGAGAAATTTCGGTAAATTTTGTGACTATTTACTTTGTCTTTCTAGTTTCTTTTATTTACCGTATTCGTTTTATGCTTGTTGTTATTTCTTTTATTCTATGTTATTACCCTGCTAATAAAACACAAATAAAAGCTTTAAACAACATCTTAAAACGTTCCGTTACACTTGATTCTTTTTCGCACCTAAAAAGGACCAAAGTTTTAATTTATTTCTTTTTCTTCGAGCTGGAGTAAACACGCATTAAAAGTGGCATAACTCTCTGCTCAGAAATCGAAATTTAATGATTCTTGAATAAAATTAAAGCTCTGTCTGTCCTCTGTCCAATGCCACCGGTTTCGGCTGAAAAGGACATCGGAGCGCCAGATATGGCGATTTTACTCCGACGTGCGCGGCTGTCTGAAACTCCAGTTTTTTAGAAATACGGATTTTCAAACCCCACCACCATGAGTTATAGAACTCTAATGAAAAATTTTTCTTGAGCAAAAATGTTTTTCATATGATTATAAACATGATGTGTAAGATTAAAATGTTTTGATTTTTGAAAGTTTAATTGAAATTTAATTTTTACAAAACTAGTTTGATTTTTGAAAAACCGTTTTCACTTTCAAACTTGAAAATATTTTGTCATCCAAATCAAATAAATTTTCAAAATGTTTTCAAAACTATATCTATATCACATATGTTCAAAATCTATATGCTCTTGAAAATTTGAGTGGGAGGTCTCCTTGTAGACAAGCCGAAAAATAAAAAGATGTGTAATCTCAAACTTTCAAGTGTTCGAGTGAGTTGAAGTTCACACTTCCCTCACGCACTTTCCCGAAATAGAAAATAGGAAAAGATCGAGTATGTACCTTGTGCCTTTATGCACTAATACTGCTCTGAACATGTCGATCTAGGATTCTCTTCTAGTTGTCCGCTTTGTCGCTCTCTAACTAGGAAATTTGTTTCCGAACTTATAAGAGTCGATGAACCAACTCCAAAAACTAAGTGGGAGGGTTATATTCGTTGTTTATAACCCACGATCCCCAACACTAATGAAAGATGCAATAACGTGGGACTAAGAGCCGCTCTTGCGACCCTCACTTAAATGTGAGTACTCCAAGGCGTTATTGCTTCGATCATTGCTCAATGAGCTACGTCCGAGAGTGATGCAATGATGACAAGGCCTCCCCTTGGGGGATTGTTTTTCAAAGCTGATCTTTTGGACTAAGTGGTTGGTTACACACTTAGGCTCAACCCCTAGTAATCCTCCCTTGAGGCTCTGCGAAAGGATGTGAGTGATCAAACCAATTTAAAAGGTGGCTAGTCAAAATAGATGTATTGACATTTTGGCTTAGCATTAATGATGTGTCATTTACTTATAAATGGAGATTTTTTGCGGCCTTCTCTTGAGGGAGTAAATTATCGTTTGGTTTATAACACCTTTGGATTTTATAAAAGTCTTAATAAAACTTAAATCCTAAACCAAAGACTAATCATAAACTTGTTTCAACTTTTATAGGCAATATGTCTCTCAACCCTCTCTCTACAATTCTTTCCTCGAATAAACTCGAAGGCGACAATTACGTCGACTGGAAACGTAACCTCGACATAGTCCTTACTGTCGACAAGCACAAATGGGTTCTCACCACCCCCTGTCCTCAAACGAATGATGATTCGACGCAAGAGGAGAAAGACGTCCTGGCGGCCTGGCTTCGATCCAATGAGATTGCGAGATGCTATATTTTGGCATCGATGAACAATGTGTTGCAACAACAACATCGTGATTATGAAACTGCCACCGATATGCTCTACAATCTCCATGAGATGTTTGGAGGGCAAGGACGTCAAGCTAGGCAACAAGCGGTCCGACAATTCATGAACTGTCGTATGAAGGCTGGAACTCCCGTTAGAGATCATATGATGCTGATCATTAGCTATCTCAACGAGATGGAGATTCTTGGATCTGAGATTGATGGGGAGACTAAAATAGATATGATCTTGGAAACTCTCCCCGAAACCTTTGATACCTTCAAGTTGAATTATTCCATGAACAAGCTAGAGTACACTGTTACCGAGCTCATGAAAGAACTTCAAACCGCTGAGGCACTCACTAAGAAAAAGAGGGCTCAAGGAGAAGTACATGCTACTGCCTCCACCTCTGGATCTAATAAGAGACCTTGCAACGCCGAGAAGAAGAACCAACCTAAGGTTCACACGAAGAAGAAGGCGCCAAAGGCTCCGAAGGTGGACAAGTCTAACGACAAGTGCCACCACTGCAACGAGCCTGGTCACTAGCGTAGGAACTGTCCTGCCTACCTCAAAACCAAAGCAAAAGGTATTGTACTTGTTACTGAAGCCTGTTTAGTAGCTGATAATGTATCATCATGGATTGTTGACTCCGCTGCTACTAACCATATTTGCTGCTCCTTGACTGGTTTTAGGAAAAGCAAAAGCTTAGAGGATGGCGACTTCTGCTTCAAGTGGGGTGATGAGAGCGTGGTGTCTGCGAAGGCTGTGGGATCCGTGACGCTATCTTTTGAAGATCGAACTTTAAATTTGAATAATGTTTATTATGTTCCTTCCTTTGGGAAAAACCTAGTATCTGTTGCTCAACTTTTCGAGCAAGATTATTATTTAAAGTTTATAAAGAATGGAATTCGTATTTCTTTTTCTAATTCTTTCGTCACTGATGCATGTATGAAGAATGGTCTTTTTTACATCTATCCCACTCAACTTTCTCTTTTAGACACCGAAATAGATAACGATCTAATTAGGGAGCCAAAGAGGATCAAACTTTCTGAATCCTCCGATCTAACAAAATCAACATACCTCTGGCACTTAAGACTTGGTCATATCAGTCTAGATAGGATTAAGAGACTTATGAGGAATGGTCCACTCCAAGCCTCTGCAATAGGTTCACTACCTACTTGTGAATCCTGCATAGAAGGAAAAATGACTAAGCGACCTTTCTCCGATAAGGGTCGAAGAGCCACTGAGTTGCTGGAACTAATACATTCTGATGTATGTGGTCCGCTCAACCAACAGGCACGTGGAGGATACGAATACTTCGTTACCTTCACTGATGATTACTCAAGATATGGGTTTGTCTATTTGCTTAAACACAAATCCGAGACCTTTAACGTATTTAAGGTCTTTAGGGCTTTAGTGGAAAAGCAAACTGGCAAAGTGATCAAAACCCTTCGATCTGATCGAGGTGGTGAGTATATGTCTGGAGAGTTCGATGACTTTCTTAAAGAAGAAGGTATCGCTTCTCAGCTTACCGCACCTGGCACACCTCAACAAAACGGAGTGTCAGAGAGAAGAAACCGAACTCTTATGGAGATGGTTAGATCGATGATGAGTTACTCATCACTCCCGCTTTCCTTTTGGGGATATGCCCTCGAAACAGCCGCCTACACTCTGAACCAAGTTCCGTCTAAAACGGTTCCTGGTACTCCTTATGAGAGATGGACTGGCCGTAAAGTGAATCTTGGCCGCATCCGAATTTGGGGTTGCCCTGCACACGTGCTGAGGCAAAAGACTAGCAAGTTGGCTAGTAGGTCAGAATTGTGCCTGTTTGTAGGATATCCGAAGGAAACCAAAGGTTTTACTTTCTATAGTCCCGAGGACGATAAGACTTTCGTTAGCACGAATGCTCGTTTCCTTGAGGAGGACTTTATGAAGGATGCGAAACCTAGAAGCAAAATTGTGCTTGAAGAAAAGTTGGGTGAGGAAGCTTCTACCTCATCTGTAAGAACTGTTCTTACCCCAACTGAAACACAACCTAACTCTTCAGAATCTCGTCAAGTAGTACTTCGACGTAGTGGGAGGGCTACTCAAAAGCCTGACAGGTACATGTCTTATGGAGACTCTCTTGTAGCCGTCTCCGACATGGATGACCCTGTTTCCTATAGCCAAGCGATGGCTTGTTCTGAATCAAACCTTTGGCTTGACGCCATGAAAGTTGAAATGCACTCGATATATGTCAACAAATTCTGGAAACTTGTAGACCTTCCTGAAGGGATTAAACCCGTAGGGTGTAAGTGGATATACAAGAAGAAAAGGGGTCCTGATGGGAACGTCGAGACGTTCAAAGCACGACTTGTGGCAAAGGGTTATACCCAACAAGAAGGGATTGACTATGAAGAAACCTTCTCGCCAGTCGCAATGCTTAAATCCATCCGCATACTCCTATCCATAGCTGCAGCTCTCGACTATGAGATCTGGCAAATGGATGTCAAGACAGCCTTTCTGAATGGCAATCTTGACGAGCGCATTTACAAGGCTCAACCAGACGGTTTCGTGGATAAAGGTCAAGAGACCAAGGTTTGTGAGTTGCTTAAATCCATTTATGGACTAAAGCAAGCATCTAGGTCATGGAATATTAGATTCGATGAAACTGTAAAGAGCTTTGGCTTTGAACAGTCAATAGATGAGCCTTGTGTTTACAAGTTAATACACGAAGGTAAAGTTGTGTTTCTGGTACTATATGTCGATGATATACTACTCATTGGTAATGACGTGGGTAAGTTATCTGAGGTTAAGGTCTGGCTAGCAAAGCAATTCCATATGAAGGATCTAGGAGAAGCCGCGTACATTCTGGGAATCCAAATCTTTCGAGATAGGAAAAACCGGACCCTGTCGCTCTCTCAAGCATCTTATATTGATAAGGTGATGGATCGCTTCTCGATGCAAGACTGCAAGAGGGGTCAAACACCCTTTAGGCATGGAGTTTCACTCTCTAAGGACCAGTCTCCCAAGACTGCACAAGAGATTGAAGACATGAGGAAGATTCCTTACGCCTCTGCCGTAGGAAGCCTCATGTATGCTATGCTTTGCACTAGACCTGACATATGTTTCGCCGTTGGCGTAGTTAGCCGTTTCCAATCCAACCCTGGACCCGAGCACTGGATTGCTGTTAAGCATGTTCTTAAGTATCTTCGAAGAACTAGGAACTTGATGCTTACATACTCAGGTACTGACCTGACTATGACGGGATATACCGACTCTGATTTTCAAGCGGATAAGGATTCCAGGAAATCCACTTCGGGATCTGTGTTCATCCTTAATGGTGGAGCTGTTGTGTGGAGAAGTATTAAGCAATCTTGCATTGCTGACTCCACAATGGAAGCAGAATATGTGGCTTCTTGTGAAGCATCCAAAGAGGCTGTATGGCTTAGAAAATTCCTTAAGTATTTGGAAGTTGTTCCAAACGTCGACGAGCCCATGACCCTTTATTGTGATAATAGTGGGGCTGTCGCTAACTCAAAGGAACCTAGAAGCCATAAGCGCTCTAAGCATATTGAGAGGAAATACCATTTGATTCGAGAGATCGTGCAGCGCGGAGACGTGGAAGTGAAGAAGATCTCAACGGTGGACAACCTCGCAGATCCATTCACCAAGGCCCTAGCGAACAAGGTCTTCGACCAACATCGTGAGGGATTAGGCATGAAGGACTACACACACCTTCTTTGAGTCAAGTGGGAGTTTGTTGTCAATGGTGCCCACAAGAAGAGTTGTAGTCTTTATTTTGTACATTTGATGTAATAAAGTCTCATGAAGACTCTTGCTTGTAATTGCCTATCTATTCATTAATAAAGTTGAAACGTTCATTCATTCTTTCTTTGTTTGAAGCTTTATGATAAAACCTTAGTCTTTTAGTCCATAAACAAACTTAACAACTTACGAAGAGACAAATGTAGATTTGCATGAACAAACTCTTCGTAGTTTGCTTAAAACGATATATTCGCAATCTTAGGGTCAAAGGACTATTGACCTCAGTATGATTGTTAGAAGAATCTATGATGTCTGGTTATGAGGCATTGAGAGTTGGGGACTCTATAGTTCTTCTAGGTATCTTCCGAAAGTACTGAATTGACCAGTGCACTTCTAGAGACAATATAAGAACAAACCATTTAACCTCTTATGTCTCGAAGTCACTATGTATGAATTGCATCATGCTTACCTTAATCCTGAAATGAGACATGACATTTCACACCTTAGTATTCTCATTTGAGAAAGTCAAAGTTCAGACTCACTATGTGATTCCGAACAAGGCCTATTGGTGAAGTACTAAGTTGTGAGTCTGTCATGAGTAACTTTGTGAAGTTCTCATAGATATGGAATTCATGTACAAGATTGCTGAAATGCAATGTATGTCACCTCATGCTTTGTTCCTTGGAGTGTGAATAAATGAACTGGCCAGTGTCCAAATTGAGTCCTGACTCTTTTGGATGAAACAATGTGACTTGTTAGCTCCTCGTCAATACATTGTTTCTAACTTATTCACAAGCGACAAAGGAGTTGAGGAAATAACAGCTAGAAGGGTAAAATGGTAATTTAGTGATAGAAACTTTCGTGGTTGCTCGAGGTGCCGAGGAAAGAAAGAGAGACGTGCTGCGAGGGGAGACGAGCGTTGCAAACTTTCCAAAAGCTTCTTCAAAGTTCAAGCTTCAAGAAAGGTTAGTAAACTTCTATGCTCATAATAGTTTTTAATTACATGTACTTGCTCTTTGTCTAGGTTAGTAAAAAACCGTTTTTACTTGTAAAAGAAAATTTTTAAAATTCCGGCGCTTACCGAAGCGTTAATTATTTTCTTAAACCCTAGATCGATTCCAACAAATGGTATCAGAGCTATGGTCAAAGATTAGCATGTACATGAATTTAAAAATATGAGCTTGAAAATCGTTTTCGAAAGTTTACTAATTTTGTGACAAGTTAGAATTGTTTTCTTAGATTTTTTTTAATTTATTGCTCTTGCCTTTAAATTAATTATCATGTTGATTTTCTATGAGTTTGGGATGTTTTTAAAACAATTTAGAATCAGTTCTAAAAGTTTTTAATTTTTTATATTGAAAAACGTGTTTTAAAGGTTTGAGAAATTTCGAGTAAAATTTTGTGACTAGTTTCCTTGTTTTACTAGTTTCTTATTTTTACTTGAATCGTTTTATGCTTGTTGTTATTTCTTTTATGCCTTGTTATTACCTTGCTAATAAAACACAAATAAAAGCTTTAACAACCTTCATAAAACGTTCCGTTACACTCGATTCTTTTTCGCACCTAAAAAGGACCAAGCTTTAATTATTTCTTTTTCTTCGAGCTGGAGTAAACCCGCATTAAAAGTGGCATAACTCTCTGCTCAGAAATCGAAATTTAATGATTCTTGAATCAAATTAAAGCTCTGTCTGTTCTCTGTCCAATGCCACGGTTTCAGGTCAAAAGGACATCGGAGCCGCCAGTTATGGTGATTTTACTCGGAGGTGCGCGGCTGTTCCGAAAGTCCAGTTTTTTAGAATTCCGGATTTTTAGCCCCACTACCATGAGTTATAGAACTCTAATGAGAAAACTTTCTTCAGCAAAATTGTTTTTCATAAGATTATAAACATGATGTGTAAGATTAAAATGTTTTCATTTTTGAAAGTTTAATTGAAATCGAATTTTTACAAAACTAGTTTGAATTTTAAAACACCGTTTTCACTTTCAAACTTGAAAAATATTTTGTCATCCAAATCAAATAAATTTTCAAAATGTTTTCAAAACTATATCTATATCACATATGTTCAAAATCTATATGCTCGTGAAAATTTGAGTGGGAGGTCTCCTTGTAGACAAGCCAAAAAATAAAAGATGTGTAATCTCAAACTTTCAAGTGTTCGAGTGAGTTGAAGTTCACACTTCCCTCACGCACTTTCCCGAAATAAAAAATAGGAAAAGATCGAGTATGTACCTTGTGCCTTTATGCACTAATACTGCTCTGAACATGTCGATATAGGATTCACTTCTAGTTGTCCGCTCTGTCGCTCTCTAACTAGGAAATTTGTTTCCGAACTTATAAGAGTCGATGAAGCATCTCCAAAAACTAAGTGGGAGGGTTATATTCGTTGTTTCTAACCCACGATCCCCAACACTAATGAAAGAAGCCATTAACGTGGGACTAAGAGCCGCTCTTGCGACCCTCACTTAAATGGGAGTACTCCAAGGCGTTATTGCTTCGATCATTGCTCAATGAGCTACGTCCCAGAGTGAGACGATGATGGCAAGGCATCCCCTTGGGGGATTGTTTTTCAAAGTTGACCTTTTGGACTAAGTGGTTGGTTGCACACTTAGGCTCAATCCCTAGTAATCCTCCCTTGAGGCTCTGCGAAAGGTTGTGAGTGATCAAACAAATTTAAAAGGTGGCTAGTCAAAATTGATGTATTGACATCTTGGCTTAGCATTAATGATGTGTCATTTACTTATAAATGGAGATTTTTTGCGGCCTTCTCTTGAGGGAGTAAATTATCGTTTGGTTTATAACACCTTTGGATTTTATAAAAGTCTTAATAAAACTTAAATCCTAAACCAAAGACTAATCATAAACTTGTTTCATCTTTTATAGGCAATATGTCTCCCAACTCTCTCTCTTTCATCCTTTCCTCGAACAAACTCGAAAACGAAAACTACATAGACTCGAAACTTAACCTCGACATCATCCTTGCCATTAACAAACACAAATGGGTACTCACCACCATGTTTCCTCCTCTGACGCATGATGATTCGACTCAAGAGGACAATGACGCCTTAGCGGCCTGGATTCGATCCGATGAGATTGTGAGGTGCTATATCTTGGCATCTATGAACAATATGCTGAAAGAGCAACATCGTAACATCGAGACTGCCGCCGAAATGCTCTACAATCTCCTTGAGATGTTTGGAGGGCAAGGGCGTCAAACAAGACAACAAGCAGTCCGACAGTTTATGAACTGTCACATGAAGGCTAGGACTCCTGTTGGAGACTTTATGATACTGATCATTAGTTTTCTAAATAAAATGGAAATCCTAGGATCTGAGATTGATGAGAAGAGTGTCATAGATATGATCTTAGAAACTCTCCCTGCATCTCTTGATATTACACAAGGCACGGTCACATTCCCGGGGACTCGCCCCCTCGGTTTCAAGAGGCGGCCGGACACGGCCCCTCGCCGAGGAGAGAGCGACTCTGGGCGATGATGGGGCCGATAGCCGAAGCGCTCGCCGCACGGCCCGACCAAGGGCGAACTCGCCCCGCCACGCGCCGAGAATGGACCTTAGAGAGCGCCTGACGGCGCAGAGAAACTCCCGAGGGGAGGATCTCCGCCAAAGGCTCAACTCTCGGAGGGACGCGCTCCCCGCCGCAACTCTCGGCCAACCTCAGGCCAATATCGTGGACCAAGCGTCCAATGAGCGCCAGCCGCCGACTCCCGTGGCCCCGGCGGTCAGCCCGGCTAACGGGCTTGACATGGTCACAATGATTCAGAGCCTCCAGAACCAAATCATCGAGATGAGGGAATCAGGGAGGCAAAGGCCTTACGGGGGGATCGAGGAGTCATACTCTCCCTTCGCCCCTCAGATCCTCGCGCAGCCTTGCGTGGGGAACTTCAAGTTGCCGTCCATCCCTCCTTATGATGGGCGGACTGACCCAAACTTTCACATCCAACACTATGAGACGTGGATGACGATGCAAGGACAGTCAGACGCCACCCTGTGTCAAGCCTTCTGCCTGACCCTCACAGGGTCAGGATTTGAGTGGTTTCGAAGTCTGAGGCCGGGGAGCGTCTCGTCTTTCCGAGGCTTGCGAGAGGCCTTCCTTGCCCACTTCGCCACTCTCGTGGCGCAAAAGAAGTCGAAGACCTACCTCCTGTCGATCCGGCAGGGGAGAGACGAGACCTTGAGACAATACCTCGCTCGCTTCACCGAGGAGTCTCATAAGGTCGGAGGGTTCGACGACAAGGACGCCATCACGGCGATCACCGAGGGAGCTCGCACAGGCGACTTCCTCAAGTCTATTGTTGGAAAAGTCTCGCGAGACATGGCGGAGCTAATGTCAAGAGCCCGCACCTACATGGGAATCGAGGACTACTTCGACGACCGAGATGGCCGAAGGTCGGGGGGGCAAGGCGGTCGCCGCCGCGACGATCAAGACGAAGATCGTCCTGACCCCCGAAAGAGGAGGCACAAGGGAGGCCAGACCCCTAACGGTCACTCCCTCCCTGGGCTTAGATCCCCGCATGTCGGTAGCTTCCGAAAGCTTTCGGCGTTTACCCCTCTGAACACTTCGCGAGAGCGGATCCTAGCTTTGCACCGCGACGAGCTAGGAAGCCCCGCTCCACTCAAAAAGGATCCCGCGAAGCGGGACCGAAACAAGTTCTGCGAATACCACCAAGACCATGGGCACCTGACGTCCGAGTGTTACCAGCTCAAACGCCAGATCGAAGCCCTCATTCAGGATGGGAAGCTGAAAGAGTACGTCCTTAGAACAATCGGGACGGCCGCGGCGCACGGGGGGCGCCCGCGGCAAGAAATGAAAGGTCCGACGACGGTAACCGTTACGGACCGAGTAGCAATCGAAGAACCGGAGAGCTCACAGCTGCACGTCGTGGGCTCGATCATGGGCGGCCCGGAGTTCGGAGACTCGAGCACGCAAAGGAAGAAGTACGTGCGAGAAGTCTCCCAAGGGAAGATAGTGCACTACATCAACCACACGTACGAGGCTCCTCCTCCGGCCCCATTCGAGTCTATGTTCTTCACCTGCCAAGAGGCGGCGCGAGTTCTCCATCCACACAACGAGGCGATAGTCGTCTCGGCCCCGTTCGCCAATAATCTCGTCCGAAGAATCTTGATCGATAACGGCAGCTCTGCCGACATCATCTTCAAGTCGGCGTTGGACAGGATGAGGCTGACCGGGCTGAGACAGACCCCAATCTCGACCCCACTCTTCGGCTTCTCCGGGGAAAGGGTCATGACGGAGGGCACCATCGACCTCCCCGTCACCTTCGGGACACCGGGGGGAATCGAGATCACTCGCATCGTATCATTCCTAGTCGTGGACCAACCCTCGGCGTACAACATCATCATCGGCCGCCCGACTCTCAACCGGTTGAAGGCCATAACGTCCACGTATCACCTGATGATGAAGTTCCCGACTGAGAAGGGGATTGCCATCATGTTGGGAGACCAGTCGATGGCGAGGATGTGCTACATCCAAGGCATGGACGGGAAAGGGAAGGAAAAGATGGTGAGCACCATCCTCTAGCCCGGTCAAGCTGCGGAAGCTGGTACTACAGTAGAAGCCCGCTCCCGTTCTCATTATGTCATTTTATTTCCGGTTTTAAAACATTTTCAAATTTCAATAAGGCCAATGGCCTGGGAATGTAATTATTGAGTATTTCGACATGGTAATTAGATTACATTTTGCCTCGAAGCCTTTATCTTGCTGCATTATAATTTCTAGTCTCCTCTACGAGTACACAAGAAACTCGGGGGGCTAATGGGAAACAATGCTCAACGAAACTAAAACTCACTCACTCAAAAAAAAAAACAAAAGTGTAGCGAAGTCTCAAGGGGCCGATGGTCAGGCCGGAGGCCCGAAAGAGAAACACACCCTATACATGTCTCCTCGAGTTGAGTTCACTCCTCGAGTCGAGTTCCGAGTCTGCGAGTCGACTGATATTCCTCGCGCCGACTCTACGTATCTCCTCGAGTTGAGTCCACTCCTCGAGTTGAGTTCCGAGTCCGCGAGTCAACTGACACTCCTCGCGCCGACTCTACATATCTCCTCGAGTTGAGTCCACTCCTCGAGCTGAGTTTCGGGTCCGCGAGTCGACTGATACTCCTCGCGCCGACTCTACGTATCTCCTCGAGTTGAGTCTACTCCTCGAGTTGAGTTCCGAGTCCGCGAGTCGACTGACACTCCTCGCGCCGACTCTACCTATCTCCTCGAGTTGAGTCCACTCCTCGAAGGCGCGATCAGTGCACTAAGGTGCCACACTCGCCGGGGGATCAAGTCTACACATGACCCCACCTATCACACGACACGCGCACCCAAGGGTGCCACGCTCGTAAGGTGGAACAGCCACACAGATGTGGCATCGCGCTCGCCGCCCAGCTCGTGAGCCGAAAGGCAGAGAGTCACAAATGGGTTTCAAAGGCTTACGTCCGCCGGACGTATCTGGTCTAGACAGCGTCCACGGGAAACCTGGCCACACAAATGTAGCACCGCGCTCACCGCCCAGCTCGTGAGCCGAAATGCAGCGAGTTACAAATGGGTTTCAAAGGCTTGCGTCTGCCGGACGTATCTCGTCTAGCCAGCGTCCACGGGAAACCTGGCCACACAAATGTGGCACCGCGCTCGCCGCCCAGCTCGTGAGCCGAAAGGCAGCAAGTTACAAATGGGTTTCAAAGGCTTGCGTCCGCCGGACGTATCTGGTCTAGCTAGCGTCCACGGGAAACCTGGCCACACAAATATGGCACCGTGCTCGCCGCCCAGCTCGTGAGCCGAAAGGCAGCGAGTTACAAATGGGTTTCAAAGGCTTGCGTCCGCCGGACGTATCTGGTCTAGCCAGCGTCCACGGGAAACCTGAACACACAAATGTGGCACCGCGCTCGCCGCCCAGCTCGTGAGCCGAAAGGCAGCGAGTTACAAATGGGTTTCAAAGGCTTGCGTCTGTCGGACGTATCTGGTCTAGCCAACGTCAACGGGAAACCTGGCCACACAAATGTGGCACCGCGCTCGCCGCCCAGCTCGTGAGCCGAAAGGCAGCGAGTTACAAATGGGTTTCAAAGGCTTGCGTCCGCCGGACGTATCTGGTCTAGCCAGCGTCCACGGGAAACCTGGCCACACAAATGTGGCACCGCGCTCGCCGCCCAGCTCGTGAGCCGAAAGGCAGCGAATTACAAATGGGTTTCAAAGGCTTGCATCCGTCGGACGTATCTGGTCTAGCCAGCGTCAACGGGAAACCTGGCCACACAAATGTGGCACCGCGCTCGCCGCCCAGCTCGTGAGCCGAAAGGCAGCGAGTTACAAATGGGTTTCAAAGGCTTGCGTCCGCCAGACGTATCTGGTCTAGCCAGCGTCCACGGGAAACCTGGCCACACAAATGTAGCACCGCGCTCACCGCCCAGCTCGTGAGCCGAAAGGCAGCGAGTTACAAATGGGTTTCAAAGGCTTGCGTCTGCCGGACGTATCTCGTCTAGCCAGCGTCCACGGGAAACCTGGCCACACAAATGTGGCACCGCGCTCGCCGCCCAGCTCGTGAGCCGAAAGGCAGCAAGTTACAAATGGGTTTCAAAGGCTTGCGTCCACCGGACGTATCTGGTCTAGCCAGCGTCCACGGGAAACCTGGCCACACAAATATGGCACCGTGCTCGCCGCCCAGCTCGTGAGCCGAAAGGCAGCGAATTACAAATGGGTTTCAAAGGCTTGCGTCCGCCGGACGTATCTGGTCTAGCCAGCGTCCACGGGAAACCTGGCCACAAAAATGTGGCACCGCGCTCGCCGCCCAGCTCGTGAGCCGAAAGGCAGCGAGTTACAAATGGGTTTCAAAGGCTTGCCTCCGCCGAACGTATCTGGTCTAGCCAGCGTCCATGGGAAACCTGGCCACACAAATGTGGCACCGCGCTCGCCGCCCAGCTCGTGAGCCGAAAGGCAGCGAGTTACAAATGGGTTTCAAAGGATTGCGTCCGTCGGACGTATCTGGTCTAGCCAACGTCAACGGGAAACCTGGCCACACAAATGTGGCACCGCGCTCGCCGCCCAGCTCATGAGCCGAAAGGCAGCGAGTTACAAATGGGTTTCAAAGGCTTGCGTCCGCCGGACGTATCTGGTCTAGCCAGCGTCCACGGGAAACCTGGCCACACAAATGTAGCACCGCGCTCACCGCCCAGCTCGTGAGCCGAAAGGCAGCGAGTTACAAATGGGTTTCAAAGGCTTGCGTCTGCCGGACGTATCTCGTCTAGCCAGCGTCCACGGGAAACCTGGCCACACAAATGTGGCACCGCGCTCGCCGCCCAGCTCGTGAGCCGAAAGGCAGCAAGTTACAAATGGGTTTCAAAGGCTTGCGTCCGCCGGACGTATCTGGTCTAGCCAGCGTCCACGGGAAACCTGGCCACACAAATATGGCACCGTGTTCGCCGCCCAGCTCGTGAGCCGAAAGGCAGCGAGTTACAAATGGGTTTCAAAGGCTTGCGTCCGCCGGACGTATCTGGTCTAGCCAGCGTCCACGGGAAACCTGGCCACACAAATGTGGCACCGCGCTCGCCGCCCAGCTCGTGAGCCGAAAGGCAGCGAGTTACAAATGGGTTTCAAAGGCTTGCGTCCGTCGGACGTATCTGGTCTAGCCAGCGTCAACGGAAAACCTGGCCACACAAATGTGGCACCGCGCTCGCCGCCCAGCTCGTGAGCCGAATGGCAGCGAGTTACAAATGGGTTTCAAAGGCTTGCGTCCGCCAGACGTATCTGGTCTAGCCAGCGTCCACGGGAAACCTGGCCACACAAATGTGGCATAGCGCTCGCCGCCCAGCTCGTGATCCGAAAGGCAGCGAGTCACAAATGGGTTTCAAAGGCTTGCGCCCGCCGGACGTATCTGGTCTAGCCAGCGTCCACGGGAAACCCGGCAACACAAATGTGGCACCGCGCTCGCCGCCCAACTAATGAGCCGAAAGGCAGCGAGTTTCAAATGGGTTTCAAAGGCTTGCGTCCGCCGGACGTATCTGGTCTAGCCAGCGTCCACGTGAAACCTGGCCACACAAATGGGGCATAGCGCTCGCCGCCCAGCTCGTGAGCCGAAACGCAGCGAGTCACAAATGGGTTTCAAAGGCTTGCACCCGCCGGACGTATCTGGTCTAGCCAGCGTCCGCGGGAAACCCGGCCACACAAATGTGGCACCGCGCTCACCGCCCAGCTCGTGAGCCGAAAGGCAGCAAGTCGCAAATGGGTTTCAAAGGCTTGCGTCCGCCGGACGTACCTGGTCTAGCTAGCGTCCACGGAAAACCCGGTTACACAAACGTGACACCAAGGCCCCCCGAGGCCCAAGCCGTTCCAATCGATCACGCCATTATTGGTAGGTCGAGAATATAAGCCACGCACAATAAAGTCGCGCTAATCGATCACGCATTCATTGGTTGGTCGAGAACATAAGCCACGCATAGTGAAGCCGTGCAAATCGATCACGCCCTCATTGCTAGGTCGAGAAAATAAGCCACACATGATCAACCCAGAACAAAAGCCGTCCCTCACGACGCATCAACGCCGTCCATCGCGATGCACCAAAGCCGTCCCTCGTGACGCACAAAAGCCGTCCCTCGTGATGCACAAAGGCCGTCCCTCGTGACGCACAAAAGCCATCCCTCGTGACACACAAAGGCCGTCCCTTGCGACGCACAAAAGTCATCCCTCGTGATGCACCAAAGCCGTCCCTCGTGACGCACCAAAGCCGTCCCTCGCAATGCATTAAAAGCCTTTCTCCGATGCGACCGCAAACTAGAGAGCGTTTGTCCCAGGTCCGCGCGTCAGCTCGAGTACTGAGTTTCCGCTCGACCCAGGCTCGACCGAAAACTCGGGGGGCTAATGTTGTCGGCCCGTCTCGGACCGACGAGGGCAAAGATGTCACTTCGACCCGCGCGACCGGCGCGAGGCCTCGGACGGCGAAACCTTGCCTCGGCCACTGGCCGGCCCAGTCAACCCATGGCCGGCCCAAGTCTCAGCCGGGCAATGGCCGGCCCAAGGGTCAGGTTTAGCCGGCCATGGCCGACCCAAGGGTCAGCCGGCCAATGGCCGGCCGAAGGTCCAACACATTCGCTCGCCCAATGGCTGAGTGAAACCTTCAGCCGGCCAGGCTGTTCACTCGGCCAATGGCCGAGTGAAACTCTCAGCCGGCCAGGCTGTTCACTCGGCGAATGGCCGAGTGAACCCTCCAGCAGTTCACTCGGCCAATGGCCGAGTGAACCTTTCAGCCGACCATGCAGTTCACACGCCCATTGGCCGAGTGAACCTTCCAGCAGTTCACTCGGCCATTGGCCGAGTGAACCTCAGCCGGCCCAAGCTTTTCACTCGGCCAATGGCCGAGTGAACCTCACCACCATGTTCACTCGGCCATTGGCCGACCCAACCATTCAGTGGGTCAATGGCCGACTGAAGCATGCTCACTTGGCCAAGGGGTCTTCAAACCACCTCTTGGCCGCCTATAAATACAAGGGTCCCTCCCTTGACCCAGGTAATCCATTCTTGAGTACTGAAACGCTGTCGAACTTGTACCTCGCTCGTTTCTCTCAAGTCTCGGCCTCTAAACACTTAATACCTCTATACTCCACCTCAATCCTACTAATGTTGAGCGTCGAAGAGGTAAACAGAGGCACCCCCTCTGTTTTCCCTTCCTAGTTCACTTGTTCTTTACTCCTTTTCAGGTACTCTGACGAACTCAAGGGACATTCACAGCTAAGGGACGACTTGGGATACCAAGTCCGACACGCTCGAGTCAAGGCGCGACCACTTGGTCCGGCCTTGGGTCTAACCGCATGTGACTCCTAAATCGTTGTCCGAAAAATGGCGACAACATTTTGAGTAACTTTGTGAAGTTCTCATAGATATGGAATTCATGTACAAGATTGCTGAAATGCAATGTATATCACCTCATGCTCTGTTCCTTGGAGTGTGAATAAATGAACTGGCCAGTGTCCAAATTGATTCTTGACTCTTTTGGATGAAACAATGTGACTTGTTAGCTCCTCGTCAATACATTGTTTCTAACTTATTCACAAGCGACAAAGGAGTTTTGGAAATAACAGCTAGAAGGGTAAAATGGTAATTTTGTAAATTCCGACTAGCTGATGATATTCATGGAGGGTAAACACAAATAATATTCAGTGGATCCGCTCATCATAATTAGGTTGAATTCTTTAGTAGAAAAATAAATTCATTTGAACCGAGAAATTTTCAGTGTCAACTCTTTAGTGGAGTCAGTTGGCATTAAGCTAAACTTGGAAAAGGTTTGTGAACTTTTGAGTCCAAGTGTTTAGCTCAAGCTTTGTTCATTTGGGTCCATGAGGTCACTGTCACGAATCACATCGATTAGGAATAGTTAAACTCGAAGCTAAGTCAAAACAATAACGAAAATTGTCGATAGGGTAATTTTGTCTTTTTGGACATGGCATGAAATGAATGTCAATAAATTTTTTGACAATGTGATATGATGACATATTATATCACACGGCCATAACATGTTTATTGGGCCTTGTGAATTAATTTCATTTCATAGAATTTTACTAGAAAATTCTTAATGGGCTTTTCTTATGTTGTCATGAACAATTAAAAGAAAACCTAGAAAGCCTTTCTAGAAGGCTTTTGGCCGTCCAACCCAAGTGAATGGGAGACCAAATTTCGTGCAGCCCTTAGTGTGAAAGAGAGTTTATTTTGTGCATTAATATATGAAGATACTTTCCAAAAGAAAAAGAGGAAACAAATTTCCTCTAGGAGAGTATGACATGGGCGGCCAAGGCAAGCAAAATAGGAAACAAATTTACTTCTAGATGGCAAGGCTTACAGGTCCAAAATGAGAAAAGGAAATAAGGATTATTTCCTCATGAATATGTGATATTCTAAAGAAGAGGAAACTACCTTATTGAAGGTAAAGCCTCTCCTATAAATAGGAGCCTTATTCTTCTCATTTCATTCATTCCACATAAGTTAGAGATTGAGAGTCTCTCTCTCTAGAACTTGTGGCCGCCCCTCTCCTCTCTCTCTCTAGTCAATTTTGTTTTATTGTTTTGGCACCTAGGTCCTCATTTGACCTAGAGTTTAGTTGTGCGACTTCAAGACTCGTTCTTAAGTCGTAGTGTTTAAAAGTGCCAACTCACTGATTCCTTTATTTCGAGTGATTTATTGATAGAAACTTTCGTGGTTGCTCGAGGTGCCGAGGAAAGAAAGAGAGACGTGCTGCGAGGGGAGACGAGCGTTGCAAACTTTCCAAAAGCTTCTCAAAGTTCAAGCTTCAAGAAAGGTTAGTAAACTTCTTAGCTCATAATAGCTTTTATTTATATGTACTTGCTCTTTGTCTAGGTTAGTAAAAACTGTTTTACTTGTAAAAGAAAATTTTTAAAATTCCGCCGCTTACCGAAGCATTAATTATTTTCTTAAACCCTAGATCGATTCCAACAAATGGTATCAGAGCTATGGTCAAATATTAGTATCTACATGTATTTAAAATTATGAGCTTGAAAATCGTTTTCGAAAGTTTACTAATTTTGTGACAAGTTAGAATTGTTTTCTTAGATTTTTTTTAATTTATTGCTCTTGCCTTTAAATTAAATATCATGTTGATTTTCTATGAGTTTGGGATGTTTTTAAAACACATTAGAATCAGTTCTAAAAGTGTTTAATTTTTTATATTGAAAAACGTGTTTTAAAGTTTTGAGAAATTTCGAGTAAAATTTTGTGACTAGTTTTCTTGTCTTACTAGTTTCTTATTTTTACTTGAATCGTTTTATGCTTGTTGTTATTTCTTTTATGCCTTGTTATTACCTTGCTAATAAAACACAAATAAAAGCTTTAACAACCTTCATAAAATGTTCCGTTACACTCGATTTTTTTTCGCACCAAAGAAGGACCAAGCTTTAATTATTTCTTTTTCTTCGAGCTGGAGTAAACCCACATTAAAAGTGGCATAACTCTCTGCTCAGAAATCTAAATTTAATGATTCTTAAATCAAATTAAAGCTCTGTCTGTCCTCTATCCAATGCCACCGGTTTCAGGTCAAAAGGACATCGGAGCCGCTAGTTATGACGATTTTACTCCGAGGTGTGCGGCTGTTCCGAAACTCCAGTTTTTTAGAATTCCGGATTTTCAGCCCCACTACCATGAGTTATAGAACTATAATGAGAAAATTTTCTTGAGCAAAATTGTTTTTTAAAAAGTTTTTATTTTTGAAAGATTAATTGAAATTGAGTTTTTACAAAACTAGTTTGAATTTTGAAAAACCGTTTTCACTTTCAAACATGAAAAATATTTTGTCATCCAAATCAAATAAATTTTCAAAATGTTTTCAAAACTATATCTATATCACATATGTTCAAAATCTATATGCTCTTGAAAATTTGAGTGGGAGGTCTCCTTGTAGACAAGCCGAAAAAATAAAAAGATGTGTAATCTCAAACTTTCAAGTGTTCGAGTGAGTTGAAGTTCACACTTCCCTCATGCACTTTCCCGAAATAGAAAATAGGAAAAGATCGAGTATGTACCTTGTGCCTTTATGCACTAATACTGCTCTGAACATGATGATCTAGGATTCTCTTCTAGTTGTCCGCTCTATCGCTCTATAACTAGGAAAACCGTTTCCGAACTTATAAGAGTAGATGAACCAACTCCAAAAACTAAGTGGGAGGGTTATACTTGTTGTTTGTAACCCACGATCCCCAACACTAATGAAAGGTGCAATTGTCGCTAGACTAAGAGTCACCCTCGTGGCCCTCTCTTAAATGAGAGTACTCAAGGGCGCTTTGCACTGATCATTGCTCAATGAGCTAAATCCGAAAGTGAGACAATGAGACAAGTCCTCCCCTCGGCGGATTGTTTTTCAAAGTCAATCTTTTGGACTAAGTGGTTGGTTGCACACTTAGGCTCAATCCCTAGTAATCCTCCCTCGAGGCCCTGCGAAAGGATATGAGTGATCAAACCAATTTACAAGGTGGCTAGTCAAAATTGATGTATTGACATCTTGGCTAAGCATTAATGATGTGTCATTTACTTATAAATGGAGATTTTTTGCGGCCTTCTCTTGAGGGAGTAAATTATCGTTTGGTTTATAACACCTTTGGATTTTATCAAAGTCTTAAATAAAACTTAAATCCTAAACCTAAGACTAATCATAAACTTGTTTCAACTTATATAGGCAACATGTCTCTCAACCTTCCCTCGTTCATCCTTTCCTCGAACAAACTCGAAAACAAAAACTGCGTAGATTCGAAACATAACCTCGACATAATCCTTACCAAGCACAAATGGGTACTCACCACCCCGTGTCCTCCTCTGACGAATAATGATTCAACTCAAGAGGACAAAGACGCCTTGGCGGCCTGGCTCTGCTCCGATGAGATTGTGAGGTGCTATATCTTAGCATCAATGAACAATGTGGTGCAACAACAACATCGTGACATTGAGTCTGCCGCCGACATGCTCACCAATCTCCATGAGATGTTTGGAGGGCAAAGGCGTCAAGCAAGGCAAAAAGCAGTCCGACAGTTTATGAATTGTCGCATGAAGGCTAGGACTCCTGTTGGAGACTTTATGATATTGATCATTAGTCATCTGAGTAAAATGGAAATCCTAGGATTTGAGATTGATGGGAGGAATGTCATAGATATGATCTTAGAAACTCTCCCTACATATCTTGATACCTCCAAGATGAACTACTCCATAAACAACCTAGAGTACACTGTTACCAAGCTTATGAAGGAACTTCACACTGCTGTAGGTCTCACTAAAAGAAAGAGGAATCAAGGAGAGGCACATGCTACTGAGCAAAAAGCCTCCGCCTCTGGAAATGTGAAGAGACCTTACAAGGCCGATAAAAAGAACTGTCCTGCCTATCTCAAAGCAAAGGAACATAGTATTGTACTAGTTACCGAAGAATGCTTAGTAGCTGATAATGTATCAACGTGGATTCTTGACTCCGCTACTACTAACCATATTTGTTGTTCCTTGAATGGTTTCAAGAAAACCAAAAGCTTAGAGGAAGGCGAGTTATGTTTCAAATGGGGTGATGGGAGCCTAGTGTCTGCGAAGGCTGTGGGATCCGTGACGCTGTCGTTTGAAGACCGCACTTTAAACTTGAATAATGTTTATTTTGTTCCTACCTTTGGGAAGAACTTAATATCCGTTGCTCGTCTTCTTGAGCAAGATTATTGTTTAAAGTTCATTAAGAATGGAATTCATATTTCGTTTCCTGATAATTCTTTTGTCACTGATGCATGTATGAAGAATCCTCTTTTCTACATCTATCCCACTCAACCTTCTCTTTTAGACACCGAAATAGATAATGATCTAACTAGGGAGCCAAAGAGGATCAAACTTTCTGAATCCTCCGAACTAACAAAATCAACACACCTATGGCACTTAAGACTTGGTCATATCAGTCTAGATAGGATTAAGAGACTTGTGAGGGACGCTCCACTCCAAGCCTCTGCAATAGGTTCACTACCTACATGTGAATCCTCTATAGAAGGAAAAATGACTAAGCGACCTTTCTCCGATAAGGGTCGAAGAGCCACTGAGTTGCTGGAACTAATGCATTCTGATGTATGTGCTCCGCTCAGCCAACAGGCACGTGGAGGATACGAATACTTCGTAACCTTCACCGATGATTACTCACGATATGGTTTTGTCTATTTGCTCAAACATAAATACGAGACCTTTAACGTATTTAAGGTCTTTAGGGCTTTAGTGGAAAAGCAAACTGGCAAACTGATCAAAACCCTTCGATCTGATCGAGGTGGTGAGTATATGTCTGGAGAGTTCGATGACTTTCTTAAAGAAGAAGGTATCGCTTCTCAGCTTACCGCACCTGGCACACCTCAACAAAACGGAGTGTCAGAGAGAAGGAACCGAACTCTTATGGAGATGGTTGGATCAATGATGAGTTACTCATCACTCCCTCTTTCCTTTTGGGGATATGCCCTCGAAACAACCGCTTACATTCTGAACCAAGTTCCGTCTAAAACGGTTCCTGGTACTCCTTATGAAAGATGGACTGGCCGTAAAGTAAGTTTGGGCCACATCCGAATTTGGGGTTGCCCCGCACACGTGCTGAGGCAAAAGACTAGCAAGTTGGCTAGTAGGTCAGAATTGTGCTTGTTTGTGGGATATCCAAAGGAAACCAAGGGCTTCATCTTCTATAGTCCCGAGGATGATAAGACTTTCGTTAGCACGAATGCTCGTTTCCTTGAGGAGGACTTTATAAAGGATGCAAAACCCAGAAGCAAAATTGTGCTTGAAGAAAAGTTGGGTGAGGAAGCTTCTACCTCATCTGTAAGAACTATTCTTACCCCAACTGAAACACAACCTAATTCATCAGAATCTCGCCAAGTAGTACTTCGACGTAGTGGGAGGGCTACTCAAAAGCCTAACAGGTACATGTCTTATGGAGACTCTCTCGTAGCCGTCTCTGACATGGATGATCCTGTTTCCTATAGCCAAGCGATGGCTTGTTCTGAATCAAACCTTTGGCTTGACGCCATGAAAGTTGAAATGCACTCGATGTATATCAACAAAGTCTGGAAACTTGTAGACCTTCCTGAAGGGATTAAACCCGTAGGGTGTAAGTGGATATACAAGAAGAAAAGGGGTCCTGATGGGAACGTCGAGACGTTCAAAGCACGACTTGTGGCGAAGGGTTATACCCAACAAGAAGGGATTGACTATGAAGAAACCTTCTCGCTAGTCGCGATGCTTAAATCCATCCGCATACTCCTATCCATAGCTGCAACTCTCGACTATGAGATCTGGCAAATGGATGTCAAGACAGCCTTCCTGAATGGCAATCTTGACGAGCGCATTTACATGGCTCAACCAGACGGTTTCGTGGAAGAAGGTCAAGAGACCAAGGTTTGTGAGTTACTTAAGTCCATTTATGGACTAAAGCAAGCATCTAGGTCATGGAATATTAGATTCGCTGAAACTGTAAAGAACTCCGGCTTTGAACAGTCAATAGATGAGCCTTGTGTTTACAAGTTAATACACGAAGGCAAAGTTGTGTTTCTGGTGCTATATGTCGATGATATACTACTCATTGGTAATGACGTGGGTAAGTTATCTGAGGTTAAGGTCTGGCTGGCAAAGCAATTCGATATGAAGGATCTAGGAGAAGCCGCGTACATTCAGGGGATCCAAATCTTTTGAGATAGGAAAAACCGGACCATGTCGCTCTCTCAAGCATCTTATATTGATAAAGTGATGGATCGCTTCTCGATGCAAGACTACAAGAAGGGTCAAACACCCTTTAGGCATGGAGTTTCACTCTCTAAGGACCAGTCTCCCAAGACTGCACAAGAGATTGAAGACATGAGGAAAATTCCTTATGCCTCTGCCGCAGGAAGCCTTATGTATGCTATGCTTTGCACTAGACCTGACATCTGTTTCGCCGTTGGCGTAGTTAGCCGTTTCCAAACCAACCCTGGACCCGAGCACTAGATTGCTGTTAAGCATGTTCTTAAGTATCTTCGAAGAACTAGGAACTTGATGCTTACATACTCAGGTACTGACCTGACTATGACGGGATATACCGACTCCGATTTTCAAGCGGATAAGGATTCCAGGAAATCCACTTCAGGATCTGTGTTCATCCTTAATGGTGGAGCTGTTGTGTGGAGAAGTATTAAGAAATCTTGCATTGCTGACTCCACAATGGAAGCAGAATATGTGGCTGCTTGTGAAGCATCCAAAGAGGCTGTATGGCTTAGAAAATTCCATAAGTATTTGGAAGTTGTTCCAAACGTCGACGAACCCATGACTCTTTATTGTGATAATAGTGGGGCTGTCGCTAACTCGAAGGAACCTCGAAGACATAAGCGCTCTAAGCATATTGAGAGGAAATACCATTTGATTCGAGAGATCGTGCAGCGCGGAGACGTTAAAGTGAAGAAGATCTCAACGGTGGACAACCTAGCAGATCCATTCACAAAGGCCCTAGCGAACAAGGTCTTCGACCAACATCGAGAGGGATTAGGCATGAAAGACTACACACATCTTCTTTGAGTCAAGTGGGAGTTTGTTGTCAATGGTGCCCACAAGAAGAGTTGTAATCTTTATATTCTACATTTGATGTAATAAAGTCTCATGAAGACTCTTGCTTGTAATTGCTTATTCATGAATAAAAAGTTGAAACGTTCATTCAATCTTCCTTGTCTGAAGCTTTATGATAAAACATTAGTCTTTAGTCCATAAACAAACTAAACAACTTACGAAGAGACAAATGTAGATTTGCATGAACAAACTCTTCGTAGTTTGCTTAAAACGATATATTTGCAATCTAAGGGACAAAGGACTATTGACCTCAGTATGATTGTTAGAAGAATCTATGATGTCTGGTTATGAGGCATTGAGAGTTGGAGACTCTATAGTTCTTCTAGGTATCTTCCGAAGGTACTGAATTGACCAGTGCACTTCTAGAGACAAGATAAGAACAAACCATTTAACCTCTTATGTCTCGAAGTCACTATGTATGAATTGCATCGTGCTTACCTTAATCCTGAAATGAGACATGTCATTTCACACCTTAGTATTCTCATTTGAGAAAGTCAGAGTTCGGACTCACTATGTGATTCCGAACAGGGCCTATTGTTGAAGTACTAAGTTGTGAGAATGTCATGAGTAACTTTGTGAAGTTCTCATAGATATGGAATTCATGTACAAGATTGCTGAAATGCAATGTATATCACCTCATGCTTTGTTCCTTGGAGTGTGAATAAATGAACTGGCCAGTGTCCAAATTGAGTCTTGACTCTTTTGGATGAAACAATGTGACTTGTTAGCTCCTCGTCAATACATTGTTTCTAACTTATTCACAAGCGACAAAGGAGTTGAGGAAATAACAGCTAGAAGGGTAAAATGGTAATTTTGTAAATCCCGACTAGCTGATGATATTCATGAAGGGTAAACACAGATAATATTCAGTGGATCCGCTCATCATAATTAGGTTGAATTCTTGAGTAGAAAAATAAATTCATTTGAACCGAGAGATTTTCAGTGTCAACTCTTTAGTGGAGTCAGTTGGCATTAAGCTAAACTTGGAAAAGGTTTGTGAACTTTTGAGTCCAAGTGTTTAGCTCAAGCTTTGTTCATTTGGGTCCATGAGGTCACTGTCACGAATCACATCGATTAGGAATAGTTAAACTCGAAGCTAAGTCAAAACAATAACGAAAATTGTCGATAGGGTAATTTTGTCTTTTTGGACATGGCATGAAATGAATGTCAATAAATTTTTTGACAATGTGATATGATGACGTATTATATCACACGGCCATAACATGTTTATTGGGCCTTGTGAATTAATTTCATTTCATAGAATTTTACTAGAAAATTCTTAATGGGCTTTTCTTATGTTGTCATGAACAATTAAAAGAAAACCTAGAAAGCCTTTCTAGAAGGCTTTTGGCCGTCCAACCCAAGTGAATGGGAGACCAAATTTCGTGCAGCCCTTAGTGTGAAAGAGAGTTTATTTTGTGCACTAATGTATGAAGATACTTGCCAAAATAAAAAGAGGAAACAAATTTCCTCTAGGAGAGTATGACATGGGCGGCCAAGGCAAGCAAAATAGGAAACAAATTTGCTTCTAGATGGCAAGGCTTACACGTCCAAAATGAGAAAAGGAAATAAGGATTATTTCCTCATGAATATGTGATATTCTAAAGAAGAGGAAACTACCTTATTGAAGGTAAAGCCTCTCCTATAAATAGGAGCCTTATTCTTCTCATTTCATTCATTCCACATAAGTTAGAGATTGAGAGTCTCTCTCTCTAGAACTTGTGGCCGCCCCTCTCCTCTCTCTCTCCAGTCAATTTCGTTTTATTGTTTTGGCACCTAGGTCCTCATTTGACCTAGAGTTTAGCTCTGCGACTTCAAGACTCGTTCTTAAGTCGTAGTGTTTAAAAGTGCCCACTCACTGATTCCTTTATTTCGAGTGATTTAGTGATAGAAACTTTCGTGGTTGCTCGAGGTGCCGATGAAAGAAAGAGAGACGTGCTGCGAGGGGAGACGAGCGTTGCAAACTTTCCAAAAGCTTCTCAAAGTTCAAGCTTCAAGAAAGGTTAGTAAACTTCTTAGCTCATAATAGTTTTTATATATATGTACTTGCTCTTTGTCTAGGTTAGTAAAAATTGTTTTACTTGTAAAAGAAATTTTTTAAAATTCCGCCGCTTACCGAAGCGTTAATTATTTTCTTAAACCCTAGATCGATTCCAACATCCCGCAGATGCCCTCATGTACTTCGCAGAGGACCTTGGTCGACTCAACGCTATTGAGGCATCGGAAAAGTTTTGCGAGCCGAGCTTTTGGGCTAGCTCTATTAGAGGCTTGGAAGTCGTAGTGGAGGGCGTGACGTAACTTTTCCCCGTCGAGGTTAATCAGGACTATTCCGGCGCCAGCCCCCCGAGCATTAGATGCTTCGTCTATGTACAACTCCCAGATGGGACCCGTCGGGTCAACCTTTCTTTTCCGAGTTAATGCGTCATCGTTTAGGTCATTTTGTGCTCTTCCTATATCGGGAGTATAGGAGAATTCTTCCACAAAGTCGGCTAAGGCCTGCCCCTTTATAGCCGTTCTTGGGTGGAACTCCATCCCGTACTCGCTCAATTCTTGGGACCAGATCGCCATGCTAATCGATGTTCCCTTTTGAAGAGCTTTACCGATTGGATGCTCGGTTCGCACCGCAATTGGGTGAGCTTCGAAATACAGGCGTAGCTTCTTAGCTGCCGTTACGAGAGCCAGAGAAAGTTTCTCTATCTCGGTGTAGCGCGTCTCCGCGTCGAGTAAGGCTTTGCTCACGTAGTAGACCGGCCGTTGGACCTTGTCTTCTTCGCGGACCAGAACAGCACTTATAGTTCTTTCAGAGACGGCGAGATATACGTACAGCATCTCGCCCTCTCTTGGTTTAGAGAGGAATGGTGGGGACCCAAAGTAGGCCTTCATTTCCTGGAAGGCTTTTTCACATTCGTCTGTCCACTCAAAGCCATCCGTCTTCTTTAGAGCTTTGAAGAACGGTTGACACTTGCCGGTGGCTTTAGACACAAAGCGTGTCAGAGCTGCAACCCGACCAGTCAGGCTTTCCACCTCTTTGACTCGTCTTGGAGACTTCATTTCAAGAAGTGCCTTGATTTTTTCGGGATTCGCTTCTATTCCTCGTGCCTTGATTATGTTGATTTGATTATGTTTCTGTTGATATGAGATATAATATTATATTGATGTTGTGACTGGTGACGTAACCCACCGTCACGGCTCGTGAACCGGTGACGAGAGGTCGCGGGTCGTGACTGAGCTTACTGTTGCATTCTTTGTTGATAGGACGCGGATAGTTAGTAAGCAGCGACATTATTACCGTTTTCCGAACCCGTTTGACTAAGCCTCGGGAAATGCTAGTCTCTTTCTGGGAGTCTATAGATTTGTGTAGATAGCGATAGTTGCCATGTGACGTGTAAATATTAAAGGCATGAATGCAGGTTGTATATATCTTTTGACTTGATGAGGATATGAGAAATGTTTATGAGATCTCGTTTTGGGTTAGGATCGTGTGTTGATATGTTTTCTTTTCTCGCATTCTCGATGTTGTGACTTGGATTTCAACCATGCCCTCTTCCATGTGTAGAATTGAGCAGGCATGGGGCCTAGACGAGACCCGTCTAATGCCGAGAATGTTACAGCGGCGGATCTCGCGGAAATCAGACGCACGCTGGAGAGACAAGCTGTTGTCGCGACCTAAAGAGATTAGATGAATCGTAGGTTCGCGCAGCAGCTGGAAGAGCAGAATCGCACGATCACATAACTCTTAACGAGGCTGAACGCGCCGCCCTAACAGCACCCAGCAGCTCCAGTTCCAGGAGAACGACTAGAGAATCCACCGCCAGTGCTTGTGGATCCTCCTGAGGAGCTCAATTTCCAGATTCCTGACGTCGTTCCTCCTGTGAGCGAGCCGGTATATGAGAGGTTTCGAAAGCAGAAGCCTCCGACGTTTGACGGCCATGGGGATCCAGCTGCAGCGGAGAATTGGGTCAAGAAAATGCAGCAGATCTTCAACAGCTGTCTGATACCGAGAGAGTGGCTTGCGCTGTGAATCAACTGGAGGATGAGGCTAGGGGCTGGTGGGAAGTGATGGCGTCGTCGGAGAATGTCCACTCAATGACGTGGGTCCATTTCCTCAATCTGTGTCATGTGAAGTACCTGCGTGAAGCTAACCTGTCGAACAAGGTACGCGAGTTCATGAGCCTATGACAAGGTTCAATGTCGGTATCAGAATATACGACAAAGTTCGACACGTTAGCGAGGTTCGCTCCTTCCCTAGTCCCTACTGATCAGGCTAGAAAGATGAAATACATGCACGGGCTCAATGTGGATATCGTGAGCCAAGTGGATAGCGGCGATGATGGACCTCGCTCTTATGCTAACGCTGTGCAGAGAGCTTTTCGGATTGCCGGTTGGTGCGAGGGTGATCGGACTCCTGCACCGAAACCAATTGTTGCAACACATTCTGAAGCTGCGGTCCTAAACAGAGCGAATCAAGAAAAAGATTCAGATCCCCATCAAGATGGGAGAGTCGGCCGCAGCGAGGAGACGGAATGAGGTCCCAGCAAGGCTTGAGTTACCAACCTCAGGGAAGTTCTGGAAACCGATCACAATCGCTGAACCAAAGCAGAGGACGTGAAGATAGCGGACGTTCAGGGCTGCCTAATAAGAAGCCTAGGACCTCTGGAAGCAATCAGTCGCTCGTGTGCCGAAGGTGTGGCAGATCGCACGAGGGAGAGTGTTATGCTCGTGCGCTGGTGTGTTTCAGATGCGGGAAAGAGGGTCATCTGTCTCGGGTATGTGAGAATCCAGAAGTAAAGACCCCTGCACCCAAAGAGCAGCTGAAAGCTAATGCCAGAGTCTTCTCCATCCGTGAAGATGAAGTACGAGCAGGGTCGCCCACCGCTGTCACATGTTAGATTTTTGTGGATTCCTTCTCTGCATATGCATTGATAGATTTAGGAGCCACACATTCATTCATCGCATCTAGGAAGTCTGATCAGTTAGGTGAGCTTCAGAAGGAATTCTCGTACCCGTTCGTTACGGCTACGCCTTCTGGAGAAAAGTACCAGTTGTTATACTGGTATAGAGATGTGCCTATCCGAGTCCATGATCGGATAATGAAAGCAGACTTGATAGAATTGGAAATGGTGGACTATGACGTGATCCTTGAAATGGATTGGTTAAGTACCCACCATGCAATCATAGATTGCCGAAAGAAGTCGGTTCTGTTCCAGAACCCATGACTTGGACCGCTGTAGTTCCAAGGTTCCTCTCGAAAATCGAGTTTTCCGATCGTATCGGTGCTAAAGGCTGTGAAGATGATGCATCAGGGATGCGCTGGTTACCTTGCAAGCGTGGTAGACGTCACGAAGACAGTCAAGCCACAGCCGCAGGGGACTCCAGTTTCTAGAGATTTCAAGAGAACCTGGGAACTCGGTTGAAGTTTAGTACTGCTTTTCACCACCAAACCGATGGTCAAAGCGAACGAACGATCCGAGTATTGGAGGATATGCTTCGAGCTTGTGTTTTAGAATTCCAAGGCTCGTGGAGTCGTTACCTTCCGCTAGTTGAGTTCTCGTACAACAATAGCTATTAGACGACAATTAGTATGGCATCGTATGAAGCTTTGTATGGGCGGAAGTGTCGCTCTCCAGTTCATTGGGATGAAGCTGGTGAGGGCAAATTTGTCGGACCTGAGATGCTAGAGCAGACCACAAAAGCGGTTAAGAAGATCCAAGCTCGAATGAAGACGTCACAAAGTCGTCAGAAAAACTACGCTGACAGGCGTAGAATTGTTGGAATCGATCTAGGGTTTAAGAAAAAGATTAAACGCTTCGCAAAGCGGCGGAATTTTAAAAATTTTCTTTTTAAGTAAAACTAGTTTTTACTAACCTAGACAAGAGCATATGCATGTAAATAAAAACTAATATGAGCTTTAAAAGTTACTAACCTTTTTGATGCTTGAACGTTGATGAGCCTTTGGAAGGTTGGCAACGTTCGTCTCCCCTCGCAGCACGTCTCTCTTTTCTTTCCTCGGCACCTCGAGCAACCACGAAAGTTTCTATCACTAAATCACTCGAAAAGAAGGAATTAGTGAGTGGGCACTTTTAAACACTACGACTTGAGAACGAGTCTCGAAGTCGCAGAGCTAAAGACTAGGTCGAGTGAGGACCTAGGTGCCAAGACAAGAGAAAACCGAAAATAAACTAGAGAGAGAGAGAAGAGGACTTCGGCCAAGTTCTAGAGAGAGAGTCTCTCAAATCTCTTAAACTTGGATGAATCAATTGTGAGGAAATGGGGCTCCTATTTATAGGAGAGGTCTCACCTTCAATAAGGTAGTTTCCTCTTCTATAGAATATCACATATTCATGAGCAAAAATCCTTCATTTCCCATTCCTTGTTGGGCGCCCAAGGCTGCCTCCTAGAGGCAAGGATTTGTTTCCTTTTTTGTTCCTTGGCTTTCCCTTTTCTCACTTGGCCGAATTTCCCATTGCATGTGTGGGAAATTTGTTTCCTCTTTTTCTTTTGGCAAGTATCTAAATACATTTATGCACAAAATAAACTCTCTTTCCTTGGGTATTATGGGCGCCCATTTCACTTCTAGAAGGAGCTTCTAGAAGCTTCTTCATTTATTCATGAGAACATGAAAAAGGCCCATTAAGAGTTTTCAATAAAATTCTTATGAAATGAAATTAATTCACAAGGCCCAATTAATCATATTATGGCCGAGTGACATTAAGTCATCAAATGAACTTGTCAAAATTTATTGACATCCATTTCATCCTTATGTCTCAAAAGACAAAAATACCCTTTTAACTATTTTCGTTCTTGTTTTGGCATAGCTTCCAGTTTAACTATTCCTATCGATGTGATTCGTGACAGTGACCTCATGGACCCAAATGAACAAAGCTTTAGCTAAACACTTGGACTCAAAAGTTCACAAACCTTTTCCAAGTTTAGCTTAATGCCAACTGACTCCACTAAAGAGCTGACACTGAAAATCTCTCGGTTCAAATGAATTTATTTTCTACTCAAGAATTCGACCTAATTATGATGAGCGGATCCACTGAATATTATCTATGTTTACCCTTCATGAATGTCATCAGCTAGTCGGGATTTACTAAATTACCATTTTACCCTTCTAGCTGTTATTTCCTCAACTCCTTTGTCGCTTGTGAATAAGTTAGAAACAATGTATTGACGAGGAGCTAACAAGTCACATTGTTTCATCCAAAAGAGTCAAGACTCAATTTGGACACTGGCCAGTTCATTTATTCACACTCCAAGGAACAAAGCATGAGGTGACATACATTGCATTTCAGCAATCTTGTACATGAATTCCATATCTATGAGAACTTCACAAAGTTACTCATGACAGACTCACAACTTAGTACTTCACCAATAGGCCTTGTTCGGAATCACATAGTGAGTCCGAACTTTGACTTTCTCAAATGAGAATACTAAGGTGTGAAATGGCATGTCTCATTTCAGGATTAAGGTAAGCATGATGCAATTCATACATAGTGACTTCGAGACATAAGAGGTTAAATGGTTTGTTCTTATCTTGTCTCTAGAAGTGCACTGGTCAATTCAGTACCTTCGGAAGATACCTAGAAGAACTATAGAGTTCCTAACTCTCAATGCCTCATAACCAGACATCATAGATTCTTCTAACAATCATACTGAGGTCAATAGTCCTTTGACCCTAAGATTGCGAATATATCGTTTTAAGCAAACTACGAAGAGTTTGTTCATGCAAATCTACATTTGTCTCTTCGTAAGTTGTTAAGTTTGTTTATGGACTAAAAGACTATGGTTTTATCATAAAGCTTCAGACAAGGAAGATTGAATGAACGTTTCAACTTTATTAATGAATGAATAGGCAATTACAAGCAAGAGTCTTCATGAGACTTTATTACATCAAATGTTCAAAATAAAGACTACAACTCTTCTTGTGGGCACTATTGACAACAAACTCCCACTTGACTCAAAGAAGGTGTGTGTAGTCCTTCATGCCTAATCCCTCACGATGTTGGTCGAAGACCTTGTTCGCTAGGGCCTTGGTGAATGGATCTGCGAGGTTGTCCACCGTTGAGATCTTCTTCACTTCCACGTCTCCGCGCTGCACGATCTCTCGAATCAAATGGTATTTCCTCTCAATATGCTTAGAGCGCTTATGGCTTCTAGGTTCCTTTGAGTTAGCGACAGCCCCACTATTATCACAATAAAGGGTCATGGGCTCGTCGACGTTTGGAACAACTTCCAAATACTTAAGGAACTTTCTAAGCCATACAGCCTCTTTGGATGCTTCACAAGCAGCCACATATTCTGCTTCCATTGTGGAGTCAGCAATGCAAGATTGCTTAATACTTCTCCACACAACAGCTCCACCATTAAGGATGAACACAGATCCCGAAGTGGATTTCCTGGAATCCTTATCCGCTTGAAAATCGGAGTCGGTATATCCCGTCATAGTCAGGTCAGTACCTGAGTATGTAAGCATCAAGTTCCTAGTTCTTCGAAGATACTTAAGAACATGCTTAACAGCAATCCAGTGCTCGGGTCCAGGGTTGGATTGGAAACGACTAACTACGCCAACGGCGAAACATATATCAGGTCGGGTGCAAAGCATAGCATACATGAGTCTTCCTACGGCAGAGGCGTAAGGAATTTTCCTCATGTCTTCAATCTCTTGTGCAGTCTTGGGAGACTGGTCCTTAGAGAGTGAAACTCCATGCCTAAAGGGTGTTTGACCCCTCTTGCAGTCTTGCATCGAGAAGCGATCCATCACCTTATCAATATAAGATGCTTGAGAGAGCGACAGGGTCCGGTTTTTCCTATCTCGAAAGATTTGGATCCCCAGAATGTACGCGGCTTCTCCTAGATCCTTCATATCGAATTGCTTTGCTAGCCAGACCTTAACCTCAGATAACTTACCCACGTCATTACCAATGAGTAGTATATCATCGACATATAGTACCAGAAACACAACTTTGCCTTCGTGTATTAACTTGTAAACACAAGGCTCATCTATTGACTGTTCAAAGCCGAAGCTCTTTACAGTTTCATCGAATCTAATATTCCATGACCTAGATGCTTGCTTTAGTCCATAAATGGATTTAAGCAACTCACAAACCTTGGTCTCTTGACCTTTATCCACGAAACCGTCTGGTTGAGCCATGTAAATGCGCTCGTCAAGATTGCCATTCAGAAAGGCTGTCTTGACATCCATTTGCCAGATCTCATAGTCGAGAGCTGCAGCTATGGATAGGAGTATGCGGATGGATTTAAGTATCGCGACTGGCGAGAAGGTTTCTTCATAGTCAATCCCTTCTTGTTGGGTATAACCCTTTGCCACAAGTCGTGCTTTGAACGTCTCAACGTTCCCATCAGGACCCCTTTTCTTCTTGTATATCCACTTACACCCTACGGGTTTAATCCCTTCAGGAAGGTCTACAAGTTTCCAGACTTTGTTGACATACATCGAGTGCATCTCAACTTTCATGGCGTCAAGCCAAAGGTTTGATTCAGAACAAGCCATTGCTTGGCTATAGGAAACAGGATCATCCATGTCGGAGACGGCTACAAGAGAGTCTCCATAAGACATGTACCTGTCAGGCTTTTGAGTAGCCCTCCCACTACGTCTAAGTACTACTTGACGAGATTCTGACGAGTTAGGTTGTGTTTCAGTTGGGGTAAGAACAGTTCTTACAGATGAGGTAGAAGCTTCCTCACCCAACTTTTCTTCAAGCACAATTTTGCTTCTAGGTTTCGCATCCTTCATAAAGTCCTCCTCAATAAAACGAGCATTCGTGCTAACGAAAGTCTTATCGTCCTCGGGACTATAGAAAGTAAAACCTTTGGTTTCCTTCGGATATCCTACAAACAGGCACAATTCTGACCTACTAGCCAACTTGCTAGTCTTTTGCCTCAGCACGTGTGCAGGGCAACCCCAAATTCGGATGCGGCCAAGATTCACTTTACGGCCAGTCCATCGTTCATAAGGAGTACCAGGAACCGTTTTGGACGGAACTTGGTTCAGAATGTAGGCGGCTGTTTCGAGGGCATATCCCCAAAAGGAAAGCGGGAGTGATGAGTAACTCATCATCGATCTAACCATCTCCATAAGAGTTCGGTTTCTTCTCTCTGACACTCCGTTTTGTTGAGGTGTGCCAGGCGCGGTAAGCTGAGAAGCGATACCTTCTTCTTTAAGAAAGTCATCGAACTCTCCAGACATATACTCACCACCTCGATCAGATCGAAGGGTTTTGATCACTTTGCCAGTTTGCTTTTCCACTAAAGCCCTAAAGACCTTAAATACGTTAAAGGTCTCGGATTTGTGTTTAAGCAAATAGACAAACCCATATCTTGAGTAATCATCAGTGAAGGTAACGAAGTATTCGTATCCTCCACGTGCCTGTTGGCTGAGCGGACCACATACATCAGAATGTATTAGTTCCAGCAACTCAGTGGCTCTTCGACCTTTATCAGAGAAAGGTCGCTTAGTCATTTTTCCTTCTATGCAGGATTCACAAGTAGGTAGTGAACCTATTGCAGAGGCTTGGAGTGGACCATCCCTCACAAGTCTCTTAATCATTTCTAGACTGATATGACCAAGTCTTAAGTGCCATAGGTGTGTTGATTTTGTTAGATCGGAGGATTCAGAAAGTATGATCCTCTTTGGCTCCCTAATTAGATCATTATCTATTTCGGTGTCTAAAAGAGAAGGTTGAGTGGGATAGATGTAGAAAAGAGCATTCTTCATACATGCATCAGTGACAAAAGAATTATCAGGAAACGAAATACGAATTCCATTCTTAATGAACTTTAAACAATAATCTTGCTCACGAAGACGAGCAACGGATATTAAGTTCTTCCCAAAGGTAGGAACAAAATATACATTATTCAAGTTTAAAGTGCGGTCTTCAAAAGACAGCGTCACAGATCCCACAGCCTTTGCAGACACCAGGCTCCCATCACCCCATTTGAAACAGAACTCGCCTTCCTCTAAGCTTTTGGTTTTCTTGAAACCATTCAAGGAACAGCAAATATGGTTAGTAGCAGCGGAGTCAAGAATCCACGTTGATACATTATCAGCTACTAAGCATGCTTCGGTAACTAGTACAATACTATGTTCCTTTGCTTTGAGATAGGCGGCACAGTTCTTTTTGTCGGCCTTGTAAGGTCTCTTCACAGTTTCAGAGGCGGAGGCTTTTTGCTCAGTAGCATGTGCCTCTCCTTGATTCCTCTTTCTCTTAGTGAAACCTACAGCAGTGTGAAGTTCCTCCATAAGCTTGGTAGCAGTGTACTCTAGCTTGTTTATGGAGTAGTTCATCTTGGAGGTATCAAGAGACGCGGGGAGAGTTTCTAAGATCATATCTATGAGATCCTTCCCATCAGTCTCAGATCCTAGGATTTCCATTTTATTTAGAAAACTAATGATCAGTATCATAAAGTCTCTAACAGGAGTCCTAGCCTTCATATGACAGTTCATAAACTGTCGGACTGCTTTTTGCCTTGCTTGACGCCTTTGCCCTCCAAAACTCTCAAGGAGATTGTAGAGCATGTCAGCGGCAGTCTCGATGTCACGATGTTGCTTGTTCAGCATATTGTTCATAGATGCTAAGATATAGCACCTCACAATCTCATTGGATCGAAGCCAGGCCGCTAAGGCGTCATTGTCCTCTTGAGTTGAATCATCATTCGTCAGAGGAGGACACGGGGTGGTGAGTACCCATTTGTGCTTGTTAACGGTAGGTATTATGTCGAGGTTACGTTTCGAATCTACGTAGTTTTCGTTTTCGAGTTTGATCGAGGAAAGAAAGATAGAGAGATGGTTGAGAGACATATTGCCTATATAAGTTGAAACAAGTTTATGATTAGTCTTTGGTTTAGGATTTAAGTTTTATTAAGACTTTTGTAAAACCCAAAGGTGTTATAAACCAAACGATAATTTACTCCCTCAAGAGAAGGCCGCAAAAAATCTCCTTTTATAAGTAAATGACACATCATTAATGCTAAGCCAAGATGTCAGTACATCATTTTGACTAGCCACCTTGTAAATTGGTTTGATCACTCATATCCTTTCGCAGAGCCTTAAGGAAGGATACTAGGGATTGAGCCTAAGTGTGCAACCAACCACTTAGTCCAAAAGATCAGCTTTGAAAAACAATCCCCCAAGGGGAGGCCTTGCCATCATTGCATCACTCTCGGACGTAGCTCATTGAGCAATGATCGAAGCAATAACGCCTTGGAGTACTCACATTTAAGTGAGGGTCGCAAGAGCGGCTCTTAGTCCCACGTTATTGCATCTTTCACTAGTGTTGGGGATCGCGGGTTACAAACAACGAGTATAACCCTCCCACTTAGTTTTTGGAGTTGGTTCATCGACTCTTTTAAGTTCGGAAACAGATTTCCTAGTTAGAGAGCGACGGAGCGGACAACTAGAAGAGAATCCTAGATCGACATGTTCAGAGCAGTATTAGTGCATAAAGGCACAAGGGACATACTCGATCTTTTCCTATTTTCTATTTCGGGAGAGTGCGTGAGGGAAGTGTGAACTTCAACTCACTCGAACACTTGAAAGTTTGAGATTACACATCTTTTTATTTTTCGGTTTTGTCTACAAAGAGACCTCCCACTCAAAATTTCAAGAGCATATAGATTTTGAACATATGTGATATAGATATAGTTTTGAAAACATTTTGAAAATTTATTTGATTTGGATGACAAAATATTTTCAAGTTTGAAAGTGAAAACGGTTTTTCAAAATTCAAACTAGTTTTGTAAAAATTCAATTTCAATTAATCTTTCAAAAAACAAAACTTTTAATCTTTACACATCATGTTTATAATCATATGAAAAACATTTTTGCTCAAGAAAGTTTTCTCATTAGAGTTCTATAACTCATGGTAGTGGGGTTTGAAAATCCGGATTTCTAAAAAACTGGAGTTTCAGACAGCCGCGCACCTCGGAGTAAAATCGCCATAACTGGCGGCTCCGATGTCCTTTTGAGCCGAAACCGGTGGCATTGGACAGAGGACAGACAGAGCTTTAATTTGATTCAAGAATCATTAAATTTCGATTTCTGAGCAGAGAGTTATGCCGCTTTTAATGCGGGTCTACATTCCAGCTCGAAGAAAAGAAATAAATTAAAGCTTTGTCCTTTTAGGTGCGAAAAAGAATCGAGTGTAACGGAACGTTTTAAGATGTTGTTTAAAGCTTTTATTTGTGTTTTATTAGCAGGGTAATAACAATGCATAAAAGAAATAACAACAAGCATAAAACGATTCAAGTAAAAATAAGAAACTAGCAAGATAACAAAACTAGTCACAAAATTTTACTCGAAATTTCTCAATCCTTTAAAACACGTTTTTCAATATAAAAAATTAAAAACTTTTAGAACTGATTCTAATGTGTTTTAACATCATCCCAAACTCATAGAAAAACAACATGGTTTTTAATTTAAAGGCATGAGCAATAAATTAAAAAAAATCTAAGATTACAATTCTAACTTGTCACAAAATTAGTAAACTTTCGAAAACGATTTTCAAGCTCATAATTTAAAACATGCACATGCATTCCTTTGACCATAGCTCTGATACCATTTGTTGGAATCGATCTAGGGTTTAAGAAAAAGATTAAACGCTTCGCAAAGCGGCGGAATTTTAAAAATTTTCTTTTTAAGTAAAACTAGTTTTTACTAACCTAGACAAGAGCATATGCATGTAAATAAAAACTAATATGAGCTTTAAAAGTTACTAACCTTTTTGATGCTTGAACGTTGATGAGCCTTTGGAAGGTTGGCAACGTTCGTCTCCCCTCGCAGCACGTCTCTCTTTTCTTTCCTCGGCACCTCGAGCAACCACGAAAGTTTCTATCACTAAATCACTCGAAAAGAAGGAATTAGTGAGTGGGCACTTTTAAACACTACGACTTGAGAACGAGTCTCGAAGTCGCAGAGCTAAAGACTAGGTCGAGTGAGGACCTAGGTGCCAAGACAAGAGAAAACCGAAAATAAACTAGAGAGAGAGAGAAGAGGACTTCGGCCAAGTTCTAGAGAGAGAGTCTCTCAAATCTCTTAAACTTGGATGAATCAATTGTGAGGAAATGGGGCTCCTATTTATAGGAGAGGTCTCACCTTCAATAAGGTAGTTTCCTCTTCTATAGAATATCACATATTCATGAGCAAAAATCCTTCATTTCCCATTCCTTGTTGGGCGCCCAAGGCTGCCTCCTAGAGGCAAGGATTTGTTTCCTTTTTTGTTCCTTGGCTTTCCCTTTTCTCACTTGGCCGAATTTCCCATTGCATGTGTGGGAAATTTGTTTCCTCTTTTTCTTTTGGCAAGTATCTAAATACATTTATGCACAAAATAAACTCTCTTTCCTTGGGTATTATGGGCGCCCATTTCACTTCTAGAAGGAGCTTCTAGAAGCTTCTTCATTTATTCATGAGAACATGAAAAAGGCCCATTAAGAGTTTTCAATAAAATTCTTATGAAATGAAATTAATTCACAAGGCCCAATTAATCATATTATGGCCGAGTGACATTAAGTCATCAAATGAACTTGTCAAAATTTATTGACATCCATTTCATCCTTATGTCTCAAAAGACAAAAATACCCTTTTAACTATTTTCGTTCTTGTTTTGGCTTAGCTTCCAGTTTAACTATTCCTATCGATGTGATTCGTGACAGTGACCTCATGGACCCAAATGAACAAAGCTTTAGCTAAACACTTGGACTCAAAAGTTCACAAACCTTTTCCAAGTTTAGCTTAATGCCAACTGACTCCACTAAAGAGCTGACACTGAAAATCTCTCGGTTCAAATGAATTTATTTTCTACTCAAGAATTCGACCTAATTATGATGAGCGGATCCACTGAATATTATCTATGTTTACCCTTCATGAATGTCATCAGCTAGTCGGGATTTACTAAATTACCATTTTACCCTTCTAGCTGTTATTTCCTCAACTCCTTTGTCGCTTGTGAATAAGTTAGAAACAATGTATTGACGAGGAGCTAACAAGTCACATTGTTTCATCCAAAAGAGTCAAGACTCAATTTGGACACTGGCCAGTTCATTTATTCACACTCCAAGGAACAAAGCATGAGGTGACATACATTGCATTTCAGCAATCTTGTACATGAATTCCATATCTATGAGAACTTCACAAAGTTACTCATGACAGACTCACAACTTAGTACTTCACCAATAGGCCTTGTTCGGAATCACATAGTGAGTCCGAACTTTGACTTTCTCAAATGAGAATACTAAGGTGTGAAATGGCATGTCTCATTTCAGGATTAAGGTAAGCATGATGCAATTCATACATAGTGACTTCGAGACATAAGAGGTTAAATGGTTTGTTCTTATCTTGTCTCTAGAAGTGCACTGGTCAATTCAGTACCTTCGGAAGATACCTAGAAGAACTATAGAGTTCCTAACTCTCAATGCCTCATAACCAGACATCATAGATTCTTCTAACAATCATACTGAGGTCAATAGTCCTTTGACCCTAAGATTGCGAATATATCGTTTTAAGCAAACTACGAAGAGTTTGTTCATGCAAATCTACATTTGTCTCTTCGTAAGTTGTTAAGTTTGTTTATGGACTAAAAGACTATGGTTTTATCATAAAGCTTCAGACAAGGAAGATTGAATGAACGTTTCAACTTTATTAATGAATGAATAGGCAATTACAAGCAAGAGTCTTCATGAGACTTTATTACATCAAATGTTCAAAATAAAGACTACAACTCTTCTTGTGGGCACTATTGACAACAAGAATGCCTCTTGAGTTTGGAAGCAGGAGATAATATTTTTCTGAAGATCTTACCCTTGCGAGGAGTTATGAGGTTTGGAAAGAAAGGAAAGCTCAGTCCAAGGTATGTTGGACCTTTTGAGATCATTGAGCGTGTAGGCAAGACAGCTTATCGCTTGGCATTGGCACGGTCTATGTCCAACCTTTATGATGTATTCCACGTGTCCATGTTACGGAAGTACGTGTCTGAACCTTCGCATGTTCTACAAGAGAAAGAGGTTGAGATCTCTCTTGAAGTCAGATATGAAGAGCCAGCTGTAGCGATTCTTGATCGCAAGGATAAAGTTTTAAGGAATAAGACCATTCCTTTGGTCAAGGTTTTGTGGAAGAGGCATGCTGTAGAAGAAGCTACATGGGAGCTCGAGAGTGAGATGCAAAAGAAGTACCCTACTCTATTTTAAGTTTCGAGGACGAAACTCTTTAAGGGGGTAGGGATTGTAAAGGATAAACTTTTGAATCTCGCTGTTTGTAATTTACGGTTAATAAATGAGCTTTCGTGTGTTACAAGTAAGTTCTTGAATGAATTATGGACGTTGAAGTTTATAGAGTTAATTTAAATTATTTTAAGGTAATGGAAAATCTCGGAATAAATAAAGGATTTATCGAGTTCGTCTCGAATAATAAATTATTTTCTGAGGAAATATGCCGGAATTTAATTTAAGAAATAAATTCTCAAGGATGAGAATTATTTCCGAGAAACCATAAATATATTTAAATTAATCAAGAACGAACGAGGAAAATATTGGTTTGAATAACTTAATTAAAAGTTCGAGCGAGTACGGTTTTAGTCACAAAATTTTGTGCAAGGACGTAATTGTCATGATTTTGGAGTTATTTGAAAATAAAAATGTGAGTTTGGGGGTTGATTTAAGAAGATGGAGGGAAAAATGGGTTTGATGAATAAATTCATTTTCTCTCTTCTTATCCCCTCTTTCTCTTATCTTCTTCTTCCTTCTATTATGTTCCTTCACGTGCAAAAAGAGAAATCTCCTTCTCTTCTTCTCTTCCTCACCCGTGCGATACTCAGACCAAGGAAAAAAAAAATGACAACCACCACCGAGCTGCCCTCTCAGCCGGTCAACTCACCTCGTCACCCTTGCATCTTCCCTTCTTCTTCTCTGCTCGCGCTTGGCCAGCAACACCACCACCGAGAGCTCCCATCACCGCACGCGCCTTGGCTGAGGAACCGAGAACCAGCGCCGTAAAGCGAGAGCCGTCGTGAGCTAGTGGACGCCAGTGAAGAAGAGGTTGAACGCCGGAGAGTTCGATTCCTCCAAAAACAAGGTGAATTTATTTCACCCAAATTGAAATCCAAGATTAGGGTTTCATGAAATTGAATTGGGGGTTTCGTGTTCTTTGTTGATTTCTGGAAAATTGGAGGTTTTTAATGAATGGTTGTTGAGCTCGTTTTTTAACATCAATGCTGTGAATTGGAGGATTGAACTCAAATTTGTTGGGTTTTGATTTTGGCCGTGTAGCTTGGTTTTTTAGCCGTGTGTTTTGAATTGTAAATCCTGTGGTGTTGATGCTGGGTTTGATGGAGGCTGTGATGATTTGGTATTGATGTGGTTTGATTTGGAATTTGTTGTTGGCCGTGTGTCACTTGGCCGTGAGACTTGTTTTGGATATGTGATTCATTTTGATTATCGTGTGGAATGATTCTGAGCCTCGGAAATTTGGAATTTCTAGTGTGGGTTTTTATTATCTGGAATTGAAATTGATTTGAGAATTGGGGTTTGGAAATGGTTTTAAGTTTTAGTTGTGATTTGGTTTTGGAATTGGTTTGATATGAGAATAAAGATTTGAGAATTTGATTTGGAATTGATGAAAAGGATTTGAGATGTGATATATGTAGGATCGGTTTTTATGAGTGGTTTTTTGAGATAGAAATGTGAAGTTTATGTCAACTAAAGTGATTTGTTGACAAGTTATGTGGTTTACTGACATGTTTGAGAATTTATGACAAGTTGGAAATGTTGTGACGTTGAGGTTTGAGTTAGATGTTCGTTTCGAGTCGGGAACTTGATTTTGGGAATTGATCGTGATGTTTGTTTTCTGAATTTCACAACTCAGTCACAGATCGGATAGAATCGAGCAAGAGCCGACCGAACTGAACTCGTCGAAGCCGAAGTATAGCGAATTCAAAAAAAGTTTTTAAAGCTCGATCTCACTCGTGAGTCGTTTATCGCTTTATAGCGTTAGACTCGAGTCTTAAGTTTGGATTTGAGATTTGTACTCAAGGATTATAAATTATTTATTAAGAGATGTTCGAGAATTTAATTTTTGATTAATTCATTTAGAATTCTCGGTTTGTACTATTTTCGGATTATTCATTTAATTTATTTAAGACTCGTTAAATAAGGATTTAGATTTTATTTCGTACTCGTTCTTCCGTACAAACTCGCACGGGTCTTGAATAAGTTTAAATTACGAAAAGCCGGGAAATAAGTGAATTAAATTCTCGAACCCCTGAACCGACTCGCAATGAATCCCGATAACGAACCTTAAGCTTGTCATCACCTCTTGGATCATTGACTGATGAGATTTCAACTTTCGGCTTTAGTTTCTCGACGCTTCAGAACGTGATATCGCTCCAGGACGTGGGAAGCGTGAAAAGCAAGGAAACTCCGAAAGTCAACCAATTTTCAGACGATCTTTTCCGGGTAAGTGTGGAGACTTAAGTCAACTACATACCAAGGGAATAACCCTGTTTACGTGCATTATTGCTTGTTAGTAAACAAGAATAGGAAAAGCTTTAAAATCGAATAATCTCAAAGATTAAGGCTTCGGCCGCTTTTCCTGAAAACTTAGCGTGAGTTCGCTCAATAAGTTCAAACGTAAGATTTGTGAAACCCAGCCTCTGTTACGTGATTTAATCATTCCTTAGGCTGTGAGTGACCCGTTAGCAATGGGGAGACAGGAGAGGCGTGTTTAACTCTCGAATTCAAATCGATAGTAGAAGTACCGGGAGTCATATCCCGAGTCTTCAACCTAAAACACTAACGAGCATAAAAGGGAAATGAAATTTCTTTCAGGATTTATCCTGAGTCCCTCTCCTGTAAGTAGCATAGGTGTGTACTCTGAGTGCAGCAGAGTACCCGAACCTTAAAGAATTGTTGTGTCGATGGTACCAAAATGAAATGAACCCTGACGGGCTATGAGGGCCTGAGGGATGGCGCTGAGTATTCATTTATCGGGAAGTCGACCAAGAGTCGCACCCGATCTTATTGCTAGGTTATGAGGACCTGAAGAACGCACCTTGACGGGCTATGAGGGCCTGAGGGTTGCGTCGATGTCGAATGAAGTTGGTACCATTAGTGGATCCCAGACAAACGTTAAAACTCTTAGGCCGCCGGACGACTGCTGCTCGAAGTCTAAGGCTGGTCTCTTGTCGTTCTGAAGGTTATAGCGGGGGATGTGTGTAACCTTAAAGACGACAAGTACTAGTTAGAGTGTGTACACATGAATCATGCTCTAGACTTGTTAGATTGCATCTATGCATTCTTATGTGCTTGTTTGCACGTCACATGTTATCACATGGCATTTGGTCGCTTTATTTTCTAAGTTAGACTACCACTTGCTGAGTCAATCGACTCATAGTTTATGACCCTTGGTAATGTAGAAAAGGGCAAGGCGCCGATGTGAGCAAGGAGTTGAAGACGAAGGCCGGACGTGTATCTCTTGACCTTTCGGCTAGTGGAGACTCACCCGGGACCAATCTCTTCTATAGTAATAACTATATTTTGTTGAACCCCTTCCGTAAACTACGCTCCTAAAAATATCTCTTGTAATTATACGTTAACCCAGGAGCGGTTATGTAAATATTTAGAGTCGTAGTGAGACTTAAAGTTTGAATTGAGAAAAACGAAAAATTTACCCAGGTTTTTATATAACGACTTATAATACTTATATGATATCGTATTACGTTTAACATAAGTATTATGATTATTATGTTGATTTGATTCTGTTTCTGTTGATATGAGATATAATATTATATTGATGTTTTGACTTGTGACGTAACCCACCGTCGCGGCTCGTGAACCGATGACAAGAGGTCGCGGGTCGTGACAAAAGCAGTCCTTAGGGCAGGCTTTGTTAAGATCTTTGTAGTCTATACAAATTCACCACTTCCCATTAGGCTTTTTCTCCATTACCACGTTGGCGACCCACATGGGGTACTTAGCCTCTCGGATGAAGTTTGCGGCGAGGAGTTTCTCGACCTCTTCATTTATGGCCAGGTATCGTTCTGGGTTGAACGTTCGTCTAGCCTGCACCTTTTCGGCGACCTTCGGGTCGTCGTTCAATCGGTGCACTATAGCCACATATTCTGCTTCCATCGTGGAGTCAGCAATGCAAGATTGCTTAATACTCGTCAAGACAACAACTCCACCATTAAGGATGAACACAAATCCTGACGTGGATTTCCTGGAATCCTTATCCGCTTAAAAATCGGAGTCCATATATCCCGTCATAGTCAGGTTAATACCTGAATATGTAAGCATCAAGTTCCTAGATCTTCGAAGATACTTGAGAACATGCTTAAGAGCAATCCAGTGCTCATCCAGTGCTCGGGTCCAGGGTTGGATTGAAAACGGCTAACTACGCCAACTGCGAAGCAGATATCCGGTCTAGTACAAAGCATAGCATACATGAGGCTTCCTACGGCTGACGCGTAAGGAATTTTCCTCATGTCTTCAATCTCTTGTGCAGTCTTGGGAGACTGGTCCTTAGAGAGCGAGACTCCATGCCTAAAGGGTATTTGGCTCTTCTTGGAGTCTTGCATCGAGAAGTGATCCATCACCTTATTAATATAAGATGCTTGAGAGAGCGACAGAGTCCGGTTTTTCCGATCTTGAAAGATTTGGATCCCCAGAATGTACGCGGCTTCTCCTAGATCCTTCATATCGAATTGCTTTGCTAGCCAGACCTTAACCTTAGATAACTTACCCACATAATTACCTATGAGTAATATATCATCGACATATAGTACCAAAAACACAACTTTGCCTTCGTGTATTAACTTGTAAACACACGGCTCATTTATTGACTGCTCAAAGCCGAAGCTCTTCACAGTTTCATTGAATCAAATATTCCATGACCTAGATGCTTGCTTTATTCTATAAATGGAATTAAGCAACTCAGAAACCTTGGTCTCTTGACCTTCTTCCATGAAACCGTCTGGTTGAGCCATATAAATGCGCTCGTCAAGATTTCCATTCAGGAAGGCAGTCTTGACATCCATTTGCCAGATCTCATAATCGAGAGTTGCAGCTATGGATAGAAGTATGCGGATGGACTTAAGCATCGCGACTGGCGAGAGGTTTCTTCATAGTCAATCCCTTCTTTTTTGGTATAACCCTTAGCAACTAGTCATGCTTTGAACGTCTCAATGTTCCCATCCGGACCCCTTTTTTCTGGTATATCCACTTACACCCCATGGGTTTAATCCCTTCAAGAAGGTCTACAAGTTTCCAGACTTTGTTGACATACATCCAGTGCATTTCAACTTTCATGGCGTCAAGCCAAAGGTTAGATTCAGAACAAGCCATCACTTGGCTATAGGAAACAGGATCATCCATGTAAGAGACGGCTACGAGAGTGTGTCCATAAGCTAGTCGGGATTTACATAATTACCATTTTACCCTTCTAGCTGTATTTCCTCAACTTCTTTGTCGCTTATGAATAAGTCAGAAACAATGTATTGACGAGGAGCTAACAAGTCACATTGTTTCATCCAAAAGAGTCAAGACTCAATTTGGACACTGGCCAGCTCATTTATTCACATTCCAAGGAACAAAGCATGAGGTGATATACATTGTATTTCAGCAATCTTGTACATGAATTCCATATCTATGAGAACTTCACAAAGTTACTCATGACATTCTCACAACTTAGTACTTCGCCAATAGGTCCTGTTCGGAATCACAAAGTGAGTCCGAACTCTAACTTTCTCAAATGAGAATACGTAAGCTGTGAAATGGCATGTCTCATTTTAGGATTAAGGTAAGCACGATGCAATTCATACGTAGTGACTTCGAGACATAAGAGGTTAAATGGTTTTTTCTTATTTTGTCTCTAGAAGTGCACTGGTCAATTCAGTACCTTCGGAAGATACCTAGAAGAACTATAGAGTCTCCAACTCTCAATGCCCCATAACCAGTGTTACCAGTCATTTTCTGGACACCAGAAATTCAAAAAAGATTCAATGCCGGCCGGGCTTTGCCGGCCGGAAACCTAACGGGCCCCGGCCCACCGGGCCCGAGCGCCCTGACGCACCCACGACTTGGCACGGCCGGCACGCGCGCACCTGCTCCCCCGGCACTGGGGCCCCCGGCCCAATGGGCCTCAGCGTGCCCTAGCGCGCCTGGCTCGCACGCACCCTGCGCCCCGGCCGTCCCGGCCCGCGCGCACTCCCGCGCCCCGGCCGTCCCGGCCCGAACGCGTGCTCCCGCGCCCCGGCCTCCCCGGCCTCCCGCACCCCGGCCTCCCCGGCCTCCCGCGCCCCGGCCTCCCGGCCCCCGCGCGTGTTGGAATTGATCTAGGGTTTAAGAAAACGTTTAACGCTTCGCAAAGCGGCGGAATTTTAAAAATTTTCTTTTCAAGTAAAAACAGTTTTTTACTAACCTAGACAAAGAGCAAGTACATATAAATAAAAACTATTATGAGCTAAGAAGTTTACTAACCTTTCTTGAAGCTTGAACTTTGAGAAGCTTTTGGAAAGTTGCAACGCTCGTCTCCTCGCAGCACGTCTCTCTTTCTTTCCTCAGCAACTCGAGCAACCACGATAGTTTCTATCACTAAATCACTCGAAATAAAAGGAATCAGTGAGTGGGCACTTTTAAACACTACGACTTAAGAACGAGTCTTGAAGTCGCAGAGCTAAACTCTAGGTCAAATGAGGACCTAGGTGCCAAAACAATAAAACGAAATTGAAGAGAGAGAGATAGAGGATCGGCCAAGTTTAGAGAGAGAAGCTCTCAATCTCTAAACTTTGGAATGTATGAAATGTGAAGAAAGGGGCTCCTATTTATAGGAGAGGTCTCACCTTCAATAAGGTAGTTTCCTCTTCTATAGAATATCACATATTCATGAGCCAATTTCCCCATTTTTCTCTTGAGACACTCGGCCAACATAGGCTTCAATAAGCCTTGGATTTGTTTCCTTTTTTGTTCCATGCCTTGCCTTTTTCTCAACTTTGCCGAAATTCTTAAGCATCCATATGCAAATTTGTTTCCTCTTTTTCTTTTGGCAAGTATCTTGATACATTTATGCACAAAATAATATCTCCTATTTCTCTATAGGGTAGGCGCCCAAACTCATTCTAGAAGGAGCTTCTAGAAGCTTCTTCATTTGTTCATGACAACATGAGAAAGGCCCATTAAGAATTTTCAATAAAATTCTTATGAAATGAAATTAATTCACAAGGCCCAATTATTTCAATATGGCCGAGTGACATTAAGTCATCAAATGAACTTGTCAAAAAATTTATAGACATCCATTTTATCCTATGTCTCAAAAGACAAAAATACCCTTTTGACAATTTTCGTTCTTGTTTTGACTTAGCTTCCAGTTTAACTATTCCTAATCGATGTGATTCGTGACAGTGACCTCATGGATCCAAATGAACAAAGCTTGAGCTAAAATACTTGGACTCAAAAGTTCACAAACCTTTTCCAAGTTTAGCTTAATGTCAACTGACTCCACTAAAGAGTTGACACTGAAAATCTCTCGGTTCAAATGAATTTATTTTCTACTCAAGAATTCAACCTAATTGTAATGAGCAGATCCACAGAATATTATCAGTGTTTACCCTTCATGAATATCATCAGCTAGTCGGGATTTACAAAATTACCATTTTACCCTTCTAGCTGTTATTTCCTCAACTCCTTTGTCGCTTGTAAATAAGTTAGAAACAATGTATTGACGAGGAGCTAACAAGTCACATTGTTTCATCCAAAAGAGTCAAGACTCAATTTGGACACTGGCCAGTTCATTTATTCACACTCCAAGGAACAAAGCATGAGGTGATATACATTGCATTTCAGCAATCTTGTACATGAATTCCATATCTATGAGAACTTCACAAAGTTACTCATGACATTCTCACAACTTAGTACTTCACCAATAGGCCATGTTCGGAATCACATAGTGAGTCCGAACTCTGACTTTCTCAAATGAGAATACTAAGGTGTGAAATGACATGTCTCATTTCAGGATTAAGGTAAGCACGATGCAATTCATACGTAGTGACTTCGAGACATAAGAGGTTAAATGGTTTGTTCTTATCTTGTCTCTAGAAGTGCACTGGTCAATTCAGTACCTTCGGAAGATACCTAGAAGAACTTTAGAGTCTCCAACTCTCAATGCCTCATAAACAGACATCATAGATTCTTCTAACAATCATACTGAGGTCAATAGTCCTTTGACCCTTAGATTGCGAATATATCGTTTTAAGCAAACTACGAAGAGTTTGTTCATGCAAATCTACATTTGTCTCTTCGTAAGTTGTTTAGTTTGTTTATGGACTAAAGACTAATGTTTTATCATAAAGCTTCAAACAGACACGTAAGAATGAAAGAACGTTTCAACTTTTTATTAATGAATAAGCAACTTTTTATTAATGAATAAGCAATTAAGACTATATGACACAAATATACATAAATACACACTACAACTCTTCTTGTGGGCACCATTGACAACAAACTCCCACTTGACTCAAAGAAGATATATGCAGTCGTTCATGCCTAATCCCTCTCGATGTTGGTCGAAGACCTTGTTCGCTAGGGCCTTGGTGAATGGATCTGCCAGAGATCTACTTCACGTCCACGTCTCCGCGCTGCGCGATCTCTCGAATCAAATGGTATTTCCCCTCAATATGCTTAGAGCGCTTATGGCTTCGAGGTTCCTTTGAGTTAGCGACAGCCCCACTATTATCACAATAAAGGGTCATGGGCTCGTCGACGTTTGGAACAACTTCTAAATACTTAAGGAATTTTCTAAGCCATATAGCCTCTTTGGATGCTTCACAAGCAGCCACATATTCTGCTTCCATTGTGGAGTCAGCAATGCAAGATTGCTTAATACTTCTCTACACAACAGCTCCACCATTAAGGATGAACACAGATCCCGAAGTGGATTTCCTGGAATCCTTATCCGCTTGAAAATCGGAGTCGGTATATCCCGTCATAGTCAGGTCAGTACCTGAGTATGTAAGCATCAAGTTCCTAGTTCTTCGAAGATACTTAAGAACATGCTTAACAGCAATCCAGTGCTCGGGTCCAGGGTTGGATTGGAAACGGCTAACTATGCCAACGGCGAAACAGATGTCAGGTCTAGTGCAAAGCATAGCATACATGAGGCTTCCTACGGCAGAGGCGTAAGGAATTTTCCTCATGTCCTCAATCTCTTGTGCAGTCTTGGGAGACTGGTCCTTGGAGAGTGAAACTCCATTCCTAAAGGGTGTTTGACCCTTCTTGGAGTCTTGCATCGAGACGCGATCCGTCACCTTATCAATATAAGATGCTTGAGAGAGCGACAGGGTCCGGTTTTTCCTATCTCGAAAGATTTGGATTCCCAGAATGTACGCGGCTTCTCCTAGATCCTTCATATCGAATTGCTTTGCCTGCCGGACTTTAACCTCAGATAACTTACCCACATCATTACCAATGAGTAGTATATCATCGACATATAGTTTGACTGTTCAAAGCCGAAGCTCTTTACAGTTTCATCGAATCTAATATTCCATGACCTAGATGCTTGCTTTAGTCCATAAATGGACTTAAGTAACTCACAAACCTTGATCTATTGACCTTCTTCCACGAAACCGTCTGGTTGAGTCATGTAAATGCGCTCGTCAAGATTGCCATTCAGGAAGGCTGTCTTGACATTCATTTGCCAGATCTTATAGTCGATAGCTGCAGCTATGGATAGGAGTATGTAGATGGATTTAAGCATCGCGACTGGCGAGAAGGTTTCTTCGTAGTCAATCCCTTCTTGTTGGGTATAACCCTTCGCCACAAGTCGTGCTTTGAACGTCTCGACGTTCCCATCAGGACCCCTTTTCTTCTTGTATATCCACTTACACCCTACTGGTTTAATCCCTTCAGGAAGGTCTACAAGTTTCCAGACTTTGTTGACATACATCAAGTGCATCTCAACTTTCATGGCGTCAAGCCAAAGGTTTGATTCAGAACAAGCCATCGCTAGAACAAGCCATCGCTTGGCTATAGGAAACAAGATCATCCATGTCAGAGACGGCTACGAGAGAGTCTCCATAAGACATGTTCCTGTCAGGCTTTTGAGTAGCCCTCCCACTACGTCGAAGTATTACTTGACGAGATTCTGATGAGTTAGGTTGTGTTTCAGTTGGGGTAAGAACAGTTCTTACAGATGAGGTAGAAGCTTCCTCACCCAACTTTTCTTCAAGCACAATTTTGCTTCTAGGTTTTGCATCCTTCATAAAGTCCTCCTTAAGGAAACGAGCATTCGTGCTAACGAAAGTCTTATCGATCTCGGGACTATAGAAAATGAAACCCTTGGTTTCCTTTGGATATCCCACAAACAGGCACAATTCTGACCTACTAGCCAACTTGCTAGTCTTTTGCCTTAGCACATGTGCAGGGCAACCCCAAATTCGGATGTGGCCCAAACTTACTTTACGGCCAGTCCATCTTTCATAAGGAGTACCAGGAACCGTTTTAGACGGAACTTGGTTCAGAATGTAAGCGGCTGTTTCGAGGGCATATCCCCAAAAGGAAAGAGGGAGTGATGAGTAACTCATCATTGATCTAACCATCTCCATAAGAGTTTGGTTTCTTCTCTATGACACTCCGTTTTGTTGAGGTGTGCCAGGTGCGGTAAGCTGAGAAGCGATACCTTCTTCTTTAAGAAAGTCATCGAACTCTCCAGACATATACTCACCACCTCAATCAGATCGAAGGGTTTTGATCACTTTGCCAGTTTGCTTTTCCACTAAAGCCCTAAAGACCTTAAATACGTTAAAGGTCTCGGATTTGTGTTTTAGCAAATAGACAAAACCATATCGCGAGTAATCATCAGTGAATGTAACGAAGTATTTGTATCCACCACGTGCCTGTTGACAGAGCGGACCACATACATCAGAATGTACTAGTTCCAGCAGCTCAGTGGCTCTTCGACCCTTATCTGAGAAAGGTCGCTTGGTCATTTTTCCTTCTATGCATGATTCACAAGTAGGTAGTGAACCTATTGCAGAGGCTTGGAGTGGACCATCCCTCACAAGTCTCTTAATCCTATCTAGACTGATATGACCAAGTCTTAAGTGCCAGAGGTATGTTGATTTTGCTAGATTGGAGGATTCAGAAAGTTTGATCCTCTTTGGCTCCCTAATTAGATCATTATCTATTTCGGTGTCTAAAAGCGAAGGTTGAGTGGGATAGATGTAAAAAAGACCATTCTTCATACATGCATCAGTGGCAAAAGAATTAGAAAAAGAAATACGAATTCCATTCTATATAAACTTTAAATAATAATTTTGCTCTAAAAGTTGAGCAACAGATATTAAGTTTTTCCCAAAGGAAGGAACATAATAAACATTATTCAAATTTAAAGTGCAATCTTGAAAAGATAGCGTCACGGATCCCACAGCCTTCGCAGACACCACGCTCCCATCACCCCATTTGAAACAGAACTCGCCTTCCTCTAAGCTTTTGGTTTTCTTGAAACCATTCAAGGAACAACAAATATGGTTAATAGCAGCGGAGTCAAGAATCCACGTTGATACATTATCAGCTACTAAGCATGTTTCGGTAACTAGTACAATACTATGTTCCTTTGCTTTGAGATAGGCAGGACAGTTCTTTTTATCGGCCTTGTGAGGTCTCTTCTTAGTTCCAGAGGCGGAGGCTTTTTTCTCAGTAGCATGTGCCTCTCCTTGATTCCTCTTTCTCTTAGTGAGACCTACAGCAGTGTACTCTAGCTTGTTAATGGAGTAGTTCATCTTGTAGGTATCAAGAGATGCGGAGAGAATTTCTAAGATCATATCTATGACATTCTTCCCATTAATCTCAGATCCTAGGATTTCCATTTTATTTAGAAAACTAATGATCAATGTCATAAAGTCTCCAACATGAGTCCTAGCCTTCATGTGACAGTTCATAAGCTGTCGGACTGCTTGTTGCCTTGCTTGACGCCTTTGCCCTCCAAACATCTCATGGAGATTGGTGAGCATGTCGGCGGCAGTCTCGATGTCACGATGTTGTTGTTGCAACACATTGTTAATTGATGCTAAGATATAGCACCTCACAATCTCATCGGAGCAGAGCCAGGCCGCCAAGGCGTCTTTGTCCTCTTGAGTTGAATCATTATTCGTCAGAGGAGGACACGGGGTGGTGAGTACCCATTTGTGCTTGGTAAGGATTATGTCGAGGTTATGTTTCGAATCTACGCAGTTTTTGTTTTCGAGTTTGTTCGAGGAAAGGATGAACGAGAGAAGGTTGAGAGACATATTGCCTATATAAGTGGAAACAAGTTTATGATTAGTCTTTGGTTTAGGATTTAAGTTTTGTTTAAGACTTTTATAAAATCCAAAGGTGTTATAAACCAAATGATAATTTACTCCCTCAAGAAAAGGCCGCAAAAAATCTCCATTTATAAGTAAATGACACATCATTAATACTTAGCCAAGATGTCAATACATCAATTTTGACTAGCCACCGTTTAAATTGGTTTGATCACTCACATCCTTTCGCAGGGCCTCGAGGGAGGATTACTAGGGATTGAGCCTAAGTGTGTAACCAACCACTTAGTCCAAAAGGTTAACTTTGAAAAACAATCCCCCAAGGGGAGGCCTTGTCATCATCGTCTCACTCTCGGACGTAGCTCATTGAGCAATGATCGAAGCAAAAACGCCTTGGAGTACTCCCATTTAAGAGAGGGTCGCAAGAGCGGCTCTTAGTCCCACGTTAATTGCTTCTTTCATTAGTGTTGGGGATCGTGGGTTACAAACAACAAATATAACCCTCCCACTTAGTTTTTGGAGTGGGTTCATCGACTCTTATAAGTTCGGAAACAGATTTCCTAGTTAGAGAGCGACAGAGCGGACAACTAGAAGAGAATCCTAGATCGACATGTTCAGAGCAGTGTTAGTGCATAGAGGCACAAGGGACATACTCGGATCTTTTCCCATTTTCTATTTTGGGAAAGTTCGTGAGGGAAGTGTGAACTTCAACTCACTCGAACACTTGAAAGTTTGAGATTACACATCTTTTTATTTTTCGGCTTGTCTACTAGGAGACCTCCCACTCAAATTTTCAAGAGCATATAGATTTTGAACATATGTGATATAGATATAGTTTTGAAAACATTTTGAAAATTTATTTGATTTGGATGACAAAATATTTTTCAAGTTTGAAAGTGAAAACGGTTTTTCAAAATTCAAACTAGTTTTGTAAAAATTCAATTTCAATTAAATTCTCAAAATCAAAACATTTTAATCTTACACATCATGTTTATAATCATATAAAAAAACAATTTTGCTCAAGAAATTTTTCTCATTAGAGTTCTATAAATGGTAGTGGGGCTGAAAATCCGGAATTCTAAAAAACTAGAGTTTCGGAACAGCCGCGCACCACGGCTCCGATGTCCTTTTGACCTGAAACCGGTGGCATTGGACAGAGGACAGACAGAGCTTTAATTTGATTCAAGAATCATTAAATTTCGATTTCTGAGGAGAGAGTTATACCACTTTTACTGCGGGTTTTACTCCAGCTCGAAGAAAAAGGAATAATTAAAGCTTGGTCCTTTTTAGGTGCGAAAAAGAATCGCGTGTAACGGATCGTTTTATGAAGGTTGTTAAAGCTTTTATTTGTGTTTTATTAGCAAGGTAATAACATGATATAAAAGAAATAACAACAAGCATAAAACGATTCAAGTAAAAATAAGAAACTAGTAAGACAAGAAAACTAGTCACAAAATTTTACTCGAAATTTCTCAACCCTTTAAAACACGTTTTTCAATATAAAAAATTAAAAACTTTTAGAACTGATTCTAATGTGTTTTAATAACATCCCAAACTCATAGAAAATCAACATGATTTTTAATTTAAAGGCAAAAGCAATAAATTAAAAAAAATCTAAGATAACAATTCTAACTTGTCACAAAATTAGTAAACTTTCGAAAACGATTTTCAAGCTCATATTTCTAAATACATGTACATGCTAATCTTTGACCATAGCTCTGATACCATTTGTTGGAATTGATCTAGGGTTTAAGAAAAAGTTTAACGCTTCATAAAGCGGCGGAATTTTAAAAAATTTCTTTTCAAGTAAAAACAGTTTTTTACTAACCTAGACAAAGAGCAAGTACATATAAATAAAAACTATTATGAGCTAAGAAGTTTACTAACCTTTCTTGAAGCTTGAACTTTGAGAAGCTTTTGGAATGTTTGCAACGCTCGTCTCCCCTCGCAGCACGTCTCTCTTTCTTTCCTCGGCACCTCGAGCAACCACGATAGTTTCTATCACTAAATCACTCGAAATAAAAGGAATCAGTGAGTGGACACTTTTAAACACCACGACTTAAGAACGAGTCTTGAAGTCGCAGAGCTAAACACTAGGTCAAATGAGGACCTAGGTGCCAAAACAAAAATCGAAAATAAACTAGAGAGAGAGAGGAGTTCGGCCAAAGTTCTAGAGAGAGAGTCTCTCAAATCTCTTAAACTTGGATTGAATGAAATGTGAAGAAAAGGGGCTCCTATTTATAGGAGAGGTCTCACATTCAATAAAGTAGTTTCCTCTTCTATAGAATATCACATATTCATGAGCCAATTTCCCCTTTTTTTTTCTTGAGACACTCGGCCAACATAGGCTTCATTAAGCCTTGGATTTGTTTCCTTTTTTGTTCCATGCCTTGCCTTTTTCTCAACTTGGCCGAAATTCTTAAGCATCCATATGCAAATTTGTTTCCTCTTTTTCTTTTGGCAAGTATCTTGATACATTTATGCACAAAATAATCTCTCCTATTTCTCTATAGGGTAGGCGCCCAAACTCATTCTAGAAGGAGCTTCTAGAAGCTTCTTCATTTGTTCATGACAACATGAGAAAGGCCCATTAAGAATTTTCAATAAAATTCTTATGAAATGAAATTAATCCACAAGGCCCAATTAATCCACAAGGCCCAATTAAGTCATCAAATGAACTTGTCAAAAAATTTATTGACATCCATTTCATCCTATGTCTCAAAAGACAAAAATACCCTTTTGACAATTTTCGTTCATGTTTTGACTTAGCTTCCAGTTTAACTATTTCTAATCGATGTGATTCATGACAGTGACCTCATGGATCCAAATGAACAAAGCTTGAGCTAAAATACTTGGACTCAAAAGTTCACAAACCTTTTCCAAGTTTAGCTTAATGTCAACTGACTCCACTAAAGAGTTGACACTGAAAATCTCTCGGTTCAAATGAATTTATTTTATACTCAAGAATTCAACCTAATTGTAATGAGCGGATCCACATAATATTATCAGTGTTTACCCTTCATGAATATCATCAGCTAGTCGGGATTTAAAAAATTACTATTTTACCCTTCTAGCTGTTATTTCCTCAACTCCTTTGTCGCTTGTGAATAAGTTAGAAACAATGTATTGACGAGGAGCTAACAAGTCACATTGTTTCATCCAAAAGAGTCAAGACTCAATTTGGACACTGGCCAGTTCATTTATTCACACTCCAAGGAACAAAGCATGAGGTGATATACATTGCATTTCAGCAATCTTGTACATGAATTCCATATCTATGAGAACTTCACAAAGTTACTCATGACATTCTCACAACTTAGTACTTCACCAATAGGTCTTGTTCGGAATCACATAGTGAGTCCGAACTCTGACTTTCTCAAATGAGAATACTATGGTGTGAAATGACATGTCTCATTTCAGGATTAAGGTAAGCATGATGCAATTCATACGTAGTGACTTCGAGACATAAGAGGTTAAATTGTTTGTTCTTATCTTGTCTCTAGAAGTGCACTGGTCAATTCAGTACCTTCGGAAGATACCTAGAAGAACTATAGAGTCTCCAACTCTCAATGCCTCATAACCAGACATCATAGATTCTTCTAACAATCATACTGAGGTCAATAGTCCTTTGACCCATAGATTGCGAGTATATCGTTTTAAGCAAACTACGAAGAGTTTGTTCATGCAAATCTACATTCAAACAGACACGGAAGAATGAATGAACGTTTCAACTTTTTATTAATGAATAAGCAATTACAAGCAAGAGTCTTCGTAAGACTATATGACATCAAATGTACATAAATACACACTACAACTCTTCTTGTGGGCACCATTGACAACAGCGCGCTCCCGCGCCCCGGTCCCCCCGGCCCGCGCGCGCTCCTGCGCCCCGGCACCCCGGCCGAGCGCCCCTGCTGCCTCGGCCGGGCGCTCCTGCTACCCCGGCCGAGCGCCCCTGCTGCCTAGGCCGGGTGTCCCTGCCGCGTCGGCCGGGTGCCCCTGCTGCCCCGGCCGAGCATCCCTGCTGCCTCGGCCGAGTGCCCCTGCTGTCTCGGCCGGGTGTCCCTGCCGCCTCGGCCGGGTGGCCCTGCTGCCCCGGCCAAGCGCCCTTGCTGCCTCGGCCGGGCACCCCTGCTGCCGGGCACGTCGCGCCCGGCGAAGTCCTACGCCCGGTGCGTCCCGCGCCCGTCCAGGCGACACGTCCTGCGCGCCCTGCGCCGTTCTGGACGTGATGCCTCGCGCGCCCCGCTCCCGGCCACCCGATGGGCCTCAAGGGGCCGGCCCAGGGCCTCCTCCAAATACTATAAATACCCCCCCCCCCCCTAGGGGAGGAAAAAACACAACTTTCATTCCAACAACACTTCTCTTCTCTTGAGAACTCTCTCTCGTGCTCTTGTGACATTCCAAGAGCGCGCGCCTCTACTCCCTCGGCTCAGAAAGACAAGGACCCCCCTCCACGAGAGGGAGCGCGCTCCTTTTCTGGGACCCGAGCTTCAGCAGTCCACACTGCTCTCCAGCTTATTGGCCATTGAGCTAAAACTCCGAGCTACGAGGCAAGCGACCCCTCTAAAGTCTTCACTATAAGCTACGAGCCGGGTCCTACTCTAAAGCCTTGGATTCTCAAGCCTCCGAGCCCAAGATAGCCCTCAATACACAAACTGAACTACGTTCTGACCTGATCCCGACTAAAGGGTACGTAAGCAGCCAAGCTTTGGCACGGTCACACCCCCCAAAACACACCTCAGGGTCTGGAGGGTTCAGCTCGGTCTACGAGCTCCCACTTTTGGCCCGGGCGCGGTCACTTGGTCCGGCCTTGGATCGAACCGCCCGAGGTATCTAATCGTTGTTCTTTTTCGTGCGACAACATATTGGCGATAGAAGGAGGGGACTTCCCAACTTACACAGCCCGAAATCCCTTCTCCGGCTCGACCCCTTTTCTTCTCGACTCGAGAAAGACATGAGTGGTCAACCACCCGTTCGTTCTGAGGGCGTGAACAACCCCAAAAACGCAACCGCGGTGAAGAAATACTTCTTGCGCTCCCGGGCACAAGACGACGAGGGGTCTCTCAACGATGAGAGTCACACTCCCTCGCCCCCTCCACTTCAGGACAGTCGGGACGACCGCAACCTTGAGATGGAGGAGAAAATCCGCCAACTAAAGATAGCTAACGCAGGGTACCACCGCCAACTGGCGGGCAAGGCGCCTGCGCAAGGCACCCCCCACGGGGAATCCGAGGACCTCATGGACGAGGGACATGACTATGACCCCGACTATGAAGGCTTGGAAATTTCGGCGGACGTCGAAACTTCTCTCACCATAGACGGGGAACTCCCTGTTGAGATCGAAGCCGGTACGTCGAAAACAAAGGCAATACCGATCTCCTCTCAGGAAGAGACCTCCCGACGTTCAGCCCATGACCGACTCGGTCAAAGAGGCAATGTCAGGGAAGGTCTAACGACTCGACGAGTGAGGCGTGTGGCTCGAAGCTCACGCCCCCATACCGCCGGGCCCGATCTTAGAGATCGACTTACCGCCCAACGGAACGACCGTGGCGAAGACCTCCGGGAGAGGCTAAGTGCTCGCAAGGGTAACAACCCTGCGGCCCCAATCAATGGGGACCCTCGCACGGCTCAAGGGTCGAATGAAAGGCGACAGGTGACTCCTCCTTAACAAGGAGTGACCCCGAACACTGGCCTCGACGTCGTCACCATGATTCACAATCTTCGTAATGAGGTGCGTGACCTGCGTGAAGGGGCCTTGGCCGGTGATACATACGGGGTCGTAGAAGAACATTCCTCTCCCTTCACCGCCCAAATCCTTGCTGAGGTATGCACGGGAAACTTCAAACTCCCGAATCTCCCTCCATACAATGGGAAAACTGATCCCACGTATCACATCCAACATTACGAAACTTGGATGATGATGCAGGGCGTTTCACTTGGGGCTCTATGCCAAGCTTTTAGTCTTACCCTCACTGGACCCGGTTTTGAGTGGTTTAAGAATTTAAGACCAGGGAGCGTCCAATCATTCAAAGACCTGAAGGACATGTTCCTAGCACGATTCGCTACATCCATGGTCCAAAAGAAGACCAAGATGTACTTATGGTCAATCAGGCAAGAGAGTAACGAGTCCTTGAGACAGTATCTCACCCGATTCACCGCAGAATCATATAAGGTTGACCGCTTTGACGGCAGTGACGCAATTACAACCATCATCGAGGGCTTGTGCACCGGAGACTTCTTAAAGTCCGTCGTCGGCAGAGTCGCTTCTACGATGGCCGAGTTAATGAACCGAGCCAAAACATTCATGGGGGTAGAGGATTACCTCGACGGCCGCATGAGCAGCAACCAAAGCTCCCGCCATCGGGATGAGTCCGGCAACGAGCGTGGCAATCCCCGTAAGAGGATAAACAAGGGGGGTCAAGCTTCCGATAGCCGACCCCCTACGTCTCAAAAGCCGTGTCTTGCGAGCAATTTTAGAGACTACTTGAGTTACACTCCCCTGAACGCCCCAGTAGAGCAAATCTACGCTGTGGCGCGTGACAAGTTCGTCGCTCCGGCTCCGATAAGGGGCAGCCTCGCATCTCGCGACCGGTCCCGTTATTGTGAGTTCCACCGGGATTACGGTCACACGACCGCTCAATGCTTCCATCTTAGGAAACAAATTGAGACATTAATCCAGAAGGGAGAGCTCAAGGAGTTTGTCCTTCGCTTGGTAGGAGCGGCAGCCCCCGCCGACAACAGGCCACAGCCTGAGAAAGGTGGAGGGACCAACGCTAACACCGACCGCACAGCGGTCATGGCTACAGCCGATGCGCAACTCCACGTCGTCACCACCATCTTAGGTGGCTTGCAAGACGGGGACTCGGCCCGGCAAAGGAAACGGCTCCTCAGAGCTGCCTCTTAAGAAGGCCTTGCCGGCAGGTTAACCTCACCTACGAGGAACCTCCGTCCGTACCTCACGAGACGATACAATTCACCAATGAAGAGGCCAAGAGAGTTGTGCACCCGCACAATGACGCTATAGTCCTTAAGGCCCAGGTGGCCAACAACTTGGTGAAAAGAGTTCGTATTGATAACGGCAGCGCAGTCGATATAATCTTTAAGACTACCCTAGAGCGCATGAAGCTCAGGGGGCTCCGCCCTGTCCCGACTCAAACCCCTCTGTTTGGGTTCACGGGAGAAAAGGTCATGACTGAAGGAATCATTGATTTACCAGTCACCTTCGGAACTACCGGAGGCATCGAAGTCGTTCACATGGTCCCCTTTCTTGTGGTCGACCAAGAGTCGCCCTACAATGTTATCATTGGACGACCCATGTTAAACAGACTAAAGGCTATCACGTCCACTTATCACCTACTAGTGAAATTCCCCACCGACGAGGGAATTGGCGTCATGGCCGGTGATCAAACCCAAGCGAGGATATGCTATGTCCAAGGCGTGGACGGCAAGCCCGCTGAAAAAAGGGTTAACACGATCTACCAACTGGAAGACGACTACCCGTGTGATCAGAAAGACGCACGGCAGCTCGGGGAATTAGACCCCCACGATGATATCGAGAGGTTGAAAGTTGACACTCCCGATGATCTCACTTCGATCGTTCTCGACGAACCTAAACCTGACCAGGTAGTGAAGATCGGTGCACAACTCCCTCTCGCCATCAAAACTCAATTCGCGTCCTTCCTTCGGGAGTTTAAGGATGTCTTTGCGTGGACACATGCAGACATGCCCGGTATAGACCCCGATGTGATTGTGCACCGGTTGAATGACGATAAAACTATCGCTGAAAAGGTACAAGCTAGACGTGCGTTCAACCCCGAGCGATACCTAGCGATAAACGAGGAAGTCGAAAAGCTTCTCTCCGATGGTTTCATCCGAGAAGCCAAGTACCCCAAGTGGGTGGCCAATGTGGTCATGGTCAAAAAGCCTAATGGGAAGTGGCGCATTTTTATAGATTACAAAGATCTTAACAAAGCCTGCCCAAAAGATTGCTTTCCACTCCCACGCATCGAACAACTGGTCGACGCCACGGCAGGACATGAACTGCTAAGTTTCATGGACGCCTACTCGGGCTATAACCAAATACGAATGCACGAGCCCGATCAGATCAAGACGACCTTCGTCACTGATCGCGGTCTCTACTGCTATAAGGTCATGCCTTTCGGCCTTAAAAATGCAGGAGCTACTTACCAACGATTGGTAAATCGGATCTGCGCCGACTTAATCGACAAGACCATGGAAGTATACGTGGACGACATGCTCCTTGACATGAAGTCTCCGTGACGTGTCAAGGAAGTCCAAAGTCTGACAGGTCGGATTGCCGCCCTTTCACGTTTTGTGGCCAAAGCAACCGACAAGTGTCAACCGTTCTTCAAAGCAATAAAGAAGACGGACGGCTTTGAATGGACGGATGAGTGCAAGAAGGCCTTCCAAAAAATGAAGGCCTACTTCGGGACACCTCCGTTCCTCTCCAAGCCGAAAGAAGGCGAGACGCTCTACATCTACCTCGCCGTCTCCGAACGAGCTGTGAGCGCTGTGCTGATCCGTGAAGAAGATAGGGCTCAATGGCCCATCTTCTACGTAAGCAAAGCCCTACTTGATGCCGAAACGCGTTATACAGAGATGGAGAAGCTCTATCTCGCTCTCCTCGTAGCCGCCAAAAAGCTACGCCCCTACTTCCAGGCTCACCCGATCGTTGTCCGAACCGAACACCCAATCGGTAAAGCTCTTCAAAAGGGAACATCGACTCGCATGGCGATCTGGTCCCAAGAATTGAGGGAGTACGGGATCGAGTTCCACCCGAGACCAGCAATAAAGGCTCAAGCCTTAGCTGATTTCGTAGCAGAATTCTCCTACACTCCCGACATGGGAAGAGCAGAAGACGACTCGATCGACGACTTGTCGGCTCGAAAGAGAAAGGTCGACCCTACGGATCCCATCTGGGAACTACACGTAGACGGAGCATCTAATGCCCAAGGAGCAGGCGCCGGCGTGATTCTGACAAATCCCGACCTGGAAAAGTTACGCTACGCCCTCCACTACGGATTCCAGGCCTCCAACAATGAGGCCGAGTACGAAGCCCTCATCGTAGGGCTAGAGCTCGCTCAAAAGCTCAACGTACAGAATTTACGAATACACTATGACTCGCAGTTGATCGTAAATCAGGTTAAAGGCGACTACGTTGCCAAAGAACCTAACATGATCGCCTACTTCGCAAAGACAAATGCCAAGCTAGATGCCTTCTCCTGGTTCGAGATCATCCAGATCCCACGAGAAGAGAACTCCGAGGCTGACGCCCTAGCTCGCCTCGGATCCGGTATCACCGAAGACGGGTTGGGAACTATCCCGATCGAGTCTCTCTCGCGACCATCCGTCTCACGTGACGAGGTTGGAACAATTGAAAGCGCCGCTCATCCAATTTGGATGACCCCGCTCACGGACTTCTTGCGAAGAGGGGCACTTCCCGAAGACCGCAAAGAAGCCGAAAGGCTGAAAGCCCTCGCATCTAAGTACGTGCTGAGAGGCGAAGCCCTGTACAAGCGCGGGTACTCGACCCCGCTGCTCCAATGCCTCAACAGCGTTGAGTCGACTAAGGTCCTCCGCGAAATCCACGAAGGCCTCTGCGGGAACCACGCCGCTGGGAGGTCCCTCGCGCTCAAAGCGCTTCGACAAGGCTATTTCTGGCCAACGATTAAAAAAGACGCCTACGACTGGGCGAGAAAGTGCGACAAGTGTCAACGTTTCTCCAACGTTCCACGATAGCCACCATCTCCCCTAAGTAGCATCGTTGTTCCACGCCCCTTCGCAAAATGGGGCGTAGACATTATCGGCAAGCTTCCCAAAGCCCCGAGGCAATACGAATACGCCATCGTCGCTATTGACTACTTCACTAAGTGGGTCGAAGCCGAGCCTCTGGCCAGGATCACCGAGGCCAACACTACGAACTTCATCTGGAAGTCCATAATATGCCGCCACGGCATCCCCGCGTCGATCGTGACCGATAACGGCGCGCAGTTCGACAACGCGAGGGTTAGAGAGATCTGCGCCTAGCTAGGGATAAGCAAGACGTTCTCATCCCCGTGACATCCACAGGCTAATGGCCAGGTGGAAGCCGTCAACAAGACGATTAAAGGCAACCTCAAGAAAAAGCTCGAAGCCAGAAAGGGCGCCTGGGCTGAGGAATTGCCTTTCATCCTATGGGCCTATCGAACGACCGTTCGAAACACCACCGGAGAGACCCCCTTCTCCCTAGCCTTTGGGATTGAAGCAGTGGTCCCCGTGGAAACGGAAGTCCCGACCTACCGGGTCGACACTTTCGACGAAAAAGAAAATGATGAGACCATGCGCCTCGAACTGGATCTAATCGACGAGAAAAGATCCGAGGCCCTCACCAGACTCACCGCACAAAAGCGAAAGGTTGAAAGATACTACAACGCCAAAGTCAAAAGGCGGATCTTCGCCGTCGGCAGCCTTGTACTCAGACGCGTGTTCAAAACCACCCAAGTGCAAGGCGTCGGGGTCCTCGGCCCAAATTGGGAAGGACCATATAGAGTTCGACAAGTCATACACGACGGAACCTACTACATCGAACACACGGACGGAACTCCAATCCGGCACCCGTGGAATGCCGAGCACTTGAGGCAGTACCACCAGTGACCAAGTCAACCCATTTATTGCTCTGATTTCCCTTATTCAAAAAGGCCTACGCGCCACTGTTCAAGGATGTTCCCTGTTAGCAAAACTTAATGAGAAATAAAGTTTGAGGTCTTTTTACCCGCTTTATCACAATTTTTAGTCATCATGGCACGACCTGTAAACTAAAAACTCGGGGGGGCTATGGGTCCTGAGACGTACACTCGAAAAATTACGGCATATAAAAAAAAAACCTTAAGCCCCCCACTCATGGGATACAGAGGCTTAAGAAGCTCGGGCCCTGACGGCTCACCAGGCATACGGGTCCGAGAAAAGACGTCGACCTAACCCGATGCAACATACCTGCTCGGTCGCTCAATAGCACGAGCTCAAAGATGCCGGCCTAACCCGGCGCAACGCATAAGTCCGGTTGCTCAACCCACGAGCACTTCGGTTGCTCAACCCACAAGACCTTTGGTCGCTCAACCCACGAGCATTTCGGTCGCTCAACCCACGAGCTCAACCCAGGCCTAAGTCCCCCACGGGGATACAGACATAGGAAGCTCGGACCCCGACGGCCCTTCGTGCATACGGGTTCGAGTAAAACGTCGGCCTTCCCGGCGTGCCGTAAGACGCGTAAAGGCGCAGGTGAAAGACGTCTCCCGAGATGCAAGTAAGTCGCGTAAAGGCGCTACCTCAAACCCTAAAAAGGCCAAATTTGAGCCGAATTCGCTAGCCTCAGGGCACGAACACCAAAGACGCCGGCCTAACCCGGCGCAACAGGGTTTGAGTAAAAGACGTCGGCCTAACCCGACGCAACTGCGTTCACTTGCTCCAGGGCAAGCGAGCCCAAAAGACGTCGGCCTAACCCGACGCAACCGTGTTCGCTTGCTCCAGGGTGAGTGGACCCAAAAAGACGCCGGCCTAACCCGACGCACCCGCGTTCGCTTGCTCCAGGGTGAGAGAACCCAAAAAGACGTCGGCCTAACCCGACGCACCCGCGTTCGCTTGCTCCAGGGTAAGCGAACCCATGAAAGACGCCGGCCTAACCCGGCGCAACCTACGCTCGTTGCTCAAAAGCACGAGCTCCTAAGATGTTGGCCTAGCTCCGGCGCAGTTTTCGTTCGCTTGTTCCATGGCGCGAACTCAAAAGACGCCGGCCCAACCCGGCGCGACATACACGTCCAGTTGCCAATGGCACAGACGCAGAGCCCCCGGGAACTACCCGGTACGACCTCTTCGATCGCCGAAGGGCACGAAGGGAAGTCACTGGGCCACAGCCACATTAGGCACGCTGAATCGTCGGCCTAACCCGACAGGCCGATACCACCGTTCAAACACGGGTCGGCCCATCGCCTAGCTGGACACAAACGCCCCCACACCTCGAACGTTTAAACGACGACGAGTCGTAACGATGAAACGAGCGGAGGACGAACCCCAGTTATGGACACAAAACCTGCCAAAACTATTGGTAAGGATACAAGCCCTTCGGGCCACGTTAGCCCGCAAAAAAGGCGCATACGAGTAAAATTGCTCAAAAATTGAGATAAGCATTCAACACGAAAGCGACAAAAATATCTCATAAATAAAAGGAGCCATGGCTTTGAATCCGATAAACACGTGCTAAATAAAAAGTGCGTGGAAAAAATCCTGAGAAAAGGAAAAGAAAAGCAACGAGCTAAACATACGCGCTAAAAAAGGAGCCACACGGCTCAAGCAGCACCCTCATCTAGCAGGGGAAATAGGGTGTCGAAGAAGTCAAATGTGACCCCCTGGGCCTCGTTCTCGGTCGCAGTCGCATCTCGACATTCCACCGCTCTGGCACGACGGGCCTCCTCGGTCCCTATGTCGTAGTCATATTGCAAGTCGGACGCTCTTCGCTCCGCTTCAGCAAGCTGGGATGAGAGGCGAACATTCTCCTCCGCCAGAGAGTCACTCTCGTGCTCCGCCCGAACACCCGCCGCCTCGCTCGAAGTAAGCTGGCAGTGCGACGTCTCCAAAGCATCGGATCGAGCATCCAGCTGCCTCCGAAGGTCGGTAACCTCAGTGCGAAAAATCTCCGCTGATCGGGTCGCCACCTCATAAGCTCGCCGTTCTTCGGTAAGCTCCCCCGCCATCTTGGCCACAGACATTTGGGCCCCGTCACGCTGATACCGTGCGATTTGAAGCTCCACCTTAGCCTCACGAAGCTGGTCTCGAAGCGTCTCGGTCTCCGCCCCCGGGTGCGAACCTCGTTCGACCTGAGCCAGCCTTGCCTTCGTCCGAGCAAGCTCCTCTTGGGATGCCCCCAAGCGCCGGATGAAGTCGTGCAAAATCCTATCGCTTCGCACGGCCCTAGCGTACGCTTGCGACGACAAAGAAGCAAGGGTTAAAACTAAAACCTACGCTTACAACAGAATAAACAGAAATACTGACCCTCTGAGCGTCGGTAACCCCCGCCTGGAAGAAGGCAATATCGTTCTTCGATACCACGCCCTTCCACCAAGACAGTGGGGATCCCTCGAGGTGGCGGAAACAATCCCCTCGAGCCTCTATCGCCTCCAGCTCCACCGCCGAGTTCGCCCTCTTGGGCTCGGAACGCTCTTCAGGAGGCGCCGATGTCGAAGCCCTCTTCAAGGAAGCACGGGGCTCTGGTTCAGCTACAGCGGCAGCCTCGACACGCTCTCCCTTCGCCTTGCGGTCAGCGACCCTAGAGCGAATCTCCGCCATCGACTTGGGGTCCCGAGAAGCGAGGGCCAGCCTCCTAGCCCGCCTCTTAGCAGCTATACAAGACGAAGCAACGAAGGTCAGGTTCCTGTCAAACGAAAAATTTGTACAAAAACCATAAAGTTACCTCGAGAAAGCAGGAGCGACTGGTTGAGCCACGGGACTCGAGGGCCTGCTCGCCCGGCGCGCCTCCTCGGTGCCCGGGGCAAAGGGCGGGAACCACCCGGTGAGCGCCATCAGCTCGGGGGAACGGAACCGCTCGCCAGCCTTGCGGGCTTCCGACATCCCCGATATTTCTCTCACAAAGGGGAGCTCCACTGCCCCCTCATCCGCTGGAAAGTCGGCCAAACGACCAAAGCGAAGGGGCGCCTCGCCAAAGGCGTCCGAGGTGACCCACACCCACGCCCGGCGGCTAGGCAGGTCACAATCCTCGACCAGCCTCACGTTGCCCCGAGCACGGGCCATGTGAAATCCCGGCTAACCCGGCGCCGGGAAAACGGCGACCAGATTACGGAAATCATCCACGGTCATGGCACGCTGCATCTGGCAGTGCACTCCATGAAGCATGTAGCCAACAGGCGGTAGAACGCCGGGCTCATCTGACATGCGTGGACCCCTAGTCGGGTCAGGATCTGTTGGACGATCGTGGGGAACGGGAGACGCAACCCACAGACAAGACTCCCGATCGTCACGGTCGCATACCCGTCCCTGGGACGAGAGGGCCTGTCCTCGGGGGCAGGTCTAAGCAATCCCACCGAGGGAGGGATGTTATACGTCTCCCAAAGCGTGCTGAAGACTCGGGAAGTGAGCGTGCTCGCGGCATCGATCCCCCTGCAGTCTAAGCCGACGGCGGCGACAGAGTCACCTACTCCGTACATACGAGTCCTCTCTAGTGACCTGGCATAAGTGTAGCCCGAGGCCTCAGCGGACTCGAAGGCCGACCAGGCCGTCGCCAACACTTTCCCGTTGCGTTTCTCCTTCCCCTTCGCGGGAGGAGCCTCCAAGTCCTCTTCAGGGCCCTCTGAGCCCGACCCTAGGGGATCGTCGGAATAAATCTCGTCCAAGAAAGATTCGGACGGCACTATCGCAAGCTCAGCACCCGAGGCGTCCAAGTTAGACGCCCGGGGGAGCTCAGCACCCACTACCGCTTCACCTCGCTGCTTGAGCAAGGGGGCGTCAAAGGACGCCTCGCGGGAAACCAGGTTGATCACCAACCGTGACGAGCGCGGGTCCTTGGACCCTTCGTCCTCCCCTTCGGGGCCGCACCTTGTAGGTAGGCCGCTCCCGGGCCCCGCCAGCTCTGCCATCGCCGCGGCGTCAGTCTCCAACTCTGCGAGCCATTTGTCGGCCGCACTAGAGTCTTCCTCGATAAAGATGGGAATCCCGTCGAGTTCCTCAAAGGGACCCTTGGCCACCCCACCCCCCAAAATTTGGGAGAGGGCAGGAAGAGTCAACCTCGGGATCATCAACATGGGAAACAAGCTCACTCCCTATTAAAAAAGGAAAAAAAGTCGGCTGCCCATGGAAAATTTCAAACTCAAAGGAATTTTCCAATTACCCACAGGCTGCCAGTGTGTGAACAGAAAGGGAGGGGGGCTCTCCTATTTATAGGAGAGGAAGGAGCAAACCCTGCTCCTTCCCCCCCCCCCCCCCCCCCCCCCCCCCCACCTGCACGCGCGACATAAGGTCCGGCCCGCGGGGCGGCCTCGCCCGCGCGCCAGTCCCCCAGCGCCAGGCCGCGCGCGGGTCTTGCTGCCCGGCCGGCCCGGTCCGGCCCCCAGGGGTCTGGCCACCAAAAAAAAAAAAAAGAGATATGCGTGCGTACGGTCACGCGTGATCGAAGGTGAAATTACCTCAACGCCCTTTTCTTTTCTAAAGTTCACGACTTACGTCCCGTAAGCCGTAAACTTGGGGGGCTAATCTTACCGGTCGTTTTCGGGACACCAGAAATTCAAAAACGATTCAAGGCCGGCCGGGATTTGCCGGCCGGAAGCCCAACGGGCCTCGGCCCACCGGGCCTGAGCACCCTGACGCACCCACGGCCCGGCACGCGCGCACCTGCTCCCCCGGCCCTGGGGCCTCCGGCCCAATGGGCCTCAGCGCGCCCTAGCGCACCTGGCTCGCGCGCACCCTGCGCCTTGGCCGTCCCGGCCCACGCGCACTCCCGGCCCGCGCGCGCTCCCGCGCCCCGGCAGAGCGCCCCTGCTGCCTCGGCCGGGTGTCCCTGCCGCCTCGGCCGGGTGCCCCTGCTGCCCCGGCCGAGCATCCCTGCTGCCCCGGCCGAGTGCCCCTGCCGCCTCGGCCGGGTGTCCCTACCTCCTCGGCCGGGTGCCCCTGCTGCCCCGGCTGAGCATCCCTGCTACCCTGGCCAAGTGCCCCTGCTGCCCCGGCTGAGCATCCCTGCTACCCTGGCCGAGTGCCCCTGCCGCCTCGGCCGGGTGTCCCTACCTCCTCGGCCGGGTGCCCCTGCTGCCCCGGCTGAGCATCCCTGCTACCCTGGCCGAGTGCCCCTGCTGCCTCGGCCGAGTGTCCCTGCCGCCTCGGCCGGGTGTCCCTGCCGCCTCGGCCGGGTGGCCCTGCTGCCCCGACCGAGCGCCCTTGCTGCACCGGCCGAGCAATCCCAGCGCCTCGTCCGGGTACGCCTGCTGCCGGGCACGCCGCGCCCGGCCAAGTCCCGCGCCCGGTGCACCCCGCGTCCGTCCAGGCGACACGTCCAGCGCGCCCTGCGCCCTCCTGGACGTGATGCCTCGCGCGCCCCGCTCCCGGCCACCCGATGGGCCTCAAGGGGCCGGCCCAAGGCCTCCTCCAAATACTATAAAACCCCCCCTATGGGAGGAAAAAACACAACTTTCATTCCAACAACACTTCTCTTCTCTTGAGAACTCTCTCTCGTGCTCTTGTGACATTCCAAGAGCGCGCGCCTCTCCTTCCTCGGCTCAGAAATACAAGGACCCCCCTCCACGAGAGGGAGCGCGCTCCTTTTCTGCAACCCGAGCTTCAGTAGTCCACACTGCTCTCCAGCTTCTTGGCCATTGAGCTAGAACTCCGAGCTACGAGGCAAGCGACCCCTCTAAAGTCTTCACTAGAAGCTACGAGCCGGGTTCTAGTCTAAAGCCTTGGATTCTCAAGCCTTCGAGCCCAAGATAGCCCTCATTACACAATTTGAACTACGTTCTGACTTGATCCCGACTAAAGGGTACGTAGGCAGCCAACCTTTGGCACGGTCACACCCCCCAAAACACACCTCAGGGTCTGGAGGGTGTAGCTCGGTCTACGAGCTCCCACATTTGGCCCGGGCGCGGTCACTTGGTCCGGCCTTGGATCGAACCGCCCGAGGTATCTAATCGTTGTTCTTTTTCGTGCGACAACACTAAACACTTGGAGTCAAAAGTTCACAAACCTTTTCCAAGTTTAGCTTAATGTCAACTGACTCTACTAAAGAGTTGACACTGAAAATATCTCGGTTCAAATGAATTTATTTTCTACTCAAGAATTCAACCAAATTATGATGAGCGGATCCACTGAATATTATCTATGTTTACCCTTCATGAATATCATCAGCTAGTCGGGATTTACAAAATTACCATTTTACCCTTCTATATGTTATTTCCTCAACTCCTTTGTCGCTTGTGAATAAGTCAGAAACAATGTATTGACGAGGAGCTAACAAGTCACATTGTTTCATCCAAAAGAGTCAAGACTCAATTTGGAGACTAGCCAGTTCATTTATTCACACTCCAAGGAACAAAGCATAAGGTGATATACATTGCATTTCAGCAATCTTGTACATGAATTCAATATCTATGAGAACTTCACAAAGTTACTCATGACATCTTCACAACTTAGTACTTAACCAATAGGCCCTGTTCAGAATCACATAGTGAGTCCGAACTTTGACTTTCTCAAATGAGAATACGTAAGATGTGAAATGGCATGTGCCATTTCAGGATTAAGGTAAGCACGATGCAATTCATACGTAGTGACTTCGAGACATAAGAGGTTAAATGGTTTGTTCTTATTTTATCTCTAGAAGTGCACTGGTCAATTCAGCACCTTCGGAAGATACCTTAAAGAACTATAGAGTCTCCAACTCTCAATGCCCCATAACCAGACATCATAGATTCTCCTAACAATCGTACTGACGTCAATAGTCCTTTGACCCATAGATTGCGAATATATCGTTTTAAGCAAACTACGAAGAGTTTGTTCATGCAAATCTACATTTGTCTCTTCGTAAGTTGTTAAGTTTGTTTATGGACTAAAGTCTAAGGTTTTATCATAAAGCTTCAAACAGACAATGAAGAATTAATGAACGTTTCAACTTTTTATTAATGAGAAAGCAATTACAAGCAAGAGTCTTCGTGAGACTTAATTACATCGAATGTACAAAATAAATACTACAACTCTTCTTGTGGGCACCATTGACAACAAGGTGATAATCCTGGTCGGCGTTTTTATGGGTGTTCAAGATACAAGGTAATTGGTATTTTCTCTATTCTTTTCTTCGTTGTTGTTTTGGGTTACTTATTTCGTGTCCTTGGTTTTATAGCAAAGTCCCGACGATAGAGGTTGTGGTATATTGGTTTGGGTTGATCCTGAGATGTGTAAAAGGTTAGTTCAAATAATTCCTGGTTTATTTAAAAGGATTAACAATCTTCAAGCTGCTTTGAAACAAGTTGAAGTGTCAAAGAATAATGGTTATGGCGGAGACTAAGACGAGCTGAATAGACTGAGGGAGAAGATAACTACAGAAGCACAAAAGATCAAGTTTTATATGGTTCTCGTCATGCTTGCTCTTGTTTATGTCATCTGTTTCAAATAAGTATACGTTTTGAATTGATTATGGTTGTTTATTAAGTCTGTGTTAAGTGAGACTGATGTAATTGTCAGGTTATGTTGTAATGTTTTGGTGATTATGATAGTTGAAGTTTGGTCTAAAGTTTGTAATTGGTATTTTGTAATGTAAATTGGTATTTTTGTAATGGAATGTGGTATTTTCTAGCTTGTTCTGAAGTTTGGTTTTAGTTTGGCATGACAAAAAAGCTGATACCTTAGTAATGAATAAAAAGCCATAAAAATTGTCAAAGCCACAAATCTGATACATTGCCAATAAAAAGCCATAACAACTTGTCAATAAAAGCCACAAATTTGATACATTGTCAATACAAAAAGAACCAGTTTTGATACACATAATTCATAGATTTACCATTGAGTTTTGTGAACTTGTCACCCAAAAAAAGTACTCAGTTTTGTGAACTTCTCACCAAAAAAAAAAAAAACCAGTACATGATCCCAAAAAAAAGCATTTCATTGTCTTTACATCCAATCTCCAAATAAGGTTCTTGGTAGAAAACCAAAACGCCTGGTTGGGGCCCGGTTCATTCGAGGACTCCGCTGTAATAAGAAAGGCTATGAGTAATGACCAAATACAAACAACAAAATTGGGTTTAAGGGTTGTTGAGTTACCCTTATCAGTGCTTGTTGTGCCGGTTGTTGAGTTGATTGGCTTGTAATAGCTGCTTGTTGTGTGGGTTGTTGAGTTGATTGGCTTGATCCTCCACCACGTCCACGTCCCCTTCCACGGCCAAGTCCCCTTCCATGTCCTTCATCTTGAGCATCTCTAGCCTGTTGATGTGCATCCTTAGCTTGACGTTGTTCTTGTCTCTGCAATATCAAGAAATGTAACCACATTTATAGACATTGCAGTGATTTTCTAAAGCAAGAAATCTGCCAACAGAGTTAAAAAAATGTCTACAATCTTACCAAATTTTCTTGTTGTCTTCTAAAGCATGTAGTGAGGTTGTGGCCATACTTTCCATAACCAGAACATTTGGTTGTGACATGTTTCCTAGTCATTCTAGTCCCACGTGGTTGTTTGGTCATCCTCTTCATTAAATACATCCTAATCCTCTCTAGCATAGACAATATCAGTCTCTGTCTAGCTATAAAACAGCCCTATTACCATTGAAACACTCACAGAGGTTGTTAACGAGTATATCACATCTTGGAGTAGTTCTGAAGTTGGCTCTTGCCCAATGCACTGGATTCTTCTCACACAACCACTTGTAGGCTTCCTCATCCTCATCCCAGATTAAGTTCATGTCTTGGTGAAACTTATCCACATAATACTGCTTGGCTACGTCCATGACCTTGTGTTTGAAGAACTGTCCCTTAAACACCTAACCAAATTTTACAAACAAACAAGAAACTGTTAACTTCTTATGCAAGCTACTGAAATCATATTTGAAAATTCAAAATAGAAAGTGTTTGAAGTTACTTTACCAAAGTAAAATTGCTTTGCAAGTGACGAGCACAATGCCTATGCTCATCTTGCACAGAACCCTCCTCCCACATACCATTGAGTGCCTCTATCAAATCCTTATGTTTGTCTATTATGAAAGTCCAATGGTATCCATTGTAGATGTTGATATCTTCTCTCAAGTAATTTAGAAACCATGCCCAAGACTTTTACACTCTGACTCCAGAATAACAAAGGCAACAGGGAACATGCCATTGTTAGGATCAATTCTTATGGCCGTGAGAAGTTGCCCAGTTTGGTGTCCCTTGATGTGGTAACCATCCAACCCAATCACTGCCCTACAGCCAGCTTTGAATCCTGCCTTACAACCACCATAGCAAATGTAAACTCTCTTAAATATTGGATTACCTTCCTCATCTGCCTCTGTTAAGAACTCGATTGTCGTTCCTGGATTGGTCTTCTTCAACTCGGCTTCATAGTCCCACAACCTGGCATATTGGTGTGCATAAGAGCCTTCAATGATTTCCAAGGCTTTTTTCTTAGTCCTCCAAGCCTTAGTCCTCGAACAATCAAGTATGAAGTCCTTCTAGATTTTATTCATGAACTTGATAGATGACCAGCTCTCATTTTCCTTGAACTCCTCCAGGTACTTGTTGGACATCCAAGTAGCAGTACAAAATCTGTTCTTGTTTGTTCGAGCACATGTATGCTCTGGTACATAGGTCCTGATCTGGAATGTTGTGGTATCTTTCATTTCAAACGCATACCACACCCACTTGCATGACTCGTGCTTGCAAAGTGCTCGAACTCGGTTTCGATCATTCACTTTGAACTTCAGCTCTTTGCATGCCTTGATAGAATACTCCCTTCTGGCATTTTTGAAGACTGCCCCACTTGAAAATACCATTCCCAACTTAAAGTTCGGGTCTGCCATGTCAATGTCTTCACGGAATTCTTGAAATTTTGGGAGAATTTTTCTGGACAATTTAGTAGGCTTAGGCTCATCTTCACTAGACGACTCCTCTTCCAGGACAATGTTTTCCTCCTCATTATAGTCACTGTCCTCGTCAGAACCGGCTTCATCATCAGTAAGAAGTAGCTTTCCTCTGCCCTTTAATCCTAGACCACGGACCACAACAACGCCATTGACTTCAACTTTGTCTTCACTGTTCTCAAACCTACTGTCTTGCTCAAGGTCATCAAGACTGTCTTAACACTCCTCAAACTCTTGATTACGGCCCAACTCATGTGCTTCACTCTGGCCCAACTCATGTGCTTCACTCTGGCCCAACTCCTCTGCTTGACTCTGGCACAAATCCTCTGCTTGACTCTGGCACAACTCATCTGCTTGACTCTGGCCCAAGTCATCTTGTTCACTCCTTGCTTCAGGCTGGCCCAAATCCACTTCAGTCAAGCCCAACTCATCTTCATTTTGCCCTAACTCAGTTTGAGTCTGAGTCAATTCTAGTTCAGGGTAAGTCAGGTCTTCATCAAGAATAAGGTCTTCAGGTTGAGTCTGACTCAATTCAGGTTGAGCTTCAGTTAGGTCTTCGATAAGAACTTCAACGTCTTCATCATGCACAGGGTCTTCAACTTCACTCTGTGCCTCATCCACGACTTGACTCTGTCCAGGCTCTCACTCTTCAACTTCTTCAGGCTCTTCTACTTCAAAGTCTTGAACTTGTTCTACCTCTTCAGCTTCAAACTCTTCAACTGCAGGCACTGGGGGCAATAGTCCAAGCTCTTATACAACAGATGCATCTTGTACGGGGTGATCAAGATACAAATCCAGTTCTTCAGACTCCTCATACATCTTTGACACTCCTATAAACAGGCTCAGATCATAGTCCAGGGCAAAGAACTCCCCATAAGGTTCTAGATAGTACAAGGGAATCGCTGAGTATCCAAGATTTTTCTCTACAATCTTGTCTAGGTCAAACAAGGACAGTTTATTTTTGTCTATGTGGTCTACGTAGTCAACCCAACCACCAACGTAGGTCAAACGCTCATTCACCACTTCCACGCTACCCCCATGGTGAACTTTGAACGTGAACATACCAGACCCTTTAACTGAAACATTAATCAAACAATTTTTTTTATTAAAATCAACCAAAGTAGTATTAAAATACAACTAGTAGACAAATACAAAAGGACACAAAACAAATAACACACAACAACCACCACTGGTCCCCCCATTATTTTGTATTTAAAGCTTCTAACGCTCAAAACTAAGAATACAAAAAAAACAATGGTGGTCCCTACTCAGATTCTTTAAGAAATCAAAACATAACTCCAACCAGAACCACACAATGTGGTCCCTACACTTTTCAAACCCTGAAAACAGATCCAAACATACATAAAAAGGGTTTCTCACCATAAACTGGTCTATTATTGACCAACGCTCTCTCTGAGGAATTTGTCTCTCGACTAGCTCTTCTTTTCGTCGGAGAGTTGGGTTTTTTTCTCCGAGCCTGTGATTTTTTCTTCGAGTGCGCCGTCAGAGACTTTGCTGGCACGGTTTTTTTCTTTTTCTGCGCCGGAGGCTTCATTCTGAAACCTCCTCCAGTGCTGCTAGGGTTCGATTTCGCCGGAGATTTGGATGTCGAAGGTTTCATCATTTTCTCGATGATAGAACAAACCTACATTTGTGTATGCGGGATTTGTTCTTTCATTTTTTTTAAAAAAAGTATTTATATTTTTGAAAAAATTGTAATATTTAATTTAATAATTATTCTAACAATTAATATATCTGATAATATTTAAACATTGATTATATGCAAAAATACGCTTATACCCTTTCAGAACAGTACATGTGATAAACACGTGACCACTTAACGTCCAAATACTGACGGAAGTGGCTAGTTAACGTGCTGAGCAGAGTTATGCAACATTTCCGAGTCCACGGGGTGAAATGTAACGAAGGTACGAGTCCAGGGGACAAAAATGAGATTTATTCTAAATAAATAAATAAAAGGTTTTTCAAGCATGTTAAACCTTAAAACGACTTATGTGCTTTTCTCGTCATTTTTTGCTCTCACGTTTGGGGTTTTGCTCAAACTTGAAAGCCGAAGCCAATCGCATAGAGAGCCCCGACTCTTCTCTTCTTTCCTTCAGAATCTCTGAAACCCGCAAAAACGTGTAAAGAGATCATCCATGGAAGAACCTCTCAAGAGCCCTCCTCAACCTCCTTCTTCGGAGCCTTTGACAAAGAAGAGACTCCGCGAAAACGACGCCGTTTCGCTCAATTTCAAGCTTCGTGTCATTCTCAGAGGCCTTCGTCCTCATTTCATCGAGGTATGAAACTATATACCTTCGTCTATGTATTTTGTACACTTTATGTGAATCTGTCCGTAATCTCGCACTGTGTTCGATTCGGTTAGTTTAGCTCCATTGAAAACTTAAAAATACTTTTATTGGTAGGTGTTTGTTATGACTGTATCCAGCAATTAGTAAAGATAGACATAGGATGTGAAGGTCTGAACTTTTCACATGACAGATGTGCGAACCAAATTACCGGTCTATAGGCTTGTTTAGTTCTTTAGTTCATACTTCACTTCTTTATCAGTCCTTACTCTATAGAGTACAATGAAAATGTTTTTGATTTAGTGACACCAATAGTTGCATTGTTTTGGTATCAAGTGACACAATTAGTTGTTTATAGAGTTTTCTTTCCCACAGTAAGTTAAATATATGGGTAGATTAGTATAGTAGTGAATCGTTGATTTTGTTCAGCACATTGTGCCTAATATGAAGGTGGCTTGAAATCTTGTATCTCATCCTGAAGGTTCTTCAGACCGCTGACTTCCGGAGGTGCAAGGCAGCTGATGAAATTCGACACCGTAAGTTTTTATTTAAATCCTTAAATGTTTGATAACTCTCAGATTTTCCCATAGGTCTTTACTTTACCATCACATTCCTTCTACTGTTCATTGGTTTGATCCGTATGTCTTTGAGCATCGAATGCTCAAGGTAGGCCATTAAAATATCTTTGTTTTCTTGACGCATGTAGCGTAAAGGAACTGAACAGGGTAATAAGGTGGTTGGTTACTTCGCCTATCGTCAGCTTGGTTTGAGATGAAATTTCGTGATACTTAACCTGATATCATATCTAACAAAGTTCAAATGAGCAACAGTCCAAAATTGATGAGATCCGTTCCAAGATGAGTGGCCTCAAAGAGCGACCCATGTTAAGAATCTCACATCACAAATATGACCCATGTTAGGTTTTACATATCCTTGCTTTCTAGGGCATTAACGAAATCTGATCATATGTTTGACGAATCACAGAGATGGAGATTCTGGTAGAGCTCTTCGACCAAAAGACGACGCCGGAGAACCAGACATCGGCGACTGAAATTCTGACAGAAGGCGTTGTTAAAGCCAAAGGTACGTATATCATCGGTGGGTCAGCGTTCGGCTGGAACTTCGTCACCTTCACTGGAAAAGATCCTGTCTACTGTGGAGTCACCAAAGAGACGTTCCGCGCAAATAACGTGGCGAGTGTTGTTACTCCTTCGCAGTCTCACTAGGGACCGCGCGTCTCTGTGGCTCTTGGACCCAATTGAGTCCTCTTTGTGGCCTGGGAATTTCGATACTGAAGTAGCAGCTTATTTGTCATTTATTATTGATGGTAGCTCAGGAATCCTTTTGGAAGCGCCTACCGAGTACCGAATGGTTCAGTTGTTGTACGGGTCTTGAATCATTTGTAAAATAGAATGAACACAAACTCTAGTTTTTATGTTTTACAAATGAAAATTGTCATGCTCTTATCTCAACTTCGAGCCGGGTATTCATAAAGCTTTAAGGTTGAAAAAACAATACTAATAATAACAAGGGGAATTGATACTAATAATACTATCTTAACGTCCCTTACCAATTTAGCCCAAAATAAAAAAATAGACAAAATTAGTATTTTTGGTAGGTGAGAGAAATTAATTTTCCCCTAACTACCCTCAACTCCCATATCTCATCTCTCACTCATCTCTTACGTTTTATTTTATCTTCTCTCTCTGCAAACTTCTTTGACGTTTTTTTTCAACTTCGTCCTCTTGTGCCCAACTGGAGAATGACCGAGTGAAACTTCTTGGGTCGCCGGAATCTTCTTGCTCGCCAACGGTAAGTTTCTTAAACCCATTTTAAACTCATTTTGCAATAATGCTAAACTCATTTTAAACCCATTATGCAATAATGCTAAACCCATCTAAAACCCATTTTGCAATCCGACGTTGTTCATCAAAACTTCAAGATTCAAGTTTGTTTTCTGCAAATCAAAGGGTGTTCATAAAAACTTCAAGATCCAAGTTTCTTCTTCCTTTAAATCCAAGATCCAAAACTTCTTCAAACATATTTTGGTAAGTTCGTCCTATTTTTAACGTATAAGCACATGTTTAATTGTTTTGATTCATGTTGAAATAGGTTCCATTGCGTGTGGGTGTGATTTGTTTGTTGATTTCCCGATTTTTCCAGGGTGTCACGAATTGGATTCACTTCGTGAGACAAATGTCACGAACTGGCTGTTTTCAGATGTTAATAACCCTTTTTTTTAATACTCATATCTAATGTGACCGAACGTATATAGCTATGGCGGAAATATGTTTATATGCTAAGCATAGCGGGAAGTGGGTACAACCGAGCGTATATCAAGAGGGTGGTACTCTTATGATTTTACTTCCTACCAATTTGAATTACCCAAGTTTGATGCACACATTGTACGCTCGGTTGAACATGACTTGAGGAAGAACGAACCGAACCGGACGAAGTTTGCGATGTTATTTGTACTTGAGGAAGAACGAACCGAACCGGACGAAGTTGAACCTTGTACTTGAGATTAGCCAAGAGGCATTTCAGGATAAAAAACGGATGAAGCCTCTTCTCCACGGATTGGATCCAGTCCAACACCGAACACAAGCGAGAGTGGATTCACTTCCAATCGAAGCAGGATCATTCCAAACATGCCGAGTCCTATATCCGAGTCACGCGAATGGGACTTACCAAGTCCGGGGGCTTTCGTCAATGATACTGTTGGGTTGGATGACATCAATACTTTTAGCCAAGCGACACCGACATCCCAACCCAGAGGGTCTCTGCAACCGGTTATTTTGTCGATAGAGGCTCCACTACATACTCAACACCAGTAAGAGCCTCCTCTTCCACCACAACTGCCCACTCGATCCCAAAGAAAAGAGAAGGTATGGAGCCAAGAGAATGGGGGGTATTCGTTTACCGCTCAAGAATTAGATACATGTGTCGAGACTAACGATATTGAGGTGTTGGACATTTTATCTCCGGTAACTGTAAAAAAACGGATTATATGCAAACAAAGCGACTTTGTTGAAGCCTTTGCGGATGGATGCAATCAATAATCATTATCGGTTCAAAACGAAGAACTCACCTCCGCTCAAACTTCATGTCATTTGTGCGGGTCAAAATTGTGATTGGGCAGTCCGGGCAGTGAAGCTAAAGAACACGGATTGTTTTGAAATTATAAGGTAAAATTTCATCTCCGCTAAACTGATTTTATTTGAAATTTTCTAACTTCTCTTCATAGATGAATCAGTTCGTGACAGATCTGTCACAAATTGAATCCAGTCTGTTACACATCTGTCACAAAATGGATGCACTTTTTTAATGTTTTTGACCGTGTATATGTTACGACCCGCGAGCGTTGTCACCTCGCCCGCAAGCCACGACTCGACGGAACCAACATCACGTAGCGGGAGCATATCACCATATGAATAATGAAATGTAAATAAAAACACTTAAAGTAAATATAAAATCTATTAAACATAAGATAAACGAAATACAATATTATTTGAAGTGCGGAAACGTTTAATACAAAAGTGGTTATCAAAAATCTCGAGATATTTTTTGTTTTTCGTTTAGAACTAGAAGTCGTATATCGACCCTTATACATATATACATGTGTACATAGAAGCTCCCGACTTTACTTATATACACGGGATATTATTTTAAGAAGAGTCGATATTATTCAAAATATTATATATATTTATATAGGACTATTTCCCGAGCCAAAACCCATAGCCCGTAGGTTAAGAGACACCCGTCCCACCTCGGTTTCCTTCTCTGTTGCTTACATTGCCGCCTTGCCATTATCTACATTACCAAGGGACATAAAACTATGTCGAATGACTCAGTAAGCGGGAGTCTAGCTTAGGAAAGAAAAGCAAGCTAATGCAAAACATATGACGTGCGAACAAGCGAACAAGAATGCAGGATGCAGCTATCACCTATAAGTGACTAATGAGCGCGCATCCTAGAATACTGGCCGTCCCGCAAGGATATACACTCCTCACTGCTATAACCTTCAGTCCGACTAGAGAGCAGTTTCAGACTTCGAGCAGCAGTCGTCAGCTGATCTAAGTTTTAACACCTGACTGGGATCCACTAGTGGTACTTTCTTCATCATGACGTCAGCGCCGCTGGTCTCTGGCATAGTGAGCTCGCGAACTACGACCTTCACCCACTACACCCCGGTGTGCTCAAGGCAGCTTCCGGTGAGTCTTCCAGCTAGCAATGAGCTCGCGATGCACGACCTTCACCCATTGCTTCGAGTACTCGGCGCACGAACCGGCATGTCCCGTTCAGCACAAGTCATTGACTTGTGAGTACCACCGACACAAGTTAATTAAAGTTTGGGTACACTGCAGCTAGCAGTGTTCACGTTAAACTTATATACGGAAGAGCGTAACGGGATAAACGCCGAAAGAACTTATTGTTTCCCTTTGAAGCTCGTTAAGTATTTTAAATTGAAAGCTCGAAATATGACTTTCGAACTCTCTACTCCCGATTGAATTCGAGAGTCTATCGCTCTTCCGTCCTCTTGATTCTAACCTACTTCCTAGAGTTAGAAGAGAAGTCTAACTATACACATAGTAAACGTGGTTGTTTCAAGTTAGCGTTTGAACCTAACGGGCGTACCCGAACTAAGTTTTCAAGCAAGAGTGGCCGAAGCCTTAACTTTCGCATTTATTCATTTTAGGGCTTTCACCTACTCTTGTTTACTAGCAAGAAAATGCACAAAAAAACAGGGTTATCCCCTTGGTAAGTAGTTGACTTATGTCTCCTCACTTACCCGGAACTGTTTGACAGAAAGCTCGACGATTCCCGAAGATGTCTTGCTTCACACGTTCTTCGAGACACTTGGCACTTGTCGAAACGTCGAAAGAACTAGCATCCGGAGTTGATAATCCGTTAGTTATTGGATTCGAGTTTACTTGAAGAGGATAGGGTTCGTTGCCGGGATTAGATTATAGTCGGTTCAGAATTTGAGAATTTAATTTATTATTCACTCAACTTGAGGAGTCATGTGAAGAGTCGGCACGGGGATTCATCAGTCGACTCGTGGACTCGGAACTCGACTCGAGGAGTGACATCAACTCGATGAGACACGTGAAGAGTCGGCACGACGACTTATCAGTCGACTCGTGGACTCAGGACTCAACTCGAGGAGTGACCTCAACTCGAGGAGTCATGTGAGGAGTCGGCACGAGGACTCATCAGTCGACTCGTGGACTTGAAACTCGACTCGAGGAGACACGTGAAGAGTCGGCACGGGGACTTATCAGTCGACTCGTGGACTCGGGACTCAAGTCGAGGAGTGAACTCAACCCGAGGAGTTATGTGTAGATTGCGCTTCTCTTTGGGACCTTCGGCCTAACCATCGGCCCCTTGAGACTTTGTTATACTTTTATTTTTTTTGTTTTTGTTTTTGAGGTTGGTTTTCGTTGAGTACTATTCCCCATTAGCCCCCCGAGTTTCTTGTGTTTGTGAGATGAAAACTAGGAAACTCTCGTGTAGGGGATATACAATAATACGTGACAATGGGCAGAACAATATTTTATTGAAACGAGGAGGTTGTTTACAGCTTGCCTTGGCACTTGGCCTTTTTTTTTAGGAAGAGGAAAACAACATATTTGGAATAAAATGATCACAGACTTGAGCAAGTTCATGCACAAATTTAATGGCAAAAACTGTGTCGGTCATGGCCGCAAGCGGTGGGAGCTTGTTCTTTGGTTGATAGAGAGTGCTCACCGTCTCATTGTCTTTATGCTCAGGGATTTTCCCCTCTGACACGTCGGGCACTCAGTCGGGGTTGTCACCGCGCTAACGAATGCGGTGAACTCTTTGAGATTCCCACCTCGAATGAGGGAATCAATTTGCTTCCTAAGCTGGTAGCATTCGGCCGTCGCGTGTCCATGGTCCCGGTGATACTCACATTCTTTGCTCCTATCCCGCGTTGCGGGGTACCTCTTCATTGGCGGCGGGGATCCCAGCTCCTGTTGGAATTGATCTAGGGTTTAAGAAAAAGTTTAACATTTCGTTAAGCGGCAGAAAGAGCAAGCACATGTAAATAAAAACTAAAATGAGCATTAAAGATTACTAACCTTTTAGAAGCTTGAACATTGAGAAGCTTTTGGAAAGTTATAACGTTCATCTCCCTCGCAACACGTTTCTCTTTCTTTCCACGGCAACACGAGCAACCACGATGGTTTCTATCACAAGAATCACTCGAGAGAAAAGGAATTAGTGAGTGGGCACTTTTAAACACGACAACTCAAGAACAAGTCTTAGAGTTGAAGAGCTAAAACACTAGGTTAAATGAGGACATAGGTGCCAAAACAAAAAACGAAATCGACTAGAGAGAAAGAGAGAGAGGAGTCGGCCAAGCTAGAGAGAGGAGCTCTCAAATCTCTAAAACTTGGGATGAATCAAATGTGAAGAATGAGGCTCCTATTTATAGGAGAGGTCTCACCTTCAATAAGGTAGTTTCCTCTTCTAGAGAATATCACATATTCATGAACAAATATTGCCTCCTTCCCACTTATGTCACACGGCCAAGGCAGCCTTCTAGAGGCTTGGATTTGTTTCCTCTTTTATTCCCTTGCCTTGCCTTTGACTTGCTTGGCCGAAATTCCTCTTGCTATGCATAGGAAATTTGTTTCCTCTTTTTCTTTAGGCAAGTATCTTGATACATTCATGCAGAAAATAACTTCCCTTTCTCTCTTTATGTTGGGCGCCCATGACCTTCTAGAAAGGGCTTCTAGAAGCTTTTTCATTTGTTCATGACAACATGAAAAAGGCCCATTAAGAATTTTCAATAAAATTCTTATGAAAAGAAATTAATCCACAAGGCCCAATTAAACTAACTTGACCGAGTGATATTGAGTCATCAAATGACCTTGTCAAAAAATTTATTGACATTCATTTCATCCTATGTCCAAAAAGACAAAATTACCCTTTTGACGATTTTCATAAAATTCGTCTCGTTCTTGTTTTGACTTAGCTTCTAGTTTAACTATTCCTACTCGATGTGATTTGTGACACTCACCTCATGGATCCAAATAAACAAAGCTTGAGCTAAACACTTGGACTCAAAAGTTCACAAACCTTTTCCAAGTTTAGCTTAATGTCAACTGACTCCACTGAAGAGTTGACACTGAAAAATCTCTCGGTTCAAATGAAATTATTTTCTACTCAAGAATTCAACCAAATTATGATGAGCGGATCCACTGAATATTATCTATGTTTACCCTTCATGAATATCATCAGCTAGTCAGGATATACGAAATTACCATTTTACCCTTCTAGCTGTTATTTCCTCAACTCCTTTGTCGCTTGTGAATAAGTTAGAAACAATGTATTGACGAGGAGCTAACAAGTCACATTGTTTCATCCAAAAGAGTCAGGACTAAATTTGGACACTGGCCAGTTCATTTATTCACATTCCAAGGAACAAAGCATGATATACATTGCATTTCAGCAATCTTGTACATGAATTCCATATCTATGAGAACTTAACAAAGTTACTCATGACATCTTCCCAACTTAGTACTTCACCGATAGGTCCTGTCCGAACTCTGACTTTCTCAAATGAGAATACGTAAGTTGTGAAATGACATGTCTCATTTCAGGATTAAGGTAAGCACGATGCAATTCATACGTAGTGACTTCGAGACATAAGAGGTTAAATGGTTTGTTCTTATTTTGTTTCTAGAAGTGCACTGGTCAATTCAGTACCTTCGGAAGATACCTAGAAGAACTATAGAGTCTCCAACTCTCAATGCCCCAGAACCAGACATCATAGATTCTCCTAACAATCGTACTGAGGTCAATAACCCTTTGACCCTTAGATTGCGAATATATCGTTTTAAGCAAACTACGAAGAGTTCGTTCATGCAAATCTACATTTGTTTCTTTGCAAGTTGTTATGTTTGCTTATGGACTAAAGACTAATGTTTTATCATAAAGTTTCAAACAGACAAGGAAGAATGAATGAACGTTTCAACTTTTATTAATGAATAACCAATTACAAGCAAGAGTCTTCGTAAGACTTTATTACATCAAATGTACAAAATAAAGACTACAACTCTTCTTGTTGGAACCATTGACAACAAACTCCCACTTGACTCAAAGAAGATGTGTGTAGTCCTTCATGCCTAATCCCTCTCGATGTTGGTCGAAGACCTTGTTCGCTAGGGCCTTTGCGAATGAATCTGCCAGAGATCTACATCACCTCCATTTCTCCGCTCTGCACGATCTCTCGGATCAAATGTTATTTCCTCTCAATATGCTTAGAGCGCTTATAGCTTCGAGGTTCCTTCCAAGTACTTAAGGAATTTTCTAAGCCATATAGCCTCTTTGGATGCTTCACAAGCAGCCAAATATTCTGCTTCCATTGTGGAGTCAGCAAATGCAAGATTGCTTAATACTCCTCCATACAACAGCTCCACCATTAAGGATGAACATAGATCCCGAAGTGGATTTCCTGGAATCCTTATCCGCTTGAAAATCGGAGTCGGTATATCCCGTCATAGTCAGGTCAGTACCTGAGTATGTAAGCATCAAGTTCCTAGTTCTTCGAAGATACTTGAGAACATGCTTAACAGCAATCCAGTGCTCGGGTCCAGGGTTGGATTGGAAACAGCTAACTACGCCAATAGCGAAACATATATCAGGTCTAGTGCAAAGCATAGCATACATGAGGCTTCCTACGGCAGAGGCGTAAGGAATTTTCTTCATGTCTTCAATCTCTTGTGCAGTCTTGGGAGACTGGTCCTTAGAGAGTGAGACTCCATGCCTAAAGGGTGTTTGGTCCTTCTTGGAGTCTTGCATTGAGAAGCGATCCATCACCTTATCAATATAAGATGCTTGAGAGAGCGACAGGGTCTAGTTTTTCCTATCTCGACAGATTTGGATCCCCAGAATGTACGCGGCTTCTCCTAGATCCTTCGTGTCGAATTGCTTTCCTAGCCAGACCTTAACCTCAGATAATTTACCCACATCGTTACCTATGAGTAATATATCATCGACATATAGTACCAAAAACACAACTTTTCCTTCGTATATTAACTTGTAAACACAAGGCTCATCTATTGACTGTTCAAAGCCGAAGCTTTTCATAGTTCCATCAAATCTAATATTCCATGACCTAGATGCTTGCCTTAGTCTCTTGACCTTTTTCAACGAAACCGTCTGGTTGAGCCATGTAAATGCGCTCGTCAAGATTGCCATTCAGGAAGGCTGTCTTGACATCCATTTGGCAGATCTCATAGTCGAGAGCTGCAGCTATGGATAGGAGTATGCGGATGGTTTTAAGCATCGCGATTGGCGAGAAGGTTTATTCATAGTCAATCCCTTCTTGTTGGGCATAACCCTTAGCCACAAGTCGTGCTTTGAACGTCTCGACGTTCCCATCTGGACCATTTTTCTTCTTGTATATCCACTTACACCCTACGGGTTTAATCCCTTCAGGAAGGTCTACAAGTTTCCAGACTTTGTTAACATACATCGAGTGCATTTCTACTTTCATGGCGTCAAGCCAAAGGTTTGATTCATAACAAGCCATTGCTTGGCTATAGGAAACAGGGTCATCCATGTCAGAGACGGCTACGAGAGAGTCTCCATAGGACATGTACCTGTCAGGCTTTTGAGTAGCCCTCCCACTACGTCGAAGTATTACTTGACGAGATTCTGATGAGTTATGTTGTGTTTCAGTTGGGGTAAGAACAGTTCTTCCAGATGAGGTAGAAGCTTCTTCACCCAACTTTTCTTCAAGCACAATTTTGCTTCTAGGTTTTGCATCCTTCATAAAGTCCTCCTCAAGGAAACGAGCATTCGTGCTAACGGAAGTCTTATCGTCGTCGGGACTATAGAAAGTAAAACCTTTGGTTTCCTTTGGATATCCAACGAACAGACACAATTCTGACCTACTAGCCAACTTGCTAGTCTTTTGCCTCAGCACGTGTGCAGGGCAACCCAAAATTTTGATGCGGCCAAGATTTACTTTACGGCCAGTCCATCGTTCATAAGGAGTACCAGGAATCGTTTTGGACGGAACTTGGTTCAGAATGTAAGTGGCTGTTTCGAGGGCATATCCCCAAAAGGAAAGAGGGAGTGATGAGTAACTCATCATTGATCTAACCATCTCCATGAGAGTTCGGTTTCTTCTCTCTGACACTCTGTTTTGTTGTGGTGTGCCAGGTGCGGTAAGCTGAGAAGAGATACCTTCTTCTTTAAGAAAGTCATCGAACTCTCCAGACATATACTCACCACCTCGATCAGATCGAAGGGTTTTGATCACTTTGCCAGTTTTCTTTTCCACTAAAGCCCTAAAGACCTTAAATACGTTAAAGGTCTCGGATTTGTGTTTGAGCAAATAGACAAAACCATATCGCGAGTAATCATCGGTGAAGGTAACAAAGTATTCGTATCCTCCACGTGCCTGTTGACTGAGCGGACCATATACATCAGAATGTACTAGTTCCAGCAACTCAGTGGCTCTTCGACCTTTATCGGAGAAACGTCGCTTAGTCATTTTTCTTTCTATGCAGGATTCACAAGTAGGTAGTGAACCAATTGCAGAGGCTTGGAGTGGACCATCCCTCACAAGTCTCTTAATCCTATCTAGACTGATATGACCAAGTCTTAAGTGCCATAGGTACGTTGATTTTGTTAGATCGGAGGATTCAGAAAGTTTGATCCTCTTTGGCTCCCTAATAAGATTGTTATCTATTTCAGTGTCTAAAAGAGAAGGTTTAGTGGGATAAATGTAAAAAAGAGCATTCTTCATACATGCATCATTAGACGAGCAAGTTTAACGCTTGGAGGCGGGGATCCCAGCTCCTGTTGGAATTGATCTAGGGTTTAAGAAAAAGTTTAACGCTTCATTAAGTGGCAGAATTTGAAAAATTTTCTTTTAACAAGTAAAACGATTTTACTAACCTAGACAAAGAGCAAACACATGTAAATAAAAACTAAAATGAGCATTAAAGATTACTAACCTTTTAGAAGCTTGAACGTTGAGAAGGTTTTGGAAAGTTGCAACGTTCGTCTCCCTCGCAGCATGTCTCTCTTTCTTTACTCGGCAACACGAGCAACCACGATGGTTTCTATCACAAGAATCACTCAAAAGAAAAGGAATTAGTGAGTGGGCACTTTTAAACACGACAACTCAAGAACAAGTCTTAGAGTTGAAAAGCTAAAACACTAGGTCAAATGAGGACCTAGGTGCCAAAACAAAAAACGAAATTGACTAGAGAGAGAGAGAGAGGAGTCGGCCAAGCTAGAGAGAGGAGCTCTCAAATCTCTAAAACTTGGGATAAATCAAATGTGAAGAATGAGGCTCCTATTTATAGGAGAGGTCTCACCTTCAATAAGGTAGTTTCCTCTTCTAGAGAATATCACATATTCATGAACAAATATTGCCTCCTTCCCACTTATGTCACACGGCCAAGGCAGCCTTCTAGAGACTTGGATTTGTTTCCTCTTTTATTCCCTTGCCTTGCCTTTGACTTGCTTGGCCGAAATTTCTCTTTCTATGAATAGGAAATTTGTTTCCTCTTTTTCTTTTGGCAAGTATCTTGATACATTCATGCACAAAATAATTTCCCTTTCTCTCTTTATGTTGGGCGCCCATGACCTTCTAGAAAGGGCTTTTAGAAGCTTTTCCATTTGTTCATGACAACATGAAAAAGGCCCATTAAGAATTTTCTATAAAATTCTTATGTAATGAAATTAATCCACAAGGCCCAATTAAACTAACTTGGCCGAGTGATATTGCGTCATCAAATGACCTTGTCAAAAAATTTATTGACATTCATTTCATCCTATGTCCAAAAAGACAAAATTACGCTTTTGACAATTTTCATAAAATTCGTCTCGTTCTTGTTTTGACTTAGCTTCTAGTTTAACTATTCCTACTCGATGTGATTTGTGACAGTGACCTCATGGATCCAAATGAACAAAGCTTGAGGTAAACACTTGGACTCAAAAGTCCACAAACCTTTTCCAAGTTTAGCTTAATGTGAACTGACTCCACTAAAGAGTTGACACTGAAAATCTTTCGGTTCAAATGAATTTATTTTCTACTCAAGAATTCAACCTAATTGTAATGAGTGGATCCACAGAATATAATCAGTGTTTACCCTTCATGAATATCATAAGCTAGTCGGGATTTACAAAATTACCATTTTCCTTTCTAGCTGTTATTTGCTCAACTCCTTTGTCGCTTGTGAATAAGTTAGAAACAATGTATTGACGAGGAGCTAACAAGTCACATTGTTTCATCCAAAAGAGTCAAGACTCAACTTGGACACTGGCCAGTTCATTTATTCACACTCCAAGGAACAAAGCATGAGGTGATATACATTGCATTTCAGCAATCTTGTACATGAATTCCATATCTATGAGAAATTCACAAAATTACTCATGACATCTTCACACCTTAGTATTTCACCAATAGGTCGTGTTCGGAATCACATAGTGAGTCCGAACTCTGACTTTCTCAAATGAGAATACGTAAGCTGTGAAATGGCATGTCTCATTTCAGGATTAAGGTAAGCACGATGCAATTCATACGTAGTGACTTCGAGACATAAGAGGTTAAATGGTTTGTTCTTATTTTATCTCTAGAAGTGCACTGGTCAATTAAGTACCTTCGGAAGATACCTAGAAGAACTATAGAGTCTCCAACTCTCAATGCCCCAGAACCAGACATCATAGATTCTCCTAACAATCGTACTGAGGTCAATAGCCCTTTGACCCTTAAGTTGCGAATATATTGTTTTAAGCAAACTACGAAGACGAAGGATTGCTTCGGGGTCGGAGAGGGATGAAGGATTACTTCGTGGTCGGAGAAGGATGGTCATTGGGGACTTGACCATTTCTACGCCTCTTCCTTCGCGAGTTAGTACTGATGGCCGGCGCGACGAGTGTGTCAATTCGCTTCTTGTTGGATGGTCGATCAACAACGTTAGGTCGTTTGTCTCCCACGGCGACCTCTCTCGCGATCTCGCGTCAGGTGTTGAGTTTTTCTCTCAAGTCGCTCCCATGATTCTCTCTTTGGGAATTAAGGCGGTCTCTCAAGTCTCCGTTTGCCATTCCTATCACCCTTGGCAAGGCTATGTTATTCAAGCGACGTCCTTGACGGATGCCGCGACCATCGATGTCGTCATCTGTCCGGGGGTTTCGGACGCAAATGGTGAACTTAGAGCGTCCCTTTCGGGACCTTGAGATTCAGCGTCCTTGAGTATTGGTTGATCTTTGACGCCTTGAGGTGGTTTCTTGAGGGTGTCCCCTCAAGGACACATGAGTGTGTTCACCCGACGATTGATGTCTTGACGCGGTCGCTTGAAGGGTGTCCCCTTGAAGGCGCGTGTGCGCGCTCACTTTCGTGAATAGCGTGGTTGGGGCTAGTTTTTTATTTCACCTCGTGGTTGGGGTCTTTCTCGTCGTGATTGACGTCGACGACGATGTCGTAGCCGAGGAGGTCGGCGATGAGGGCGCCATTCACCCCTGGCTGCCCGAGCAGTTCAGAGAGTTTCCGGGCCGTGTCTTCACGGAGAGCATCGTTGGCGTCGCCGGCCGGTTCATGGAAGGCTGGTTCGAGGGGTTGGCTCTCGTTATCACGAGGCCCTTTGTTGTCGCTGTTTTTCGGACAACGATTTAGGAGCCAAAGACGGTTAGACCCAAGGCCGGACCAAGTGGTCTCGTCTTGACTCGAGCGTGTCGGACTTGGTATCCCAAGTCGTCCCTTAGCTGTGGGTGAAGCTCACCTCGTCTCGATACCTGAAAAGCAAACAAGAGATTGTGAACTACAAAGGGGAAACAGGGGGGGTGCCCCTGTTTACCTCTCCGACGCTCAACATTAGTGTGATTGAGGTGGAGTATAGAGGTTTTAGGGGTGTTTAGAGGCCAAAGCTTGAGAGAAACGAGCGAGGTACGAGTTCGGCAGCGTTTCAGTGCTCAAGAATGGATTACCTGGGCCAAGGGGGGTGCCTTGGTATTTATAGGCAGCCAAGGGGTGGTTTGAAGACCCCTTGGCCGAGTGAGAATGCTTGGGTCGGCATTGGAGGAGGTTGGGTCGGCCAATGGCCGAGTGAACATGGTGGTGAGGTTCACTCGGCCATTGGCCGAGTGGAGGTCTTGGGCCGGCTGAGGTTCACTCGGCCAATGGCCGAGTGAACTGCTGAGGCAGCAGGGAGGTTCACTCGGCCATTGGCCGAGTGAACTGCTGGAAGGTTCACTCGGCCATTGGCCGAGTGAACTGCATGGCCGGCTGAGGGGTTCACTCGGCCATTGGCCGAGTGAACTGCTGGAAGGTTCACTCGGCCAATGGCCGAGTGAACTGCATGGCCGGCTGAAGGGTTCACTCGGCCATTGGCCGAGTGAACTGCTGGAAGGTTCACTCGGCCAATGGCCGAGTGAACTGCACGGCCGGCTGAAGGGTTCACTCGGCCATTGGCCGAGTGAACTGCTGGAAGTTTCACTCGGCCAATGGCCGAGTGAACTGCCTTGATGGCTGAGGGGTTCACTCGGCCATTGGCTGAGTGAACTGTCCAATGGCCGAGTGAGCCATTTGACCCAGCCAATGGCCGAGTGAGCCATTGACTCGGCCCATGGCTGGGCTTTGACTTGGCCATTGGTTTGGGCCGGCTCCTGGTTGAGTCAGGGTTCCGTCGCCCAAGACCTCGTACTAGCCATGTGGGTCGAAGAGATGCCCTTGTTCCCGTTGGCCCTAGACGGGCCAACAACATTAGCCCCCCGAGTTTCCGGTCGAGCGTAGATCGAGTGGAAACTCAAAATCTACGCTTTTATACGGATGCGGGATGAACGTTCTCGGGTCCGTGCCATGAGGAATGGCCTTCGCGCGTCGCGAGGGATGGCCTTTGTGCGTCGCGAGGGACGACTTTTTGTTTCGGGTTGATCGTGCATGGCTCATTTTCTCGATCTACCAATGAGGGCGTGATCGGTTAGCACGGCTTTATTGTGTTGTGCGCGTCTTGTTTTCTCGACTTGCCAATGAGGGCATAATCGATTTGCGCGTCTTCTTTGTGTGGTGCGCGTCTTACTTTTCTCGACTCGCCAACGAAGGCATAATCGATTTGCACGTCTTTTTGGTTTTGTGCGCGTCTTACTTTTCTCGACTTGCCAACGAAGGCATAATCGATTTGCACGTCTTTGTCGTTTTTGTGCGCGTCTTACTTTTCTCGATTTGCCACCGAAGGCATAATCGATTTGCACGTCTTTGTCGTTTTGTGCGCGTCTTACTTTTCTCGATTTGCCACCGAAGGCATAATCGATTAGCACGTCTTCGTCGTATGGTGCGCGTCTTATGTTCTCGACTTGCCAACGAAGGCATAATCGATTAGCACGTCTTTTGTTGTTTAGTGCGCGTCTTACTTTTCTCGATTTGCCAACGAAGGCATAATCGATTTGCACGTCTTTGTCGTTTTTGTGCGCGTCTTATGTTCTCGACTTGCCAACGAAGGCATGATCGATTAGCACGTCTTCGTCGTATGGTGCGCGTCTTATGTTCTCGATTTGCCAACGAAGGCATAATCGATTAGCACGTCTTTGTTGTTTAGTGCGCGTCTTACTTTTCTCGATTTGCCACCGAAGGCATAATCGATTTGCACGTCTTTGTCGTTTTGTGCGCGTCTTACTTTTCTCGATTTGCCAACGAAGGCATAATCGATTTGCACGTCTTTGTCGTTTTTGTGCGCGTCTTATGTTCTCGACTTGCCAACGAAGGCATGATCGATTAGCACGTCTTCGTCGTTTAGTGCGCGTCTTACTTTTCTCGATTTGCCAACGAAGGCATAATCGATTTGCACGTCTTTTTTGTTGTTTTTTTTTTTTTTTTTTTTTTGTTGAACGAGTGAGCTTTAGTTTCGTTGAGCATTGTTTCCCATTAGCCCCCCGAGTTTCTTGTGTACTCGTAGAGGAGACTAGAAATTATAGTGCAACAAGGTGAAATGTAATCTAATTACCATATGGAAATAGTCAAAAATTACATCCCTGGGCCATTGGCCTTATTGAAATTCGAGATTGTCTTAAAACCGAAAATAAAATGACATAATGAGAAAAGGGGACGGGCTTAGCCCACGACATGCAGCTGTGAGCTCTCCGGTTGTTCAATCGCTGCCTGGTTCATGTCAGTCACCGTCGCCGGACCCTTTCTTCCCCGCCGTGGACGGCCTTCGTGCGCCGTGGCCGCCCCGACCGTTCTTAGGACATACTCTTTTAATTTCCCGACTTGAATCAGGGCCTCGATCTGACGCCTAAGATGATAGCACTCGGACGTCAGATGCCCGTGATCCTGGTGGTACTCACAGAACTTGTTCCGATCCCTCTTCGCGGGATCCTTCGCTAGAGGAGCCGGACTTCCTAGCTTGTCGCGGTGCAGAGCTAGGATCCGCTCTTGCGGAGTGTTCAGCGGGGTGTACGTCGATAACGCTTGGAAGTTATCAACGTGCGACGATCTCGGACCGGAGAGGGGGCGACCGTTAGGGGCACGGCCTCCCTTGCTCCTCTTGCTTTGAGGGTCGGGGCGATCTTCGTCCCATTCTTCGCGGTGGCGACCACCTTGTCCTCCTGACTTCCGGCCATCGCGGCCATCGAGATAGTCCTCGATTCCCATATGTGTGCGGGCTCTCGTCATCAGCTCCGCCATGTCTCGCGGGACTTGCCCGACAATGGACTTGAGGAAGTCGCTCGTGCGAACTCCCTCGGTAATCGCCGTGATGGCGTCCCTGTCGTCGAAGCCCTCGACTTTGTGAGACTCCTCGGTGAAGCGGGCGAGGTATTGTCTCAACGTCTCATCTCTCCCCTGTCGAATGGAGAGGAGGTGGGTCTTCGATTTTTTTTGTGCCACAAGCGTGGCAAAGCGAGCGAGGAAAGCCTCTCGCAAGGCCCGGAAGGACGGGATGCTTCCAGGCGTCAAACTTTGGAACCACTCAAAACCTGACCCTGTGAGGGTCAGGCTGAAGGCTTGGCAGAGGGTGGCGTCCGTCTGCCCTTGCATCGTCATCCACGTCTCATAGTGTTGGACATGGTAGTGGGGGTCCGTGCGTCCATCATAGGGGGGAATGGACGGTAACTTAAAGTTTCCCACGCATGGCTGCGCGAGGACCTGTGCGGCGAAGGGAGAGTATGATTCCTCGATCCCTCCGTACGGCCTTTGCCTCCCTGATTCCCTCATCTCGATGATTTGGTTTTGGAGGCTCTGGATCATTGCGACCATATCAAGCCCGTTGGCAGGGCCAATCGTCGGGGCCACGGGGGTCACCGGTCGGCGTTCATTGGACGCTTGGTCCACGACATTGGCCTGAGGTCGGCCAAGAGTTGCGGCGGGGAGCGCGTCCCTTCGAGAATTTAGCCTTTGGCGAAGATCCTCCCCTCGGGAGTTTCTCTGCGCCGTCAAGCGCTCTCTAAGGTCCACGCTTGGTGCGTGACGAGGCGAGGTCGCCCTTGGCCGGGTCGTCCGGCGAGCGCTTCGGCTATCGGCTCCATCGTCGACCAGAGTCGCTCTCTCCTCGGCGAGGGGCCGTGTCCGGCCACCTCTTGAGACCGAGGGGGCGAGTCCCCGGGACTGTGACCGTGCCTGTTGTCGCGCCAGGCACAAAGGATCGGCCAACGCACCGTTGGCCCTCTCGGGTCGCGCTTGAGCGAGGCTAGGGGTGGCCTCGTCGGTCCTCGACTCCTCCACGTACTCGGGGTCGGAGTAATCTTGAGCTGATCGATCCTCGACGTCGTAGCCGAGGAGACCGGCGATGAGGGAGCTGTCAACGCCGGGACGGTCAAGGAGCTCCGCGAGCCGCCGGGCCGTGTCCTCTCGGAGCTCGGCCTCGGGGTCGTTCACCGGGTCTTGGGGCTGGCTCTCGCTATCGCGAGGTTGCCCCTCAAGACGGTGCGCGAGGTTTCGGAGGTCGTACCTCGAGCTCGTCGCTCGGGTACCCGCGGAGGTAGTGGGTAGATGACTCATCTCTCGAGAGTCGTGAGAACGAAGGGAGAAAACTGGTAGAGGGAATGCGTCGTCAAGGTCGAGAGATCCCCTCCTTCTAGCGCCAAAATGTTGTCGCTGTTTTTCGGACAACGATTTAGGAGCCAAAGACGGTTAGACCCAAGGCCGGACCAAGTGGTCTCGTCTTGACTCGAGCGTGTCGGACTTGGTATCCCAAGTCGTCCCTTAGCTGTGGGTGAAGCTCACCTCGTCTCGATACCTGAAAAGCAAACAAGAGATTGTGAACTACAAAGGGGAAACAGGGGGGGTGCCCCTGTTTACCTCTCCGACGCTCAACATTAGTGTGATTGAGGTGGAGTATAGAGGTTTTAGGGGTGTTTAGAGGCCAAAGCTTGAGAGAAACGAGCGAGGTACGAGTTCGGCAGCGTTTCAGTGCTCAAGAATGGATTACCTGGGCCAAGGGGGGTGCCTTGGTATTTATAGGCAGCCAAGGGGTGGTTTGAAGACCCCTTGGCCGAGTGAGAATGCTTGGGTCGGCATTGGAGGAGGTTGGGTCGGCCAATGGCCGAGTGAACATGGTGGTGAGGTTCACTCGGCCATTGGCCGAGTGGAGGTCTTGGGCCGGCTGAGGTTCACTCGGCCAATGGCCGAGTGAACTGCTGAGGCAGCAGGGAGGTTCACTCGGCCATTGGCCGAGTGAACTGCTGGAAGGTTCACTCGGCCATTGGCCGAGTGAACTGCATGGCCGGCTGAGGGGTTCACTCGGCCATTGGCCGAGTGAACTGCTGGAAGGTTCACTCGGCCAATGGCCGAGTGAACTGCATGGCCGGCTGAAGGGTTCACTCGGCCATTGGCCGAGTGAACTGCTGGAAGGTTCACTCGGCCAATGGCCGAGTGAACTGCATGGCCGGCTGAAGGGTTCACTCGGCCATTGGCCGAGTGAACTGCTGGAAGGTTCACTCGGCCAATGGCCGAGTGAACTGCACGGCCGGCTGAAGGGTTCACTCGGCCATTGGCCGAGTGAACTGCTGGAAGGTTCACTCGGCCAATGGCCGAGTGAACTGCCTTGATGGCTGAGGGGTTCACTCGGCCATTGGCTGAGTGAACTGTCCAATGGCCGAGTGAGCCATTTGACCCAGCCAATGGCCGAGTGAGCCATTGACTCGGCCCATGGCTGGGCTTTGACTTGGCCATTGGTTTGGGCCGGCTCCTGGTTGAGTCAGGGTTCCGTCGCCCAAGACCTCGTACTAGCCATGTGGGTCGAAGAGATGCCCTTGTTCCCGTTGGCCCTAGACGGGCCAACAACACCCTTGATTCCCAATCCGGCGTGCCAAGCTTCCCAAAGCGTATCTCGAGCTAGTCGCTCGGTCGGCCGCGGAGGTGACAGACAATTGACTCATCTATCGAGAGTTTTGTCGTCGAAGGTAGAAGAAGAGGGGTAGAGGGAATGTTGCGCCAAGGTCGGGAGATCCCCTCCTTTTAGCGCCAAAATGTTGTCGCTCGTTTTCGGACAACTATTTAGGAGCCCAAAGCGGTCAGACCCAAGTCCAGACCAAGTGGTCTCGCTTCAGCTCGAGCGTGTCGGACTTGGTATCCCAAGTCGTCCCTTAGCTGTTGGTGATGTTTGTCTCATCCGTTGTCGGTCCTGCGAGAGAAGGAAACGATGAACTACAAAGGGGAAACCGAGGGGGTGCCTCTGTTTACCTCTCCGACGCTCAACATTAGTGGGATTGAGGTGGAGTATGGAGGTTTTAGAGGGTGAGAGGCCAAAGATGAGTGAAACGAGTGACCCGGAGGTTTGACAGCGTTTCAAGACTCAAAAATGGATTACCTTTTGGGAGAGGACCGACCTTTGTATTTATAAGCGACCAAGGGGTCATTGGGGCACCCCTTGGCCGAGTGAGACTTTTGGGTCGGCCATTGGCCGACTGAAGGTTTGACTCGGCCAATGGCCGAGTGAACTTTGGGCCGGCCATTGGCCGGCTGAAGCTTTGACTCGGCCAATGGCCGGCTGAAGCTTTGACTCGGCCAATGGCCGAGAGAACTTTGGGCCGGCCATTGGCCGGCTGAAGCTTTGACTCGGCCAATGGCCGAGTGAACTTTAGGCCAGCCATTGGCTGGCTGAAGCTTTGACTCGGCCAATGGCCGAGTGAACTTTGGGCCGGCCATTGGCAGGCTGAAGCTTTGACTCGGCCAATGGCCGAGTGAATTTGGGCCGGCCATTGGCCGGCTGAAGCTTTGACTCGGCCAATGGTCGAGTGAACTTTGGGCGGGCCGGGAGGCTGCCAGCTAGTAGCCGACGTGACGGACCTTGGCCGGCCGGGGCTCAGCAGGCCGGGAAGCGTTGTGCGGTCTTTTGCCGGCCAGGAGCCGGTTGGACGGGCCTTGGCCGGCCAGGAGCCGGCATTGCGGTGTTTCCCTTGTCGGTCGTCGACGGGCCGACAACACGGCCCGTTCGCCGGCCACGCGCGCGCGATGGCCCGCTGTCATCAAGCCGCGCGCGGGCCATGCCGCTTAACCGGCCCGGTCCGACCCCCAGGGTCCCGCCAAGCTAAAAAAAATGCAAATTATCACACATGATCAAAGGGGTAAAAAGACCTCAACGCCCTTTTTCAAACTAAAGTTCACGACTCGCGACTCGCAAGCCGTAAACTTGGGGGGCTAATGTTACCGGTCGTTTTCGGCAAACCGGAAATTTAAAAAAAATTTAAGACCGTACGGGCATCGCCAGCCGGATCACCCTTGCGCATCCACGCCCCCGGCCCAGTGGACCCGCGCGCGCGCCAGAACGCCCGCGCCTCGGCCCGCACGCGCACCTGCGCCCCCTTCCCAATGGGCCCGCGCGTCCCCACGCCCCGGCCTCCACGTGCTCTCTCACCCTCGGGCGTCCTGGCCCGAGGGCGCTCCCGTGCCCCCGGGCGTCCCGGCCCGCGCGTGCTCCCGCGCCCCCGGCTATCCCGGCCCACGCGCGCTCCTGCGCCCCGGTCGTCCGGCCCCCGCGCGCACAGCGCCCCCTCTGCCGAGCGCCTTGCTACCTCGGCCGAGGATTCCTGCTGCCCCGGCCGAACGCCCCTGCTGCCTCGGCCGGGTGCTCCTGCCGCCCCGGCCAAGCGCTCCTGCTGTCCCGGCCGAGCGCTCCTGCTGCCTCGGCCGGGCGCCCCTACCGCCCCGGCCGAGTGCTCCTGCTGCCTCGGCCGTGCGCTCATGCTGCCTCGGCAGGGTGTTCCTGCTACCTCGACCGAGGGCCCATTGGGCCCAGGCAAAGCATCTCCAACACTCCGCGCTCCCCGCGCCCGTCCAAGCATCACGTTCTGCGCGCCCCGCGCCTGTCCGGGCACCACGCTCCACGCGCCCTGCGCCCGACCGGGCGTTGCACTCCACGCCCGGCCATCCGGCTAGCGTTGAGGGGGCCGGCACAAGGCCTCCTCCAAAACTATAAATGCCCCCCCCCTTGGGGGAGAGAAAGGCATCCCCATTCATCCCATTTTTGGCATAGCGAGAGCATTCCAAAAATCTTCTCATTCTCTCTTCTCTTTTCACTTAGACCTCTAGCTTGCGTCCTCTGAAGAGCTCTCATCTCCTACCGCACTCTTGTGACAATTCCAAGAGCACACGCTCCTCCTCTCTCGGCTCAGAAGCCCCAAGGACCCCCCATCCACGAGAGGGAGCACGCTCCTCTTCTGCGACCCGAGTCTCTGCAGTGCATACACTGTTCTCTCCTTTCTTGGCCCTTCAGCTAGAACACCAAGCTACGAGGCAAGCGACCCCTCTAAAAGTCTTCATTAGAAGCTACGAGCCGGGTCCTACTCTAAAACCTTGGATTCTCAGCCTCCGAGCCCAAGATAGCCCCCCACATTCCCTTTGAACTACATTCTGACCTGATCCCGACAAACGGGTACTAAGGCAGCAAACCTTTGGCACGGTCACACCCTCCAAAACACACCTCAGGGTCTGGAGGGTGCAACTCGGTCCACGAGTTAACATTTTTGGCCCGGGTGCGATCACTTGGTCCGGCCTTGGATCGAACCGCCCGAGGTAATCAATCGTTCATTTTTGTGCGACAACACAACTTATCTCAAAGATCATCCAACACGTCCATAATAAAAAATCCCAAAAATCAATTCTCATAAACCCTAAAACCTAATTTTTTGGCCAAAAATTCAAGAAATAAATCCAATTGACAATTTCAATCCCCAAATCCGATTTCTAAACATCACAATCAAGCTCAAACAATCATCAAAAGTCAAACAATTTTACCCAAAGAACTCGAAATCCAAAAAGCCTCAAAATCAATTTCAAACCCTAGAATCACAATATCCATTTCGGGTTTTGATTGCTTACCCAAATTTTTATTGAATTCAGACTTTCTCGGTGGGTATCCTTCTCTCCCAGCGGTTCTTTCTCGGGCGGCGGTCACGGCGAGCTTGCGGCGGTGGTGCTCTGCTCGGTCGAGACGCGCGCGGTGGCTCGGTGTTGTGTGGCGCGCGAAGAGCAGAAAGGGAGAAGAAGAGAGACGAGATGGTGCTGGTGATGATGGTCGGCTAGAGTGAAGATCCAAGGTAACAACAATTTTTTTTCTTTTCTGTAGAGGGATGCGCGAGTGAAGGAAAGAAGAAGAGACGAAGATCAAAGAAGAAGGAAGAAAAGAAAGAAAAGAGAGAGAAAGGAAGAATGAGGTGGCCGAGAAAGAGAGAGGGAGAGTGGAATAAGTGGCTACGTGGAACTCTCTCGTCACACCACACGTTAACAAGTGGCCCACCAATTCCTTGACACGTCACTCTCCAAATAGCCCCTCCCCAACTTTTTCTTTCAATCTGGTCCCTTATTTGTTGCACATAAGTCATTCCATAATAAAATCTCACAATCCTGTCCTTAATTAATTAAAAATAATCTTGAAAAATAACCGATAAAATTATTATTATTTCCCGTTATCTTGAATATATTTAAGGGATCTCAGAATTTATTTTCACCCTCGAGATTTTTTTAAATCTCCGAGTATGTATAAAATAATATCGAGTTTACTCGAATATTCTTATTCCGAAACTTCGTCGACCTTAAATATTATTATTTTCCAAGATATTTTAAATTTAAGGACGTCTCACATGCAACAAGAATTTGAATTAAAACTCGTCTATTTTATTCAAATTCACAAGTTGAGCATTTACAAAAGTTTATACATTACAATCTCTACCCCTTTAGAAGAGTTTCGTCCTCGAAACTTAAAACAAGGCATGGTATTTCTTTTGCATTTCGCTCTCGTGCTCCCAAGTAGATTATTCTTTGGAGTGCCTCTTCCAAAGTACCTTGACCATAGGTATAGTCTTACTATTTAAGACTTTCTCCTTGCGATCTAGGATTGCAACGGTTGATTCTTCATATCTGATGTCAGGAGAAATTTCAAACTCTTGATCTTGCAGTACATGTGAGGGATCAGATATGTATTTCCGCAACATCGATACGTGAAACACATCATGGTGGTTGGACATAGACGGTGGTAGGGCTAGGCGATACGCTGCCTTGTCTACTCGTTCCAGAATCTTGAAAGGTCCAACATATCTCGGGCTGAGAGCCTCGTGACAACGAGAGCCTGCCCCTCGAACCAGCCATCTACGAACCGGCTGATGTTGTCAATGGTGCCCACAAGAAGAGTTGTAGTCTTTATTTTGTACATTTGATGTAATAAAGTCTCACGAAGACTCTTGCTTGTAATTGCTTATTCATTCAATAAAAGGTTGAAACGTTCATTCATTTTTCTTTATCTGTTTGAAGCTTTATTATAAAACATTAGTCTTTAGTCCATAAACAAACTTAACAACTTACGAAGAGACAAATGTAGATTTGCATGAACAAACTCTTCGTAGTTTTCTTAAAACGATATATTCGCAATTTAAGGGTCAAAGGATTATTGACCTCAGTACGATTGTTAGGAGAATCTATGATGTCTGGTTATGGGGCATTGAGAGTTGGAGACTCTATAGTTCTTCTAGGTATCTTCCGAAGGTACTGAATTGACCAGTGCACTTCTAGAGACAAAATAAAAACAAACCATTTAACCTCTTATGTCTCGAAGTCACTACGTATGAATTGCATCGTGCTTACCTTAATCCTGAAATGAGACATGCCATTTCACAGCTTACGTATTCTCATTTGAGAAAGTCAGAGTTCGGACTCACTATGTGAATCTAAACAGGACCTATTGGTGAAGTACTAAGTTGTGAAGATGTCATGAGTAACTGTGTGAAGTTCTCATAGATATGGAATTCATGTACAAGATTGCTGAAATGCAATATATATCACCTCATGCTTTGTTCCTTGGAATGTGAATAAATGAACTAGCCAGTGTCCAAATTGAGTCCTGATTCTTTTGGATGAAACAATGTGACTTGTTATCTCCTCATCAATACATTGTTTCTAACTTATTCATAAGCGACAAAGGAGTTGAGGAAATAACAGCTAGAAGGGTAAAATGGTAATTTTGTAAATCTCCACTAGCTGATGATATTCATGAAGGGTAAACATAGATAATATTCATGTTGGAATTGATCTAGGGTTTAAGAAAAATTTAACGCTTCAAGTAAGCTACGGAATTTTAAAAATTTTCTTTTGACAAGTAAAACGATTTTACTAACCTAGACAAAGAGCAAGCACATGTAAATAAAAACTATTATGAGCATAATAAATTTACTAACCTTTTTAGAAGCTTGAACATTGATGAGCCTTCGGAAGGTTGAAAACGTTCGCCTCCCCTCGCAGCACGTCTGTCTTCTTTCCTCGGGAACACGAGCAATCACGATGGTTTCTATCACAAGAATCACTCAAGAGAAAATGAAGTAGTGAGTGGGCACTTTTAAACACGACAGCTCGAGAACAAGTCTGAAAGTCGAAGAGCTAAAAACACTAGGTCAAATGAGGACCTAGGTGCCAAAACAAAAACCGAAAAATTGTTGGAATTGATCTAGGGTTTAAGAAAAAGTTTAACGCTTCGGTAAGCGGCGGAATTTTAAAAATTTTCTTTTGACAAGTAAAACGATTTTACTAACCTAGACAAAGAGCAAGCACATGTAAATAAAAACTATTATGAGCGTAAATAATTAACTAATCTTTTTAGAAGCTTGAACGTTGATGAGCCTTCGGAAGGTTGAAAACGTTCGTCTCCCTCGCGCACGTCTCTCTTCTTTCCTCGCCAACTCAAGCAACCACGAAAGTTTCTATCACTATAATCACTCGAGAAAAATAGGGATTAGTGTGTCGGCACTTCTAAACACTACGACTCAAGAACAAGTCTCAAAGTCGAAGAGCTAAACTCGCTAGGTCAAATGAGGACCTAGGTGCTAAAACAAAAACGAAAAGAACTTAGAGAGAGAAGGAGAGAGGGGCGGCCAAGCTAGAGAGAGAAGCTCTCAATCTCTAAAACTTGGGATGAATGAAATGAGGAGAATAAGGCTCCTATTTATAGGAGAGGCTTTACCTTCAATAAGGTAGTTTCCTCTTCTATAGAATATCACATATTCATGAGCAAATATTTCCTTATTCCCTCACGAGTCACACGGCCAAGGCAGCCTTCTAAAAGGCTTGGATTTGTTTCCTCTTTTATTCCCTTGCCTTGCCTTTGACTCACTTGGCCGATTCTCTCTTGCTATGCATAGGAAATTTGTTTCCTCTTTTTCTTTTGGCAAGTATCTTGATACATTCATGCACAAAATAATTTCCCTTTCTCTCTTTATGTTGGGCGCCCAGGGCTTCTCTAGAATGAGCTTCTAGAAGCTTTTTCATTTGTTCATGACAACATGAGAAAGGCCCATTAAGAATTTTCAATAAAATTCTTATGAAATGAAATTAATCCACAAAGCCCAATTAAACTAATTTGGCCGAGTGACATTAAGACATCAAATGACCTTGTCAAAAAATTTATTGACATTGATTTCATCCTATGTGCAAAAGGACAAAAATACCCTTTTGACAATTTTCGTAAAACTGGTCTCGTTCTTGTTTTGACTTAGCTTCTAGTTTAACTATTCCTACTCGATGTGATTTGTGACAGTGACCTCATGGATCCAAATGAACAAAGCTTGAGCTAAACTTTTGGACTCAAAAGTTCACAAACTTTTTCCATGTTTAGCTTAATGTGAACTGACTCCACTAAAGAGTTGACACTGAAAATCTCTCGGTTCAAATGAATTTATTTTCTACTCAAGAATTCAACCAAACTATGATGAGCGGATCCAATGAATATTATCTATGTTTACCCTTCATGAATATCATCAGCTAGTCGGGATTTACAAAATTACTAATTTACCCTTCTAGCTGTTATTTTCTCAACTCCTTTGTCGCTTGTGAATAAGTTAGAAACAATGTATTGACGAGGAGCTAACAAGTCACATTGTTTCATCCAAAAAGAGTCAGGACTCAATTTGGACACTGGCCAGTTCATTTATTCACATTCCAAGGAACAAAGCATTAGGTGATATACATTGCATTTCAGCAATATTGTACATGAATTCCATATCTATTAGAACTTCACAAAGTTACTCATGACATTCTCACAACTTAGTACTTCACCAATAGGCCCTGTTAAGAATCACATAGTGAGTCGGAACTCTGACTTTCTCAAATGAGAATACGTAAATTGTGAAATGGCATGTCTCATTTCAGAATTAAGGTAAGCACGATGCAATTCATACGTAGTGACTTCGAGACATAAGAGGTTGAATGGTTTGTTCTTATCTTGTCTCTAGAAGAGCACTGGTCAATTCAGTACCTTCGGAAGATAGCTAGAAAAACTATAGAGTCTCTAACTCTCGATGCCCTATAACCAGACATCATAGATTCTCCTAACAATCGTATTGAGGTCAATAGTCATTTGTCCCTTAGATTGCGAATATATCATTTTAAGCAAACTACGAAGAGTTTGTTCATGCAAATCTACATTTGTCTCTTCGTAAGTTGTTAAGTTTGTTTATGGACTAAAGACTAAGGTTTTATCATAAAGCTTCAAACAGACAAGGAAGAATGAATGAACGTTTCAACTTTTTATTAATGAATAAGCAATTACAAGCAAGAGTCTTCGTGAGACTTCATTACATCAAATGTATAAAATAATAACTACAACTCTTCTTGTGGGAACCTGTTATCGGCCCAATCCCGATCGTAGCTATTCAAAGGGTAAAATAAAAGGCAATCGGACTTGCCCTAGCCATTAATCGGCCCTTGGGCCGATTAGGCCAAAAGCCGGCCCAATGGCCTCGGCCCAAGACCGAGCTCGACCTCGGCCTTAGCTCGACCTCGGCCTGGCGAGCTCGGCCTCGGCCTCAGCTCGACCTCGGCCTGGCGAGCTCGACCTCGGCCTCAGCTCGACCTCGGCCTGGCGAGCTCGGCCTCGGCCTCAGCTCGACCTCAGCTCAACCTCGGCCTGGCGAGCTCGGCCTCGGCCTCAGCTCGACCTCGGCCTGACGAGCTCGACCTCGGCCTCAGCTCGACCTCGGCCTGGCGAGCTCGACCTCGGCCTCAGCTCGACCTCGGCCTCAGCTCGACCTCGGCCTGGCGAGCTCGGCCTCGGCCTCAGCTCGACCTCAGCTCAACCTCGGCCTGGCGAGCTCGGCCTCGGCCTCAGCTCGACCTCGGCCTGACGAGCTCGACCTCGGCCTCAGCTCGACCTCGGCCTGGCGAGCTCGACCTCGGCCTCTGCTCGACCTCGGCCTGGCGAGCTCGGCCTCGGCCTCAGCTCGACCTCGGCCCGGCGAGCTCGACCTCGGCCTCAGCTCGACCTCGGCCCGGCGAGCTCGGCCGAGCTTAGGCTATCCTCGGCCAAGGGGCCCACCAATGACGCTAGCCCATGTTGTCCTCAGCCCAGGGGCATCCTCGGCCAAGGGGCCCACCAATGACGCTAGCCCATGTTGTCCTCAGCCCAGGGGCAGGCCAGTGACGCCAGCCTATGTTATCTTCGGCCAGGGGGCACATCAATAGCTTCAGTCTATATTATCCCCTGCCGAGCCCATACTGACGGGCCCACCAGTGACGCCACCCTATGTTATCCTTGGCCAGGGGCTATCCTCGGCCATGGGCCATCCTCGGCCAATGGCTATCCTCGGCCATGGGCTATCCTCGGCCATTTACTTCATTAGGCCAAGGGGCCCACCAATGACCCCTTTGGTCGCCTATAAATACAAGAGGCCCTCCCTCTTCCAAAGGTAATCCAAATTTTGAGAAAGGAAACGCTGCCGAACTCACCTTTCGCTCGTTTCTCTCAAGTCTCGGACCCTAAACACTTAAACCCTATATTATCCACCTGAATCCCACTAATGTTGAGCGTCGGAGAGGTAAACAGAGGCACCCCCTCTGTTTCCAATTTTTAGCTCACGGTTCTCTCATCCCTTCTAGGTACCCCGGCGAGCTCAGACACCACCGACAGCCAAGGGAAGACTCGGGACACCGAGTCCGACACGTTCAAGCCCAGGCGAGGCCACTTGGTCTGGCCTTGGGTCTAACCGCCTGCGGATTTTAAATCGTTGTCCGGAAAACGGCGACAACATTTTGGCGCTAGAAGGAGGGGATCTCTCAACCTTGGCGACACATTCCCTCTACCACTTTCACCCCGACCTTTGAACAATGAGTCACATTCCCACTACCTCCGCGGGTACTCGGGCAACAACCTCGAGGTACGGTCTCCGACGCCTCGCACACCGTCTTGAAGGGCAACCTCGCGATAGCGAGAGCCAGCCCCAAGACCCGGTGAACGCCCCCGAGGCCGAGCTCCGAGAGGACACGGCCCGGCGGCTTGCGGAGCTCCTTGACCGTCCCGGCGTCGACGGTTCGCTCATTGCCGATCTCCTCGGCTACGATGTCGAGGATCGATCCGCCCACAGCGACTCCGACCCCGACTATGTGGGGGAGTCGAGGACCGATGAGGCGACTCCTAGCCTCGCCCATTCGCGGTCCGAGAGACCCAATGGCGCTTTGGCCGACCCGTCGCGTCCGGCGCGACGGCAGGCGCGGTCACGTTCCCAGGGACTCGCCCCTTCGGTTTCAAGAGGCGGCCGGACACGGCCCCTCGCCGAGGAGAGAGCGACTCTGGGCAATGATGGGGCCGATAGCCGAAGCGCTCGCCGTGCGGCCCGACCAAGGGCGAACTCGCCTCACCGCGCGCCGATCGTGGACCTTAGAGAGCGCTTGACGGCGCAGAGAAACTCCCGGGGGGAGGATCTCCGCCAAAGGATCAACTCTCGGAGGGATGCGCTCCTCGCCGCAACTCTCGGCCAACCTCAGGCCAATATCGTGGACCAAGCATCCAACGAGCGCCAGCCGGCGACTCCCGTAGCCCCGGCTGTCAGCCCGGCTAACGGGCTCGACATGGTCACAATGATTCAGAGCCTCCAAAACAAAATCATCGAGATGAGGGAGTCGGGGAGGCAGAGGCCATATGGGGGGATCGAGGAATCATACTCTCCCTTTGTCGCGCAAATCCTCGCGCAGCCTTGCGTGGGAAACTTCAAATTGCCGTCCATCCCTCCCTATGATGGGCGGACTGACACGGACTCCCACATCCAACACTACGAGACATGGATGACAATGCAAGGGCAGCCGGACGCGACCCTATGCCAAGCCTTCAGCCTAACCCTCACATGGTCGGGCTTTGAGTGGTTCCAGAGCCTGAGACCCGGGAGCATCCCGTCCTTCCGGGCTTTGCAGGAGGCTTTCCTCGCCCGTTTCGCCACGCTCGTGGCACAAAAGAAGTCAAAAACCCACCTCCTCTCCCTTCGGCAGGGGAGAGACGAGACGTTGAGGCAATACCTCGCTCGCTTCACCGAGGAATCTCACAAAGTCGAGGGCTTCGACGACAAGGACGCCATCACGACGATCACCGAAGGAGTTCGCACGAGCGACTTCCTCAAGTCCATTGTGGGGAAGGTCTCGCGAAGCATGGCAGAGCTAATGACGAGAGCCCGCACGTATATGGGAATCGAGGACTATCTCGATGGCCGAGATGGCCGGAAGTCGGGGGGACAAGGTAGTCGACGCCGCGACGACCCGGACGGAGATCGTCCCGACCCTCGAAAGAGGAGGAACAAGGGAGGCTAGGCCCCTAACGGCCGCTCCCTCCCCGGGCCGAGACCGGCACACGTCGATAGCTTCCGAAAGTTCTCGACGTTCACCCCTTTGAACACCCCACCGGAGCGGATCCTAGCTCTGCACCGCGACAAGCTAGGGAGCCCTGCTCCTCTCACAAAGGATCCTGCAAAGAGGGATCGAAACAAGTTCTGCGAATACCACCAAGATCACGGGCATCTAACATCCAAATGCTATCAACTCAAGCGTCAGATCGAGGCCCTGATTCAAGACGGGAAACTGAAGGAATACATCCTTAGAACGATCGGGACGGCCGCGGCACGCGATGAGCGCCCGCGGCAAGAAAGAAAGGGTCCGGCGACGGTGACCGTCACACAGACCGAGCAACCATTGAAGAACCAGAAAGCTCGCAACTGCACATCGTGGGCGCGATCCTGGGAGGCCCGGAATTTGGAGACTCGGCCACGCAAAGGAAGAAGTACGTGCGCGAAGTTTCCGGAGGGAAAATAGCACACTATATCAACCACACATACGAGGCTCCTCCCCCAGCCCCGTTCGAGTCCATGTTCTTCACCGGCCAAGAGGCGGCGCGAGTCCTCCACCCACATAACGACGCGATAGTCGTCTCGGCCCCGGTCGCCAACAACCTCGTCCGGAGAACCCTAATCGACAATGGGAGCTCCGCCGATATAATCTTCAAGTCGGCTTTGGACAAGATGAAGCTATCCGGGATGAGACCGACCCCGATATCGACCCTGCTCTTCGGCTTCTCCGGGGAAAGGGTCATGACGGAGGGAACTATCGACCTCCCGGTTACCTTCGGCACACCGGGGGGGCTCGAAGTGACCCACATCGTGTCATTCCTGGTCGCGGACCAGCCCTCGGCGTACAACGTCATCGTCGGCCGCCCGACTCTCAATCGGCTAAAGGCCATCACTTCCACTTACCACCTGATGATGAAGTTCCCAACGGACAAAGGGATAGCCGTAATGTTGGGAGACCAATCGATGGCGAGGATGTGCTACATCCAAGGCGTGGACGGGAAAGAAAAGGGAAAAATGGTGAGCACCATCTTCCAACTCGGGGACAAGTTTCTGTGCGAAATAGGGAAGGGAGGAATCTTCGGAGAACTGGACCAAAGAGACGATGTCGAGCGTCGAAAGGTGGAGACACCGGACAACCTTGTTCCCGTTGTGTTGGATGACGCCAAACCTGACCAAGTAGTCAAGATAGGCGCCCAACTCCCGTCCGAAGTTCGAGCCCGGCTCGCCACCTTCCTTCGCGAGCACAGAGACGTCTTCGCGTAGACACACGCCGACATGCCGGGGATCGACCCCGAGATAATGGTTCACCGTCTCAACGACGACAAGAGAATGGCTGAGCGCGTTCAACCACGACGAACGTTCAGTGGAGAAAGGTATCAAGCCATTAGTGAAGAGGTTGACAAACTTCTCGCCACCGACTTCATCAGGGAGGCGGAACACCCCAAGTGGGTGTCCAACGTGGTGATGGTCAGGAAGCCAAACGGGAAGTGGCGGATCTGTATCGACTACAAAGATCTCAACAAAGCCTACCCGAAGGACAGCTTCCCTCTCCCGAGGATCGAGCAACTTATGGACGCCATGGCGGGCCACGAGTTATTAAGCTTCATGGACGCCTACTCAGGCTACAATCAGATCCGCATGCACGAGCCGGATCAGATCAAGACCACCTTTGTTACAAACCGCGGACTCTACTGTTACAAGGTCATGCCTTTTGGCCTCAGAAATGCGGGGGCGACGTATCAAAGGTTGGTGAACCGAATGTTCGCCGATCAAATCGGCAAAACTATGGAGGTCTACGTTGACGATATACTCGTCAAAAGCCTCAAGACCAACAACCACGTTCGAGACCTGGGAGAAATGTTTGCGATCCTGCGACGCTACAAGATGAAGCTCAACCCCAATAAGTGCGCTTTTGGGGTCGAGTCCGGAAAATTCTTGGGCTACATGGTTAGCCACCGCGGAATCGAGGCTAACCCCGAGAAGATTTGGGCGATCTTAGAGATGAGGTCGCCGCAGAAAGTGAAAGAAGTTCAGAGTCTGACGGGAAGGATTGCCGCCCTAACGCGATTCGTGTCCAAAGCCACCGACAAGTGCCAACCGTTTTTTAAGGCACTAAAGAAGACCGACGGGTTCGTGTGGATGGAGAAGTGCGAGGAAGCATTACGCGAAATGAAAGCCTACTTCGCCTCCCCCCCGTTCCTCGCAAAGCCAAAGAATGGCGAAACCTTGTACATCTACCTCGCGGTTTCCGACAGGGCCGTGAGCGCGGTTCTCATACGCGAAGAAGACAAGGTGCAATGGCCGGTCTACTATGTCAGCAAGGCGCTCCTCGACGCCGAGACTTGATAGCCGGAAATCGAGAGATTGTCCCTCGCCCTTGTCATGAGCGCGAGAAAACTCCGACCCTACTTTCAGGCGCACCACATTGTGATCCGCACGGGACATCCCATCGAGAAGGCCCTTCAAAAAGGGACCTCCTCTCGAATGGCCGTGTGGTCCCAAGAGTTGGGCGAGTACGGGGTCGAGTTCCAACCAAGAACCGCCATCAAGGGTCAGGCCCTCGCCGACTTCATCGCCGAATTCACAACGCCCCCGGCCGACGATGGCGACGAAGGTAATAAGGGCACGAAAGATGAGGAGGACGACCACGGCGAGTCGTCAAGAAAGAGAGCCAACGACCCGACATGGCCGGTCTGGGACTTGCACGTGGATGGCGCGTCAAACGCCCGTGGGGCTGGCGCCGACGTAGTGCTCACGAGTCCCGATAGGGAAAAACTGAGATATGCCATGCGGTTCGAGTTCAAGGCTTCCAACAACGAGGCAGAGTACGAGGCTCTGATCGTTGGCTTGGAGCTGGCAGACAAGCTAGGCGCCCAAAACCTGCGCATCCACTGCGACTCGCAGTTGATCGTGAACCAGGTTAAGGGCGACTACGCCGCTAAAGAGCCGAACATGGTCGCGTACTTATCCAAGACCCGAAAAAACCTAGAGGCACTCTCATGGTTCGAGATCGTCCAAGTCCCCCGAGAAGCGAACATCGACGCTGACGCCCTAGCCCGCCTCACGTTCGGGATAGACGAGGAGGGCGAAGGCAGCGTCCCGATCGAGGTGCTGACCCGACCCTACGTCTCGATAGGCGACGTAGGGGTAGTTGAAGAGACTTCGCCTCCCTCGTGGATGACACCGCTCGTAGAATTCCTTAAGCGAGGAGTCGTCCCCGAAGACAAAGAGGAGGCCAAAAAGCTGAGAAGCTTGGCGCCAAAATACACGACGAGGGAGAACAACCTGTTCAAAAGAGGCTACTCCATGCCCCTATTCCGCTGCTTGACCGAGGTCGAGGCGAAGAGGGCACTCCGCGAGGTGCATGAGGGGGGGTGCGGAAACCACGCCGCAGGACGATCTTTGGTGTTGAAACTCCTGAGGCTCGGATATTTATGGCCAACCTTGAAAAAGGACTCCCACGAGTGGGCCAAAAGGTGCGACAAATGCCAAAGGTTCGCCCATATCCCGCGCCAAGCACCGACACCGCTATGTCCGATCATCGTACCGCGTCCCTTCGCAAAATGGGGAATCGATCTCATCAGCGAGCTACCTATGGCTCCGAGACAATACAAGCATGTGATCGTGGCAATCGACTATTTCACGAAGTGGGTAGAGGCCGAACCGCTGGCAAAGATCACCGAAACAAACACAACAAACTTCATCTGGAAGAACGTTGTCTGCCGCTTCGGGATTCCGGCGTCGATTGTGACCGATAACGGAAAGCAGTTTGACAACGCGCGCCTCCGAGAAGTGTGCGAGCGGTTGGGCATTAGCAAGACTTTCTCTTCCCCCCACCATCCTCAAGCCAACGGTCAGGTAGAGGCGGTCAACAAAACGATCAAGGAGAATCTGAAAAAGAGGCTGGAAGAGAAAAAGGGGGCTTGGGCCGACGAGCTCCCCATGGTCCTGTGGGCGTACCGAACCACCGCGCGAAATGCGACCGGCGAAACCCCTTTCGCTCTAGCGTTCGGAGTCGAGGCCGTGGTACCCGTCGAGACCAAGTTGCCGACCCTGCGCATCGAGGAATACGAAGAAACCGCCAACGACAGCGCGATCAGGCTCGAGCTGGACCTCATAGATGAGAGGAGGGCGGACGCCCTCACCCGCCTTGCCGCACAAAAGAGGAAGGTCGAAAAGTACTACAACTCCAAGGTCAAGCTACGGCAGTTCACCGACGGAAATCTCGTCCTCAGGAGAGTGTTCCAAAACACCAAAGTGCAAGGGGCGGGAGTCTTGGGCCCCACTTGGGAAGGTCCGTACCGCGTGCGCCGAGCCATCCACAACGGCATGTACGAGCTCGAGAACCTGGAAGGACTCGTATTCACACACCCTTGGAACGCGGAACACCTTCGGCGGTACTACCAATAGACGCCCGTTCCCGCTTACTCTATGTTTTGTTATGTCATTCCATTTTCAATTCCTTGAAATGACAATTGTTAAATCTCAAGTACGGCCGAACGGCCTGGGAATGTAATCTTTTTTATTTAACTATTTCAACGTTGTAATCGAACTACACTTCGCTTCGAAACCTTTACTTTACTTTGTAACAATTTCTCGTCTTCTCTGCGAGCACACAAGAAACTCGAGGGGCTAACGGGAAACAATGCTCAACGAAACTAGAGCTCACTCGCTCAACAAAAAAAACGACTAAAAAACAAAAGTATAACAAAGTCTCAAGGGGCCGATGGTTAGGCCGGAGGTCCCAAGGAAAGACTTATCATGTAACTCCTCGTGCAAACCCCACATAAGTCCTCGAGTTGAGTAACGGATTGTTGGGATTTCGAGCTCGCCAATTCTCCTAGTCGAGCTCGCCAGTTCGCCAAGTCGAGCTCGTCAGTTCGCCTAGCCTGAGCTCGTCAGTTCGCCTAGGCTGAGCTCGCCAGTTCGCTTAGGCCGAGCTCGCCAGTTCGCCTAGGCTGAGCTCGCCGGCTCGCCAGTTCGCCAAGTCGAGCTCGTCAGTTCGCCTAGGCTGAGCTCGCCAGTTCGCCTAGGCCGAGCTCGCTAGTTCGCCTAGGCTGAGCTCGCCACCTCGCCAGTTCGCCAAGTCGGACTCGTCAGTTCGCCTAGGCCGAGCTCTCCAGTTCACCTAGGCCGAGCTTGCCAGTTCACCTAGGCCAAGCTCGCTAGCTCGCCAGTTCGCCAAGTCGAGCTCGTCAGTTCGCCTAGGCTGAGCTCGCCAGTTCGCCTAGGCCGAGCTCGCCAGTTCGCCAAGTCAAAACTCGCCAGTTCGCCTAGGCCGAGCTCTTCAGTTCGCCTAGGCCGAGCTCGCCAGTTCGCCTAGGCTGAGCTCGCCGGCTCGCCAGTTCGCCAAGACGAGCTCGTCAGTTCGCCTAGGCTGAGCTCACCAGTTTGCCTAGGCCGAGCTCGCCAGTTCGCCTAGGCTGAGCTCGCCAGCTCGCCAGTTCGCCAAGTCGGACTCGTCGGTTCGCCTAGGCCGAGCTCTCCAGTTCGCCAAGGCCGAGCTCGCCAGTTCGCCTAGGCTGAGCTCGCCAGCTCGCCAGTTCGCCAAGTCGAGCTTGTCAGTTCGCCTAGGCTGAGCTCGCCAGTTCGCCTAGGCCGAGCTCGCCAGTTCGCCTAGGCTGAGCTCGCCGGCTCGCCAGTTCGCCAAGTCAAAACTCGTCAGTTCGCCTAGGCCGAGTTCGCCAGTTCGCCTAGGCCGAGCTCGTCAGTTCGCCTAGGCTGAGCTCACCGGCTCGCCAATTCGCCAAGTCAAAACTCGTCAGTTCGCCTAGGCCGAGCTCGCCAGTTCGCTTAAGCCGAGCTCGCCTCGCCACTTCGCCTCGCCGCTGCTCCTAGTCGAGCTCGCCACTGCTCCTAGTCGAGCTCGCCACTTCGCCTGGTCGAGCTCCTAGTCGAGCTCACCGCTGCTCCTGGTCGAGCTCGCCACTGCTCCTAGTAGGGCTCGCCACTTCACCTGGTCGAGCTCCTAGTCGAGCTCGCCGCTGCTCCTAGTCGAGCTCGCCACTGCTCCTAGTCGGGCTCGCCACTTCGCCTGGTCGAGCTCCTAGTCGAGCTCGCCGCTGCTCCTGGTCGAGCTCGCCACTGCTCCTAGTCGGGTTCGCCACTTCGCCTGGTCGAGCTCCTAGTCGAGCTCGCCGCTGCTCCTAGTCGATCTCGCCGCTGCTCCTAGTCGAGCTCGCCAGTTCGCCTGGTCGAGCTCCTAGTCGAGCTCGCCGCTGCTCCTAGTCGAGCTCGCCGCTGCTCCTAGTCGAGCTCGCCGAATGAACGGATGAAGGTCGCACCCGCCGGGCGGACCTGGTCTAGCCAGCGTCCGCGGGAAGCTCCGCCGCCAAGTGCGGCAGTAAGCCGTGCAAACTAGTTATGCTAGGTAAGGCAAGCCGGGCTCGTGAGACACGCATCAATCACAACGCGCGAATCGATTACGCTAAGCATGGCAAGTCGAGAAAATAAGACGCATAGCAGACAGAAAAGCGCTGACTAAGGCGAACAATGTTGTGCGAACAACCCAAAAAGGAAAGTATAAGAACATGACAAACTTCTAACGGAAGAAGGACACAACAAAATTCCGGAAGAAAGCATGACGCAAGCGCTAAACAAGTGCACAGAAAACCAAAGAAAACCCGGCTACTCCGAGCCGAAGTCGATCTGCTCTTCATCTTCCTCGGGGCAGGGGGCACCAAACCCACCGATGGCTTCTCCGTCGAGTTGAAGGTTCACCGACTGAGCAGCTTCCGCGGGGGCTGGAGTACGCAGATCGTCCTCGGGCAACTCGCCGTCCAGAGGAGGAAACATGACATCGAAGAAGGAAAACGTGGTCCCGCGAGACACGTTCTCCTCCATGGTCGCGTCTCGGACCCGTTTGGCCACCTCATAGCGGGCCGCCTCCAGCGCGAGGTCCCAGTCATTCTCCAGGTCCGTCTTAGACTGCACAGCGTCGTCTTTCTCCTCGGCAAGGACCTGCGCCTCCGCCCGCAAAGTATCCCTCTCCCTCTCGGCCTTGACCCGGGAAATCTCACTCGCTGACAGCCGAGCATGGACGATGTTCAGCTCCTCGTCCCGGCTCAAGAGCGCCGCCTGGAGTTTCTTTGTCTCCCCTAAGAAGGTGTCGGCCGCCTGCTCCGCCTTCTCCCGAGACGCCTGCCCGGCCGTGCAGAGCAATTTCTCGGTCACCAACTCCTCGCGAGCTCGCTTCAGCTCCTCCTAAAGTGCTTGAAATTCTCGAGCAGTACGGGCTCTCGCTAGGGCGTAAGTGTTGTCGCAGTTTTTCGGACAACGATTTAGGAGTCGCAGACGGTCAGACCCAAGGCCGGACCAAGTGGTCTCGTCTCGACTCGAGCGTGTCGGACTTGGTATCCCAAGTCGTCCCTTAGCTGTCTGTGGTATCTGTCTCGTCCAGGCACCTGAAAAGCAAGCAAAAAAGGTGTGAACTACAAAGGGGAAACAGAGGGGTTGCCTCTGTTTACCTCTCCGACGCTCAACATTAGTAGGATTGAGGTGGTTTGTAGAGGGTTTAGTGTTTAGGGGCCGAGACTTGAGAGAAACGAGCGAGGTACGAGTTCGACAGCGTTTCAGTACCCAAATTCGGATTACCTGGACCAGGGGAGGGACCCCGGTATTTATGGGCAACCAAGGGACGTTTTGAGGGTCCCTTGGCCGAGTGAGGTTGAGTCGGCCATTGGCCGAAGGAGGCTCGGCCGGCCGATGGCCGAGTGAGATGCTGGCTGCCGAGGGAGATTCACTCGGCCAATGGCCGAGTGAAGGAATGGACGCCTGGTGAGCTTCATTCGGCCATCGGCCGAATGAAAAGTCTGGGCCAAGAGAAGACTCACTCGGCGGTTGGCCGAGCGAGCTGTTGGGCCGGCAGGAGTCCTCACTCGGCCTTCGGCCGAACGAACATGTTGGGCCGCTTGGGGCCTCACTCGGCCATTGGCCGAGCGAGCATGGTGGGCCGGCTGGAGGCTTCACTCGGCCCTTGGCCGAGCGAACACGCTGGGCCGCTTGGGGCCTCACTCGGCCATCGGCCGAGCGAGCATTGTGGGCCGGCTGGAGGCTTCACTCGGCCCTTGGCCGAGCGAACACGTTGGGACGTCTGGGGCCTCACTCGGCCATTGGCCGAGTGAGTTGATGGGCCGGCCGAGTGTGGGCTGGAAGCTAGGGTTTCACTCGGCCATTGGCCGAGTGAGCTTGCTCGGCCGCCCGTAATGTCGATCGAGTCGTCGGACCTCGTCGGGCCGATAACATTAGCCCCCCGAGTTTGGCACCGGGGGCAGCCCGTGTGGTAAACTCAAGCAGCTCCGTCTTGAGTCGTCTCGTCGAACCGTCTTGTCAATAATTGGTATGCTCGCTCACTTTAGGTATTATTTTAATATTTTTGCTGACGTGTTCATCGTTATTCGCGCCCATGGGGTCCCCAAATCACACGTCGGCCAACGGGCCCCCCGAGGATTTCGTCTCGTTCTTTTCTGACGATCCTTACGAGACATTGGATGACTTTTTAGATCGATTTTCCCCACCTCCGGCCGATCATCAATCTCTCCCCACTCTAGGTTTGGTTTTTCTAGATCGAGCGACGATGAATCTGGACGGCCATGACTTTCCCACGGTGGACGCTTGGTTGGCGGGCGAGGGAGAGCACCCAGCGGCCGAGGGCGACGCCGGCAGGGCTGAGGTGAGCGTTGACGTGGCTGAGGCGAGCGAGGGCACAGCCGGGGTACGCGCTACCGGGGCTGGGTCGAGCGAGGGCGCAGGCGGGACCGGATCGGCCGGGGACGGCGCCGGCGCCGGCGTGGCCGGGGCGCGCTGTGGAGTGGCTAGGTCGGCCGAGCGGGCTGAGGCGGGCGAGGGCGCGACCATGGCGCGTGCAAGCGGGGCCGGGACGGCCGAGCGGGCCGAGACGCACGCCGAGGCGACCGAGGAGCGCACTGGCGGGGCCGATGGGGCCGAGGGAGGTCGCGCTGCTGTCGGGGGGGCCTTGCCCGGCTGCGTCGTCGTCGTCTGTGGCGAACCTGACCCTGGGGGGGCGCTGGTGGAGGCGCGCGCGACGAACCCAGGCGTGGGGCACGCCGCTTGGGCCGGTGGAGGCGGCGCCGGCGCTGGAGAGGCCGCGTCCGGCCGGGCCGGCCTCATGGAAGGCTTTACCCACGCGGGTGGGGCCGCGTTGCAGGTGGCCGGAGACCATGGTGGCCCGGGTGGACCAGCCCCAACCAGGCCGGGTCGCGCGCGCGACGAGGAGACGCCGCCGGCGACGGTCGGCGTCATGGGCGGAGGAGCCGGCGCCGGAGACGGGGCGCGCCGGCCATCCATTGTTGAAGGAGAGGGGGCGGCCAGCTTGGACCCTTCCCACATCCTAGGGCCCATTGGGCCGGGCCTAGGTGGGGAAAGCTTGAAGCATGCTCAAACCCTGGGCCGGGCCTAGGTGAGAGAGAGTTTGACCCCTCACAGGACTTTGGGCCGAACCACGAGCTTGGGCCGGACGCATCCTATGGGGGCCACACGGCCATCCCATCGCCTTACGCGCACCATGGGCTCACGAACGGGCCGGATGCGCCGACAGAGCCGCCTCTCGTGGTCAACACCCGGGAAACGGGCCCCAATGGGTCGAGCACGCACACCGCGGCCCGAGCGAGCTACTGTAGCGGGCACAACGACGGTTTGGGTGAGACGTCGGGTCGTCGCGTCCTATCGGTCGCTCCAACAAGCTCGAGTGTGCAGGAAGAAGAGCGAACCTCGTCGTTTCCCCTCGGGGAAACGGCGATTCGAGATAGCTTTGACTGCTCCGGCATCGATTTCCCGAGTTCGCTCTCATTTGCAGCTTTAGTGGTTTGAGGAAGCGGTTCCACATCCCGTCGGCCGTATCTCTTTTGCAACCATTGTCCGACGATCTGCCGACTCGTCCTCGGAGTGGGTACGCCGCCGTTCACGAGGCGAGCCTTCGGGGAGGGCTGCGATTGCCTTTTCAGCCCGTGATCCAGGATCATCTAGCTCGGCTCGGTGTTCATGCGGCCCAGATGTCTCCATCCTTTTACCGTATGGTGGCTGCCTGCCACATGATGCTGCACCGAGCGAAGGGTCGAGCCGTGACGGCCGACGATATCAGGAATCTCGTGGCCGTCTTCGATGTTCCCGGGAAACCCGGCTTCTACAAGGTTCAGCACCGGAAGCGATTCACTATCCTCACCAAGCTGACCTCGAAACACCGATACCCTTGGGTGTGGGTGTCCGAATCCGCCTTCGGGACGGCACCTCTCACCTTTGGCCCCGTTGCTGAATTCCCGGCCGACTATGGCATCGAGAGCTCCGAACTCGCGCTCGTGATCGGAGCGGTTCCCGACTCGAGGCGGCAAGGATCGCTTTTCGAGTCCCCAGATCTTATGGCAACCACCGGATGGTTCGTGCCTGCTGACGAAGACTCCTCGTGCTCCGGACCTGGAGTGGAGACTGGCCCGGAATCCGAGGCGGGGGGTTCGCCTGCTCCCCCACCCGATGCGGGGGGTACTGATCGAAAATGCGTCGTCGCGCTATCGTTGTTCGTCCATTATTTATGCTTATCGTTATGTTTTAACTGACAGACGCTCTTTTCTTTTCTGCAGGTACCATGGCTCGACGTCATCGACCGCGCACACAAATGCCGAGAGCAACGCCCACCGACGATGCTACGATCGTGGCTCGTCCTCAGCCGAGGCCCGTCGCGGGGGGTCGCCATCGCGGGCGAGGAATGAAGCGATCTCCTCCAACAAGCGACCATCATCGTCGGCTCCTCTCGGGTCACCGTCCGGCCACAAACGCGCTCACACATCGACGGTGTCAGACAACTTAGACTCTATGCTCCTAGCGGAGGCGGCAGAGCTGAGAGATCAGTGCTCTCGAGGGATCCTTGAGACCTCCTTGCGGGATTTCAAGGGCCTGCTGACGACGAACGATCTTGAGCACTTCCAGAACGGGATCGGCGATGCCCGAAAGGTATGACTCGTTTGCTTGTGTTATGTATGATTGTCGTGCTCATCGTGATTATCCGCGTTTCATCTGTTTGCAGATGCTCGCGCGCCAAGAGCGGAGCGATCATATTCTCCGAGATATGCTACGACGCATGGAGATCATGGAGAAGGAGAAGACGAGTATGGCGGCCGCGCATGCTGCCACCTTAGCGGGGACCCGCACCGCCCAAGAGTTTGAAGCGCTCGAGGGGGAGCTGGAGCGAGCCCGCGGGGAATCGGCTACCGAGAAAGTGCTTCGTGAGAAGGCGGAGCAGGCGGCTGACACCTTTCTGGGGGAAACGAAGAAACTCCAGGGGGCACTTTCGAGCCGTGATGCGGAGCTGAGCATCATCCATGCTCGACTATCGGTGAGCGAGATCGCCCGGGTTAAGGTCGAGAGGGAGAAGGACACCTTACGGACGGAGATGCAGACCCTCGTCGAGGAGAAGGAAGACGCCGTGCGATCCAAGACGGACTTGGAGGACGATTGGTACTTGGCGTTGGAGGTGGCTTGTTACGAAGCGGCCAGACGAGTCCGAGACGCGACCGCGACGGAGAACGCGTCTCGAGGGACGACCTTTTCCTTTTTTAATACCATGTTCCCTCCTTTTGAGGACGAACCAGAGGTGAACGACCTGCACCCCCAAGACCCTGCGGAGGCTGCCCAATCGACGAACCGTCCACTCGGCGGAGAGGCTGCCGATGGGTCGGGCGCCCCTCGTCCCGGGGATGACGAAGAGCAGATAGACTTCGGCTCAGACTAGTCTACTTCACTTTGATTTTCCGCGCACTTGTTTAGCGCTCACTTTACGCTTTCTTTCAGATTTTTGTTATGTTTGACATGTCTCGTACTTTCGTGCTTTTCTTGTTGGGTTGATTGTGCAACATTGTTTTGCTTTGATTGAAGCTTTCTTTTTATTGTGCGTCTTATTTTCTCGACTTGCTACGCTTAGTGTAATCGATTTGCGCAATTTGATTGGTGCGTGTCTTACGAACTCGACTTACTATGTTTAGCGTAACCGGTTGGCACGGCTTACTGCCGCATTTGGCGGCGAACTTTCCCGCAGACGCTGGCTAGACCAGTTTCATGCGGCGGGTGCGATTCTCGGCCATCCATTCGTGACTCGCTGCCTATCGGCACGTGCGAGCTGGGTGGCCGTTGCGCTCATTTTCCAGCGAGTACGCTACCTATCGGCGTGCGTATCGCGACAAGCTTGCAGTTCCCGGTGAGCGTGGTACATGTCGGTACGCGTGTCACGTTTTGGGTTTTGACTGCCGGGATCGACCATCCGGCGTGCGGATGTGATCCGTCGACGCCTTACTACCTATCGGTGTGCAAGGCGCGACGTTGCGCGAGAGTGTCGCAGCGAAAGACGTGCGAGGCTGGAGGTCCGGTGCGCGGATCCAACTCGCTGACGTTTCGCTATCTCTCGGCGCACGGATCCGATTTGTAGAAGTTTTGCTACCTCTCGGTGGGTGAAAAGTGGAGTCGTGCGATTGCGTTGCGCGAAAAACGAACTTGTTAACCTCATTCTATCCTCGTTAGCCCCCCGAGTTTCTTGGGTACTCGTAGAGGAGACTAGAAATTATAATACAATGCTTGAAGCGAAATGTAATTCATTATAACGTTGAAATGGTAAAAATTTACAACCCAGGCCGTTGGCCGAACTTGAAATTTTAAAATTGTCTTTGCTAGGAGCGAAAATTACATGAAAACAACAACGCGTAAAGTGGACGAATGAACATCTATTGGTAATATTGCCGAAGGTGCTCCGCGTTCCACGGGTGCGCGAATACGAGTCCCTCCAGGTTCTCGAGCTCGTACGTGCCGTTGTGGATGGCTCGGCGCACGCGGTACGGGCCTTCCCAGGTGGGGCCTAGAACTCCCGCACCTTGCACCTTGGTGTTTTGGAACACCCTTCGAAGAACGAGGCTCCCGTCGGCGAACTTCCACAGCTTGATCTTTGAGTTGTAGTACTTCTCGACTTTCCTCTTTTGTGCAGCAAGCCGGGTGAGTGCGTTCGCCCTCCTCTCGTCTATGAGGTCTAACTCGAGCCTGATTGTGTCGTCGTTGGTGGCTTCTTCGTATTCCTCGATGCGCAAGGTCGGTAGCTTGGTCTCGACGGGTACCACGACCTCGACGCCGAGTGCGAGAGCGAAAGGGGTTTCGCCGGTCGCATTTCGAGCGGTGGTGCGGTACGCCCACAAGACCAGGGGGAGCTCGTCGGCCCAAGCCCCCTTCCTTTCCTCCAGCTTCTTCTTCAGGTTCTCTTTGATTGTCTTGTTAACCGCCTCGACTTGACCGTTGGCTTGAGGGTGGCGGGGAGAGGAGAAAGTCTTGCTAATGCCCAGTTGTTCGCACATTTCCCGGAGGCGCGCATTGTCAAATTGTTTCCCGTTGTCGGTTACAATTGACGCGGGGATCCCGAAGCGGCAGATGATGCTTTTCCAAATGAAGCTCGTCGTGTTCGCCTCAATGATCTTCGCTAGCGGCTCAGCCTCTACCCACTTTGTGAAGTAATCGATGGCCACGATCGCGTGCTTGTATTGCCTCGGGGCCGTAGGTAGCTCACCGATGAGGTCGATTCCCCACTTCGCGAAAGGTCGCGGCACAATGATCGGACACAATGGGGCCGGTGCTTGACGCGGGATGTGGGCGAACCTTTGGCATTTATCACACTTTTTGGCCCACTCGTGGGAGTCCTTTTTCAAGGTCGGCCAAAAATATCCAAGTCTTAGCAGCTTTAATGCCAAAGATTATCCGGCGGCGTGGTTTCCGCACACCCCCTCGTGCACCTCGCGGAGCGCCTTCCTCGCCTCGACTTCGGTCAGGCAGCGGAGAAGGGGCATAGAGTAGCCTCTCTTGAACAAGTTGTCCTCCCTCATTCTGTACTTCGGCGCTAAGCTTCTCAGCTTTCTGGCCTCTTCTTTGTCTTCGGGGACGACTCCTCGCTTAAGGAATTCCACGAGCGGAGTCATCCATGAGGGAGGCGGAGTCTCGTCAACTACCCCTACGTCGCCTCTCGAGACGTAGGGTCGGGTCAACACTTCGATCGGGACGCTGCCTTCACCCTCCTCGTCTATCCCAGACGCGAGGCGAGCCAGGGCGTCAGCATCAATGTTCGCCTCTCGAGGAACTTGGACGATCTCGAACCATGACAGGGCCTCTAGATTCTTTTGGGCTTTGGACAAGTATGCGACCATGTTTGGCTCTTTTGCGGCGTAGTCGCCCTTAACCTGGTTCACAATCAACTGCGAGTCGCAGTGGATACGTAGGTTTTGGGCGCCTAACTTGTTCGCTAGTTCCAAGCCAACGATCAGAGCCTCGTACTCTGCTCGTTGTTGGAAGCCTTGAACTCGGACCGCAGGGCGTATCTCAACTTTTCCCTATCGGGATTTATGAGCACAACGCCGGCGCCAGCCCCCCGGACGTTTGACGCGCCATCCACGTGCAAGTCCCAGACCGGCCCTATCGGGTCGTTGGTCCTCTTCTTCGACGACTCGCTGTGGTCGTCCACATTGTCTTCCATGCTCTTACTACTCTTGTCGCCCTCGTCGGCCGGGGGCGCGCTTGTGAATTCGGCGATGAAGTCGGCGAGGGCCTGGCCCTTAATGGCGGTTCTCGGCTGGAACTCGATCCCGTACTCGCCCAGCTCTTGGGACCATATCGCCATTCGAGAGGAGGTCCCTTTTTGAAGGGCCTTCTCGATGGGATGTCCCGAGCGGACCACAATGGGGTGTGCTTGAAAGTAGGGCCGGAGCTTTCTCGCGCTCATGACGAGGGCGAGGGACAGTCTCTCGATTTCCGGGTATCGGGTTTCAGCGTCGAGGAGCGCCTTGCTAACGTAATAGACCGGCCATTCTACCTTGTCTTCTTCGTGTATGAGAACCGCGCTCACGGCCCTATCGGAAACCGCGAGGTAGAGGTACAAGGTTTCGCCATTCTTCGGCTTCGTGAGGAACGGGGGGGAGGTGAAATAGGCTTTCATATCGCGGAATGCTTCCTCGCACTCCTCCGTCCATACGAACCCGTCGGTCTTCTTCAGTGCCTTGAAGAACGGTTGGCACCTATCAGTGGCTTTGGAAACGAATCGCGTCAGGGCGGCGATCCTTCTCGTCAAGCTTTGAACCTCTTTGACTTTTTGTGGCGACCTCATCTCTAAGATCGCCTTAATCTTCTCAGGATTGGCCTCGATCCCGCGGCGGCTCACCATGTATCCCAGAAACTTTCCAGACTCGACCCCGAAAGTGCACTTGTTGGGGTTGAGCTTCATCTTGTAGCGTCGCAGGATCGTGAACATCTCCCTAAGGTCTCGAACGTGGTCGTGGGCTTTGAGGCTTTTGAAAAGCATATCGTCCATGTAGACCTCCATGGTTTTGCCAATTTGATTGGCAAACATGCGGTTCACCAACCTTTGATACGTCGCCCCCGCGTTTTTGAGGCCAAATTGCATGACCTTGTAACAGTAAAGTCCGCGGTTCGTAACAAAGGTGGACTTCATCTGATCCGGCTCGTGCATACGGATCTGGTTGTAGCCTGAGTAGGCGTCCATGAAGCTTAGCAACTCGTGACCCGCCGTGGTGTCCACGAGCTGCTCGATCCTCGGGAGAGGGAAGCTGTCTTTCGGGCAGGCCTTATTAAGATCTTTATAATCAATACAGATCCGCCATTTCCCGTTTGGCTTCTTGACCATCACCACATTGGACACCCACTTGGGGTGCTCCGCCTCCCTGATGAAGTCGGCGGCGAGAAGTTTGTCAACTTCTTCACCAATGGCTTGGTACCTCTCCCCGCTGAACGCCCGCCGCGGTTGAACGCGCTCGGCCACTCTCTTGTCGTCGTTGAGACGGTGAACCATTATTCCGGGGTCGATCCCCGGCATGTCGGCGTGTGTCCACGCAAAGACATCTTTGTGCTCTCGGAGGAAAGCGGCGAGCTCGGTTCGGACTTCAGATGAGAGTTGGGCGCCTACCTTGACTACTTGGTCAGGCTTGGCGTCGTCCAACACGACGGGAAGGAGGTCGTCCGGTGTCTCCACCTTTCGACGCTCGACATCGTCCCTTTGGTCTAGCTCTCCGATGGCGCCTCCCTCCTCTATCTTGGAGGGGAATTTGTCCCCGAGCTGGAAGACGGTGCTTACCACCATTCCTTTCCCTTTTCCGTCTACGCCCTGGATGTAGCACATCCTCGCCATTGACTGGTCTCCCAGCATCACGGCGATCCCCTTCTCGGTCGGGAATTTCATCATTAGATGGTAGGTGGACGTTATGGCCTTCAACCGATTGAGAGTCGGGCGGCCGACGAAGATATTGTATGCCGATGGCTGATCCACGACTAGGAACAACACGATGTGGGTAACCTCGAGCCCCCCCGGGGTACCGAAGGTAACCGGGAGGTCGATAGTTCCCTCCGTCATGACCCTCTCCCCGGAGAAGCCGAAGAGCGGGGTCGAGATTGGGGTCGGTCTCACCCCGGATAGCTTCATCCTGTCCAACGCCGACTTGAAGATTATGTCGGCGGAGCTCCCATTGTCGATTAGGATTCTCCGGACGAGGTTGTTGGCGACCGGGGCAGAGACGACTATCGCGTCGTTGTGTGGATGGAGCACTCGCACCGCTTCTTGTCCGGTGAAGAACATGGATTCGAAGGGGGCCGGAGGAGGGGCCTCGTACGTATGGTTGATGTAGTGCGCTATTTTCCCTTGGGAAACTTCTCGCACGTACTTCTTCCTTTGCGTGGCCGAGTCTCCGAACTCCGGGCCGCCCAAGATTGCGCCCACGACGTGAAGTTGCGAGCTCTCCGATTCTTCGTTTGTCGCGCGGTCCGTGACGGTGACCGTCGCCGGACCTTTCTTTTCTTGCCGCGGGCGGCCTCCGTGTGCCGCGGCCGTCCCGATAGTTCTAAGGACGTATTCTTTCAGTATCCCATCTTGAATCAGGGCCTCCATCTGACGCTTGAGTTGGTAGCATTCGGATGTCAGATGCCCGTGATCCTGATGGTAGTCACAGTACTTACTTTGATCCCTCTTGGCGGGATCCTTCGTGAGAGGGGTTGGACTCCCCATCTTATCACGGTGCAGAGCCAGGATTCGCTCCGGCGAAGTGTTCAGAGGAGTGAACGTCGAGAACTTTCGGAAGCTATCGACATGTGGCGGCCTCGGCCCAGGGAGGGAACGGCCGTTAGGGGCCTGGCTTCCCTTATTCCTCCTTTTTCGAGGGTCGAGGCGATCTCCGTCTTGATCGTCGCGGCGGCGACTCCCCTGTCCTCCTAACTTTCGGCCATCTCGGCCGTCGAGATAGTCCTCGATTCCCATGTATGTGCGGGCTCTCGTCATTAGCTCCGCCATGTCCCGCGGGACTTGGCCGACAATAGACTTGAGGAAGTCGCTCGTGCGGACTCCCTCAGTGATCGCCGTGATGGCGTCTCTGTCGTCGAACCCTTCGACCTTGTGAGATTCCTCAGTGAAGCGAGCGAGGTATTGTCTCAGCGTCTCGTCTCTTCCTTGTCGGATAGAGAGGAGGTGGGTCTTTGGTTTCTTTTGCGCCACGAGGGTGGCGAATCGGGCAAGGAACGCCTCTCGTAAGGCCTGGAAAGACGGGATGCTTCCCGGCCTCAAACTTCGGAACCACTCAAACCCCGACCCTGTGAGGGTTAGGCTGAAGGCTTGGCAGAGGGTGGCGTCCGTCTGCCCTTGCATCGTCATCCACGTCTCATAGTGTTGGACGTGGAAGTGGGGATCCGTACGTCCATCGTAGGGGGGAATGGACGGTAACTTGAAGTTTCCCATGCATGGTTGCGCGAGGACTGGTGCGGCGAAGGGAGAGTATGATTCCTCGATCCCTCCGTACGGCATTTGCCTCCCTGACTCCCTCATTTCGATGATTTGATTTTGGAGGCTCTGAATCATCGTGACCATGTCAAGCCCGTTAGCGGGGCCGACCGTCGGGGCCACGGGAGTCACCGGTTGGCGTTCATTGGACGCTTGGTCCACGACATTGGCCTGAGGCCGGCCGAGCATTGCGGCGGGGAGCGCGTCCCTTCGAGAGTTTAGCCTTTGGCGGAGATCCTCCCCTCGGGAGTTTCTTTGCGCCGTCAAGCGCTCTCTAAGGTCCACGCTTGGCGCGGGCCGAGGCAAGGTCGCCCTTGGTCGAACCGCCCGGCGAGCGGTTCGGCTATCGGCCCCATCATCTACCAGAGTCGCTCTCTCCTCGGCGAGGGGCCGTGTCCGGCCGCCTCTTGAAACCGAGGGGGCGAGTCCCCGGGCCTGCTGTTGCGCCAGGTGTGACGGCCCGGCCAAAGCGTCGTTAGACCTCTCGGGACGCGAAGGGGCAAGGCTGGGCGTTGCCTCATTGGTCCTCGACTCCCCCACATATTCGGGGTCGGAGTCGTCTTGGGCGGACCTATCCTCAATGTCATAGCCGAGGAGGTTAGCTATGAGCGACCGTCGACGCCGGGGCGGTCAAGGAGCTCCGCAAGCCGCCGGGCCGTGTCCTCTCGGAGCTCGGCCTCGGGGTCATTCATCGGGTCTTGGGGCTGGCTCTCGCTATCGCGAGGTTGCCCTTCAAGACGATGTGCGAGGCGTCGAAGGCCGTACCTCGAGCTCATCGCTCGGGTACCCACGAAGGTGGTGGGAATGTGACTCATCTCTCGAGAGTCGTGAGAACAAAGGGAGAAAACTGGTAGAGGGAATGCGTTGTCAAGGTCGAGAGATCCCCTCCTTCTAGCGCCAAAATGTTGTCGTAGTTTTTCGGACAACGATTTAGGAGTCGCAGACGGTCAGACCCAAGGCCAGACCAAGTGGTCTCGTCTCGACTCGAGCGTGTCGGACTTGGTATCCCAAGTCGTCCCTTAGCTCTCTGTGGTATCTGTCTCGTCCAGGCACCTGAAAAGCAAGCAGAAAAGGTGTGAACTACAAAGGGGAAACAGAGGGGTTGCCTCTGTTTACCTCTCCGACGCTCAACATTAGTAGGATTGAGGTGGTTTGTAGAGGGTTTAGTGTTTAGGGGCCGAGACTTGAGAGAAACGAGCGAGGTACGAGTTCGACAGCGTTTCAGTACCCAAATTCGGATTACCTGGACCAGGGGAGGGACCCCGGTATTTATAGGCGACCAAGGGACGTTTTGAGGGTCCTTGGCCGAGTGAGGTTGAGTCGGCCATTGGCCAAAGGAGGCTCGGCCGGCCGAGGGCCGAGTGAGATGCTGGCCGCCGAGGGACCCTCGGCCATCGGCCGAGCGAGCATGGTGGGCCAGCTAGAGGCTTCACTCGGCCCTTGGCCGAGCGAACACGTTGGGACGTCTGGGGCCTCACTCGGCCATTGGCCGAGTGAGTTGATGGGCCGGCCGAGTGTGGGCTGGAAGCTAGGGTTTCACTCGGCCATTGGCCGAGTGAGCTTGCTCGGCCGCCCGTAATGTCGATCGAGTCGTCGGACCTCGTCGGGCCGATAACAGTAAGCATGGGCGGCCGCCGTGCTCTCCTTGTCCTTCTCCATAATCTGCATGTGCCGCAGCAGGTCCCGGAGAATGCGACCGCTTCGCTCTTGACGTGCGAGCATCTGCAAAGACAAGCGATATGCGTATAATCGAAGTTGGCACAAGGTTACGCATGAGATGAGCGGGCGTATCGTACCTTTCGAGCGTCGCCGATCCCATTTTTGAAATGCTCCAGATCGCTTGCCGTCAGCAAACCCTTGAAATCTCGCAGAGAGGTCTCAAGAATCCCTCGGGAGCACTGATCCCTCAACTCCGCCGCCTCTGCCAGGAGCATCGAATCCATACCATCCGGCACCGTCGATGTGTGGGCGCGCTTGTGGCCGGAGGGTGGCCCGAAGGGAGTCGACGACGACGGTCGCTTGTTAGAAGAGATCGCCTCGTTCCCCGCCTGCAGCGGCGACCCTCGACGGCGAACCTCGGCTCGGGGGCAAGCCGCGGTCGTGGCTTCAGCAATAGGTACCGCTGCCGGCACGTGTGTGCGCGGCCGATGTCGTCTGGGCATGGTATCTAAAGGAGAGAAAGGCGGCAGTAAGTTGGAATACACACAATAAGCTTAAAACAACAGAGAGCGCGATAACGCGAGAGCATGAGAACGGATAGTACCCCCCGCGTCGGGGGGAGGGGCGGACGAACCCCCCGCCTCTGATACAAGGTCCGCCGCAACCTCCACGCCAAGACCGAGGCACGGAGGGACGTTGCCACAAGGCACGAACCACCCGGTCCTCGACATGAGGTCGGGGGACTCGAACAGTGACCCCTGCCGCCTCGAATCTGGGATCGCCTTGATCACAGATACGAGCTCGAAATCTTCTACGTCCTCGACGGAGGGAAAGTCGACCGCGGGCCCAAACGCTAAGGGCGCGGATGTTGGAATCGATCTAGGGTTTAAGAAAATAATTAACGCTTCGGGAAGCGGCGGAATTTTAAAATTTTTCTTTTTCAAGTAAAAACAGTTTTTACTAACCTAGACAAGTGCAAGTACATGTAATTAAAAACTAATATGAGCTAAGAAGTTTACTAACCTTTCTTGAAGCTTGAATTTTGAGAAGCTTTTGGAAATTTGCAACGCTCGTCTCCCTCGCAGCACGTCTCTCTTCCTTTCATCGGCACCTCAAGCAACCACGAAAGTTTCTATCACTAAATCACTCGAAATAAAGGAATTAGTGAGTGGGCACTTTTAAACACGACGACTCGAGAACAAGTCTCAGAGTCGAAGAGCTAAAACCACTAGGTCAAATGAGGACCTAGGTGCCAAAACAAAAACCGAAAATAACTAGAGGGAGAGAGAGAGGATCGGCCACAAGGTCTAGAGAGAGAAGCTCTCAATCTCTAACTTATGTGGGATGACTAGAATGAGAGGAATGAGGCCTCTATTTATAGGGGAGGCATGAGCAAATCTTATTTCCTCTTTTCTACCCATGTTGGACGTTCATGACATGTCATGCAAGTCCTTGGATTTGTTTCCTCATTTGTTCTCTCTTAGTTGGCCGAAAATGCACTTTCCTTCTAAAGGAAATTTGTTTCCTCTTTTTCTTTTGGCAAGTATCTTCATACATCAATGCACAAAATAAACTCTCTTTCCCACTATGGCATGAACGAAATTCAGCCTTATTTTCCTTGGGTTGGACGAAATTTGAGCTTCTAGAAGGAGCTTCTAGATGTTTCTTCAATTGTTCATGACAACATAAGAAAAGCCCATTAAGAATTTTCAAGTAAAATTCTATGAAATGAAATTAATCCTCAAGGCCCAATTACACTAATATGGCTGAGTAATATTTATTTCATTTGTCATCATATGACAATGTCAAAAATAATTTATTGACATTCATTTCGTCCTATGTCCAAAAAGACTAAAATACGCTTTTGACAATTTTCGTAAAACTTGTCTCGTTTTTGTTTTGACTTAGCTTCTAGTTTAACTATTCCTAATCGATGTGATTCGTGACAGTGACCTCATGGATCCAAATGAACAAAGCTTGAGCTAAACACTTGGACTCAAAAGTTCACAAACCTTTTCCAAGTTTAGCTTAATGCCAACTGACTCCACTAAAGAGTTGACACTGAAAATCTCTCGGTTCAAATGAATTTATTTTCTACTCAAGAATTCAACTAAATTATGATGAGCGGATCCACTGAATATTATCTATGTTTACCCTTCATGAATGTCATCAGCTAGTCGGGATTTACTAAATTACCATTTTACCCTTCTAGCTGTTATTTCCTCAACTCCTTTGTCGCTTGTGAATAAGTTAGAAACAATGTATTGACGAGGAGCTAACAAGTCACATTGTTTCATCCAAAAGAGTCAGGACTCAATTTGGACACTGGCCAGTTCATTTATTCACACTCCAAGGAACAAAGTACGAGGTGACATACATTGCATTTCAGCAATCTTGTACATGAATTCCATATCTATGAGAACTTCACAAAGTTACTCATGACAGACTCACAACTTAGTACTTCACCAATAGGCCTTGTTCGGAATCACATAGTGAGTCCGAACTTTGACTTTCTCAAATGAGAATACTAAGGTGTGAAATGGCATGTCTCATTTCAGGATTAAGGTAAGCATGATGCAATTCATACATAGTGACTTCGAGACATAAGAGGTTAAATGGTTTGTTCTTATATTGTCTCTAGAAGTGCACTGGTCAATTCAGTACCTTCGGAAGATACCTAGAAGAACTATAGAGTCCCCAACTCTCAATGCCTCATAACCAGACATCATAGATTCTTCTAACAATCGTACTGAGGTCAATAGTCCTTTGACCCTAAGATTGCGAATATATCGTTTTAAGCAAACTACGAAGAGTTTGTTCATGCAAATCTACATTTGTCTCTTCGTAAGTTGTTAAGTTTGTTTATGGACTAAAAGACTAAGGTTTTATCATAAAGCTTCAAACAAAGAAAGAATGAATGAACGTTTCAACTTTATTATTAAATGAATAAGCAATTATAAGCAAGAGTCTTCGTAAGAGTATATGACATCAAATGTACATAAATAGACACTACTACTCTTCTTGTGGGCACCATTGACAACAGCGGACCCAAAGGCCGACTCGGAAACCCACACCCAAGGGTATCGGTGCTTCGAGGTAACCTTGGTAACGATGGAGATGCGCTTCCGAGGGCACGCGCAGTAGAAGCCCGGTTTCCCCGGGACCCCGCGAACAACCACGAGATCCTGGATATCGTCGACAGTGACTGCCCGCTTCTTCGCTCGGTAGAGCATCATATGGCACGCGGCGACCGCCCGGTAGAAGGACGGGGACATCTGCGACGCGTGCACCCCCAACCGAATCAATAGCTCTTGAATCACCGGCTGGAAGGGTAACCGTAGCCCCCCGCGAAGACTCGCCTCGTGGATGGACGCGTGTCTATTCGGAGGACGGGTCGGGCGATCGTCGGGCAACGGCCTCAGGATCGACACCGAGTCTGGGATGCCGTAACGCTTTCTCAAACTCGAAAAGCTAACTCGAAAAGCAGTCCAGGTCGCCACGGATTGCAGACCCCTCACGGCGGCCGCCCGGGCCAGCCGGCCATGTCTCCTCCTTGTCCGGCCCGGCAGCGGGCCCACCGTCGGCGCCCGGCCTGTCCAGAGAGTTCCCTCATGCGCCCAGGCCACCCGGGCTCCTTGGGCTCTCACCCGGCCCATTGGCACTTGCGCATGGCCCGGCGGCACAGCCCGACTCGCCAGGCGGGACGCCACCGGCCCCTAGGGCTAGGGCAATCAGCGCCTCGGCCGCCGCCCCTTGGCCGGCACTGTCCGGCCGGCTTTCCTCGTCTCTAGCGCCGGCGTTACCGCCAGCAACACCGCCCGTCTCCGATCGACCTCTACCGATACACCCCTCCTCGAGGGGGACCGGACCCAGAGTACCCGGGCCTCCCAACGTCGCCGCCCGGGACCGGCGCGACTCCTCCTGCGCCCGACCCGGCCGACGCGACTCCTTCCAGGGCGGGAGCTCCACCAGCGCGGTTTGGGCCTCTCCCGGCAACACCTCCAGCACAGACAGGACCGACGGTGGCCAACCTGCCTCCGCACGGACTCGCCTTGGCGGGTGCACCTCCCCCCAGGCCGCGCGCGTTCCCGGCGACCTCGAGGTCCCCTCTGGCGACGACTCCGGTGCGCGTACCCTCCTCTGCGTCGGCCAGCCGCGCATCGACCGAACGAGGATCGCCTCCAGCCATCTCAACCGACCCGTCGCCCGAAGGCGTTGATGGGGGCGCTGCGTTTTGGGTATCCACAGGGGGTAAGAATTGCGCCCAAAGATCATCTAGGTCTGCATCTTGATCCACGAGCAGAGGGAAGAGGTCATCTTCAATGGACCCACGCCCCGACAGATGGTTAGTGGGGACCATTGGCACGTGTAGCGAGGCAAAAAAACGAAAAGAAACCAGAGAAAGGAAATTAAAAAGTGAAGGAGGTCGGGTCGAACCTTTTTCGCGATGGGTCGCTTCAGTGGGTTGGGGATGACGGGAATCTTGAGTTTATCGCACAAGCTTCACTCGACGATAAACTCGGGGGGCTAATGTTATCGGCCCGATCCCGATCGAAGCTATTCAAAGGGTAAAATAAAAGGCAATCGGACTTGCCCTAGCCATTAATCGGCCCTTGGGCCGATTAGGCCAAAAGCCGGCCCAATGGTCTCGGCCCAAGACCGAGCTCGACCTCGGCCTCAGCTCGACCTCAGCTCGACCTAGGCCTGGCGAGCTCGGCCTCGGCCTCAGCTCGACCTCGGCCTCAGCTCGACCTCGGCCTGGCGAACTCGACCTCGGCCTCAGCTCGACCTCGGCCTCAGCTCGACCTCGGCCTCAGCTCGACCTCAGCTCAACCTCGGCCCGGCGAGCTCGGCCTCGGCCTCAGCTCGACCTCGGCCTGACGAGCTCGACCTCGGCCTGGCGAGCTCGACCTCGGCCTCAGCTCGACCTCGGCCTCAGCTCGACCTCGGCCTGGCGAGCTCGGCCTCGGCCTCAGCTCGACCTCAGCTCAACCTCGGCCTCGGCCTCAGCTCGATCTCGGCCTGACGAGCTCGACCTCGGCCTCAGCTCGACCTCGGCCTGGCGAGCTCGACCTCGGCCTCAGCTCGACCTCGGCCTGGCGAGCTCGGCCTCGGCCTCAGCTCGACCTCGTCCGGGCGAGCTCGACCTCGGCCTGGCGAGCTCGGCCGAGCTTAGGCTATCCTCGGCCAAGGGGCCCACCAATGACGCTAGCCCATGTTGTCCTCAGCCCAGGGGCATCCTCGGCCAAGTGGCCCACCAATGACGCTAGCCGATGTTGTCCTCAGCCCAGGGGCACGCCAGTGACGCCAGCCTATGTTATCTTCGGCCAGGGGGCACATCAATAGCGTCAGTCTATATTATCCCCTGCCGAGCCCATACTGACGGGCCCACCAGTGACGCCACCCTATGTTATCCTCGGCCAGGGGCTATCCTCGGCCATGGGCCATCCTCGGCCAATGGTTATCCTCAGCCAAATGCTATCCTCGGCCATGGGCCATCCTCGGCCAATGGCTATCCTCGGCCATGGGCTATCCTCGGCCATTTACTTCACTCGGCCAAGGGGCCCACCAATGACCCCTTTGGTCGCCTATAAATACAAGAGGCCATCCCTCTTCCAAAGGTAATCCAAATTTTGAGAAAGGAAATGCTGCCGAACTCACTTTTCGCTCGTTTTTCTCAAGTCTCGGCCCCTAATAACTTAAACCCTATATTATCCACCTCAATCCCACTAATGTTGAGCGTCGGAGAGGTAAACAAAGGCACCCCCTTTGTTTCCCCTTTTTAGCTCACGATTCTGTCATCCCTTCTAGGTACCCCAGCGAGCTCAAACACCACCGACTGCCAAGGGAAGACTCGGGACACCGAGTCCGACACGCTCAAGCCCAGGCGAGGCCACTTGGTCCGGCCTTGGGTCTAACCGCCTGCGGCTTCTAAATCGTTGTCCGGAAAATGGCGACAACAGAACCATTGACAACAAACTCCCACTTGACTCAATGAAGATGTGTGTAGTCCTTCATGCATAATCCCTCTCGATGTTGGTCGAAGACCTTGTTCGCTAGGGCCTTGGTGAATGGATCTTCTAGGTTGTCCATTGTTGAGATCTTCTACACTTCCACGTCTCCGCGCTGCACGATCTCTCGAATCAAATGGGATTTCCTCTCAATATGTTTAGAGCGCTTATGACTTCGAGGTTCCTTTGAGTTAGCGACAGCCCCACTATTATCACAATAAAGGGTCTTTGGATGCTTCACAAGCAGCCACATATTCTGCTTCCACTGTGGAGTCAGGAATGCAAGATTGCTTAATACTCTTTCACAAAACAGCTCCACCATTAAGGATGAACACAGATCCTGAAGTGGATTTCCTGGAATCCTTATCCGGTTGAAAATCGGAGTCGGTATATCCCGTCATAGTCAGGTCAGTACCTGAGTATGTAAGCATCAAGTTCCTAGTTCTTCGAAGATACTTGAGAACATGCTTAACAGCAATCCAGTACTCGGGTCGAGGGTTGGATTGGAAACGGCTAACTACGCCAATGGTGAAACATATATATCAGGTCTAGTGCAAAGCATAGCATACATGAGGCTTCCTACGGTAGAGGTGTAAGGAATTTTCCTCATGTCTTCAATCTCTTGTGCAGTCTTGGGAGACTGGTCCTTAGAGAGTGAGACTCCATGCCTAAAGGGTGTTTGGCCCTTCTTGGAGTCATGCATCGAGAAGCGATCCATCACCTTATCAATATAAGATGTGTTGTCGCACGAAAATGAACAACGATTAAATACCTCGGGCGGTTTGATCCAAGGCTGGACCAAGTGATCGCGCCCGGGCCAAAAATGGGAGCACGTAGACCGAGCTGCACCCTCCAGACCCTAAGGTGTGTTTTGGGGGGTGTGACCGTGCCAAAGGTTGGCTGCCTACGTACCCTTTAGTCGGGATCAGGTCAGAACGTAGTTCAATTTGTGTATTGGGGGCTATCTTGGGCTCAGAGGCTTTGGGAATCCAAGGCTTTAGAGTAGGACCCGACTCGTAGCTTCTAGTGAAGGCTTTAGAGGGGTCGCGTGCTCGTAGCTCGGAGTTCTAGCGCAAGGGCCAAGAAGCGGGAGAGCGGTGTGTACTGCAGAAGCTCGGGTCACAGAAGAGGAGCGCGCTCCCTCTCGTGGAGGGGGGTCCTTGTGTTTCTGAGCCGAGGGAGGAGGAGTGCGCGCTCTTGGAAATGTAACAAGAGGGCGAGAGAGAGTTCTCGAGAGAAGAGAAGTGTTGTTGGCGTCAACCAGGATGTAAATTGTATCCAAAAATCGGTATTCTTTTTCCTTCCCCAAGGGGGGGGGGGTATTTATAGTTGTGGAGAGAGGCCTTGGGCCGGCCCCTTGAGGTGCACCGGGTAGCCGGGAGCGGGGCGCAAGAGGTTCTACGCCCAAGAGGGCGCAGGGAGCGCGGGGCCTCACGCCCAAGAGGGCGCAGGGCGTGCGGGTCATGCCGCCTGGACGCGCGCGGGGCGTGCCGGGCGCGGCGTTCCCGGCAGTGGGCGTGCCCGGCCGAGGTGGCAAGAATGCTCGGCCGAGGTGGCCGAGGTGCTCGATCGAGGTGGTAAGGACACTCGGCCGAGGTGGCCGAGGTGGCGAAGACGATCGGCCGAGGTGGCCGAGGTGGTAAGGATACTCGGCCGAGGTGGCCGAGGTGGCCGTGGGCATTCGGCCGAGGTGGCCGAGGTGGCAAAGACGCTCGGCCGAGGTGGCCGAAGTGGCAAAGACGCTCGGCCGAGGTGGCCGAGGTTACCGAGAGCATTCGGCCGATGTGGCCGAGGTGGCAAAGACGCTCGGCCGAGGTGGCCGAAGTGGCAAAGACGCTCGGCCGAGGTGGCCGAGGTGGCCGAGGGCATTCGGCCAAGGTGGCCGAGGTGGCAAAGACGCTCGGCCGAGGTGGCCGAAGTGGCAAAGACGCTCGGCCGAGGTGGCAAAGACACTCGGCCGAGGTGTGCGCAGGACGGGAGGCCAGGGCGCGAAGGAGTGCGCGCGCGGACCGAGAGGCCGGGGCGCGGGTGCGTCAGGGCGCTCGGGCCTCGTGGGCCAGGGCCCGTTGGGCTTCCGGCCGGCAAAGCCCAGCCGGCCTTGAATCGTTTTTGAATTTCCGGTGTCCCGAAAACGATCGGTAACATTAGCCCCCCAAGTTTACGGCTTACGGGACGTAAGTCGTGAACTTTAGAAAAGAAAAGGGCGTTGAGGTGATTTCACCTTCGATCACGCGTGACCGTACGGACGCATATCTTTCTCTTCTTCTTTCTCTTTTTTTTTTTATGGTCGGACCCCTGGGGGCCGGACCGGGCCGGCCGGGCAGCAAGACCCGAGCGCGGCCTAGCGCTGGGGGGCTGGCGCGCGCGCGATACCGGCCCGCGGGCCGGGCCTTGCGTCGCGCGCGCAGGGGAGGGGAAGGAGCAGGGTTTGCTCCTTCCTCTCCTATAAATAGGAGAGCCCCCGCCCTTTCTGTTCACACTGGCAGCCTGCGGGTAATCGGAAAATTCCTTTGAGTTTGAAATTTCCCCTAGGCAGCCGACTTTTTTTCCTTTTTTAATGGGGAGTGAGCTTGTTTCCCACGTTGATGATCCCGAGGTTGATCCTACCTGCCCTCTCCCAAATTTTGGGGGGGCGGCTGTTATCGGCCCGTCTAGGGCCAACGGGAACAAAGGCATCTCTTCGACCTACGTGGCTGGTAGGAGGTCTTGGGCGGCGAAACCCTGACTCAACCAGGGGCCGGCCCAAACCAATGGCCAAGTCAAATGCCTTGCCCAGCCATGGGCCGAGTCGATGGCTCACTCGGCCATTGACTGGGTCAATGGCTCACTCGGCCATTGGGCAGTTCACTCGGCCAATGGCCGAGTGAACCCTCCAGCCACCAAGGCAGTTCACTCGGCCATTGGCCGAGTGAACCTTCCAGCAGTTCACTCGGCCAATGGCCGAGTGAACCCTCCAGCCACCAAGGCAGTTCACTCGGCCATTGGCCGAGTGAACCTTCCAGCAGTTCACTCGGCCAATGGCCGAGTGAACCCTTCAGCCGGCCATGCAGTTCACTCGGCCAGTGGCCGAGTGAACCCTTCAGCCGGCCATGCAGTTCACTCGGCCATTGGCCGAGTGAACCTTCCACGAGTTCACTCGGCCAATGGCCGAGTGAAACCTTCAGCCGGCCATGCTGTTCACTCGGCCATTGGCCGAGTGAACCTTCCAGCAGTTCACTCGGCCAATGGCCGAGTGAACCTTCACCCGGCCAAGACTCCTCACTCGGCCATTGGCCGACCCAACCCTTCAGCCGGCCAATGGCCGACCCAAACTTGCTCACTCGGCCAAGGGGTCTTCAAACCACCCCTTGGCTGCCTATAAATACAGGGGCCGCTCCTCTAGTCCAGGTAGTCCATTTTTGAGTCCCGAAACGCTACCGAACTCGTACTTCGCTCGTTTCGCTCGTCTTTGGCCTCTCACCACCCCTAAAACCTCTATACTCCACCTCAATCCCACTAATGTTGAGCGTCGGAGAGGTAAACAAGGGCACCCCCCCTGTTTCCCCTTTGTAGCTCACAATCTCTTTCTTGCTTTTCAGGTATGGAGACGAGGTGAGCTTCATCCACAGCTAAGGGACGACTTGGGATACCTAGTCCGACACGCTCGAGCCAGAGTGAGACCACTTGGTCCGGCCTTGGGTCTAACCACTCTGGGCTCCTAAATCGTTGTCCAAAAATCAGCGACAACATTTTGGCGCTAGAAGGAGGGGACCTCGACACTCTCCCTTCCATTCCTCTATCACTACACCTACGACTCTCGAGAGATGAGTCATGTGCCTGCCACCTCCGTGGGCGCCCGAGCGACTAGCTCGAGGCACAGCCTCCAAAGCTCTGCACACGGTCTCGAAGGGCAACCTCATGATAATGAGAGCCAGCCCCGAGACCCGACGAATGACCCCGAGGCCGCAGTCCGAGAGGACACGGCTCGAAGGCTCGCCGAGCTCCTAGACCGCCACGGCGTCACCGGCGCACTCATCGCCGACCTCCTCGACTCCAACAACGTCGACGACATCAACCACGAGACCAACCTCGACCACGCTATTCACGAAAGTGGACACACGCGCACGCTTCCAAGGGGACACCCTCGGGCGGCCGCGTCGAAATGTCAACTTTCTGATGAGCACCCGTACGCGCCCTCTAGGCCCCGAGAGGGACGCTCGAAGCTCACCATCCGCGTCCAAAAAGATGACGACAACAATGGCCGTGTCGTCTATCGAGAACGTCACTCAAATGACGCACTCTCGCCTAAGGTGATAGGGACGGCCGCCGGAGACTTGAGAGATCACCTAAATTCCCGGAAGGAATCTCATGAGAGCGACTTGAGAGAAAAGCTCAACGCCCAACGCGAGATCGCGAGCAAGATCGTCTTGGGACGCCAACCACCTGAAGCTGCTAACTGCGCACCTAACAAGAAATGCGCCTCCACACTCGCCGCATCAACCGTCGGTCCCGACTCACGAAGGAAGAGGCGCAGAAAAGGTCGAGTCCCTAATGACCTTCCTTCTCCGACCCCGAAGCGATCCTTCATCCCGCTCAACACAACACCCGACCGGATCCTGAGCTTACGCCGCGATGAGCTGGGAAGCCCCGCTCCACTCACAAAGGACCCCGCGAAGCGAGATCGTAGTAGGTTCTGCGAATCCCACAAAGATCACGGGCACGTGACGATCGAATGCAACCAGCTTAAGAAGCGAATTGATTCCCTAATTCGAGGCGGGGACTTCAAGGAATTCGCCGCATCTGCTAGCAAGCCATGATTGTCGCGACTTCGACCTTTAAATTCACGCCCGAACCCGATCGGCTTCGTGATCACTTTTATTTCGAAAATGTAATTTCTTCTTTCTTAAAAGAAGGCCAAGTGCCATGACTACCTGTAACGACCCCCTTTATTGCAATAAAAAGTTATTCTACACATGACAACCTTTTTTGTATACCTCCAACACAAGAGTTTCTTGGCCTTCGTCTCACAAACGCAAGAAACTCGAGGGGCTAACAGGGATCAATGCTTAATCAAAATACAACTCAACAACAACTCAAACAAAAATAAAAATAAAGTCTTAAGGGGCCGATGGTTAGGCCGGAGGTCCCAAAGGAAAGACTTATCACGTAACTCCTCGAGATGAGTTCACTCCTCGAGTCCAGTTTGAGTCCGCGAGTCGACCGATACTCCTCGCGCCGACTCTCCACGAAACTCCTCGTGCAGGCTCTAAATGAGTCCTCGAGTTGAGTCCGAGTCCGCGAGTCGACTGATACTCCTCGCGCCGACTCTTCACGAAACTCCTCGTGCAGGCTCTACGTGAGTCCTTGAGTCGAGTTCGAGTCCATGAGTCGACTGATACTCCTCGTGCCGACTCTTCACATATCTCCTCGAGACGATCTCATTCTTCGAGTCGAGCTCCGAGTCCGCGAGTCGACTGATACTCCTCGCGCCGACTCTTCACGAAAATCCTCGTGCAGGCTCTACGTGAGTCCTCGAGCCGAGTTCGAGTCCACGAGTCGACTGATACCCCTCGTGCCGACTCTTCACATATCTCCTCGAGACGATCTCATTCCTCGAGTCAAGCTCCGAGTCCACGAGTCGACCGATACTCCTCGCGCCGACTCTTCACGAAACTCCTCGCGCAGGCTCTACGTGAGTCCTCGAGTCGAGTTCGAGTCCATGAGTCGACTGATACTCCTCGTGCCGACTCTTCACATATCTCCTCGAGACGATCTCATTCCTCGAGTCGAGCTCCGAGTCCGCGAGTCGACCGATACTCCTCGCGCCGACTCTCCACGAAACTCCTCGTGCAGGCTCTACGTGAGTCCTCGAGTCGAGTTCGAGTCCATGAGTCGACTGATACTCCTCGTGCCGACTCTTCACATATCTCCTCGAGATGATCTCAATCCTCGAGTCGAGCTTCGAGTCCGCGAGTCGACTGACACTCCTCGCGCCGACTCTCCACGAAACTCCTCGTGCAGGCTCTACGTGAGTCCTCGAGTCGAGTTCGAGTCCATGAGTCGACTGATACTCCTCGTGCCGACTCTTCACATGTCTCCTCGAGATGAGTTCATTCCTCGAGTCGAGCTCCGAGTCCGCGAGTCGACCGATACTCCTCGCGTCGACTCTCCACGAAACTCCTCGTGCAGGCTCTACGTGAGTCCTCGAGTCGAGTTCGAGTCCACGAGTCGACTGATACTCCTCGTGCCGACTCTTCACATGTCTCCTCGAGATGAGTTCATTCCTTGAGTCGAGCTCCGAGTCCGTGAGTCGACCAATACTCCTCGCGCCGATTCTCCACGAAACTCCTCGTGCAGGCTCTACGTGAGTCCTCGAGTCGAGTTCGAGTCCACGAGTCAACAAGCTACTCCTCGTGCCGACTCCACATGTCTCCTCGAGATGAATTCATTCCTCGAGTTGAGCTCCGAGTCCGCGAGTCGACCGATACTCCTCGCGCTGACTCTACACGAAACTCCTCGTGCAGGCTCTACGTGAGTCCTCGAGCCGAGTTCGAGTCCACGAGTCGACTAAAACTCCTCGTGCCGACTCTTCACATGTCTCCTCGAGATGAATTCATTCCTCGAGTTGAGCTCGGAGTCCGCGAGTCGACCGATACTCCTCGCGCCGACTCTTCACGAAATTCCTCGTGCAGGCTCTACGTGAGTCCTCGAGTCGAGTTCGAGTCCACGACTCGACTGATACTCATCGTGCCGACTCTTCACATGTCTCCTCGAGATGAGTTCATTCCTCGAGTCGAGCTCCGAGTCCGCGAGTCGACCGATACTCCTCGCGCTGACTCTCCACGAAACTCCTCGTGCAGGCTCTACGTGAGTCCTCGAGTCGAGTTCGAGTCCACGAGTCGACTGATACTCCTCGTGCCGACTCTTCACATGTCTCCTCGAGATGAGTTCATTCCTCGAGTCGAGCTCCGAGTCCGCGAGTCGACCGATACTCCTCGCGCTAACTCTTCATGAAACTCCTCGTGCAGGCTCTACGTGAGTCCTCGAGTCGAGTTTGAGTCCACGAGTCGACTGATACTCCTCGTGCCGACTCTTCACATGTCTCCTCGAGATGAGTTCATTCCTCGAGTCGAGCTCCGAGTCCGCGAGTCGACCGATACTCCTCGCGCCGACTCTCCACGAAACTCCTCGTGCAGGCTCTACGTGAGTCCTCGAGTCGAGTTCGAGTCCACGAGTCGACTGATACTCCTCGTGCCGACTCTTCACATGTCTCCTCGAGATGAGTTCATTCCTCGAGTCGAGCTCCGAGTCCGTGAGTCGACCAATAATCCTCGCGCCGATTCTCCACGAAACTCCTCGTGCAGGCTCTACGTGAGTCCTCGAGTCGAGTTCGAGTCCACGAGTCAACAAGCTACTCCTCGTGCCGACTCCACATGTCTCCTCGAGATGAATTCATTCCTCGAGTCGAGCTCCGAGTCCGCGAGTCGACCGATACTCCTCGCGCTGACTCTACATGAAACTCCTCGTGCAGGCTCTACGTGAGTCCTCGAGCCGAGTTCGAGTCCACGAGTCGACTAAAACTCCTCGTGCCGACTCTTCACATGTCTCCTCGAGATGAATTCATTCCTCGAGTCGAGCTCGGAGTCCGCGAGTCGACCGATACTCCTCGCGCCGACTCTTCACGAAATTCCTCGTGCAGGCTCTACGTGAGTCCTCGAGTCGAGTTCGAGTCCACGACTCGACTGATACTCGTCGTGCCGACTCTTCACATGCCTCCTCTAGATGAGTTCATTCCTCGAGTCGAGCTCCGAGTCCGCGAGTCCACCGATACTCCTCGCGCTGACTCTCCACGAAACTCCTCGTGCAGGCTCTACGTGAGTCCTCGAGTCGAGTTCGAGTCCACGAGTCGACTGATACTCCTCGTGCCGACTCTTCACATGTCTCCTCGAGATGAGTTCATTCCTCGAGTCGAGCTCCGAGTCCGCGAGTCGACCGATACTCCTCGCGCTAACTCTTCATGAAACTCCTCGTGCAGGCTCTACGTGAGTCCTCGAGTCGAGTTTGAGTCCACGAGTCAACTGATACTCCTCGTGCCGACTCTTCACATGTCTCCTCGAGATGAGTTCATTCCTCGAGTCGAGCTCCGAGTCCGTGAGTCGACCGATACTCCTCGCGCCGACTCTCCACGAAACTCTTCGTGCAAGCTCTACGTGAGTCCTCGAGTCGAGTTCGAGTCCACGAGTCAACAAGCTACTCCTCGTGCCGACTCCACATGTCTCCTCGAGATGAATTCATTCCTCGAGTCGAGCTCCGAGTCCGCGAGTCGACCGATACTCCTCGCGCTGACTCTACACGAAACTCCACGTGCAGGCTCTACGTGAGTCCTCGAGCCGAGTTTGAGTCCACGAGTCGACTAACACTCCTCGTGCCGACTCTTCACATGTCTCCTCGAGATGAATTCATTCCTCGAGTCGAGCTCCGAGTCCGCGAGTCGACCGATACTCCTCGCGCTGACTCTTCACGAAATTCCTCGTGCAGGCTCTACGTGAGTCCTCGAGTCGAGTTCGAGTCCACGAGTCGACTGATACTCCTCGTGCCGACTCTTCACATGTCTCCTCGAGATGAGTTCATTCCTCGAGTCGAGCTCCGAGTCCGCGAGTCGACCGATACTCCTCGCGCTAACTCTTCACGAAACTCCTCGTGCAGGCTCTACGTGAGTCCTCGAGTCGAGTTCGAGTTCACGAGTCGACTGATACTCCTCGTTCCGACTCTTCGCATGTCTCCTCGAGATGAGTTCATTCCTCGAGTCGAGCTCCGAGTCCGCGAGTCGACCGATACTCCTCGCGCCGACTCTCCACGAAACTCCTCGTGCAGGCTCTACGCGAGTCCTCGAGTCGAGTTCGAGTCCACGAGTCGACTGATACTCCTCGTGTCGACTCTTCACATGTCTCCTCGAGATGAGTTCATTCCTCGAGTCAATCTCCGAGTCCGCGAGTCGACCGATAATCCTCGCGCTGACTCTTCATGAGACTCCTCGTGCAGGCTCTACAAGAGCCCTCGAGTTGAGTCCCGAATCCACAAGCCAACTAACCACTCCTCCTGCAGGCTCTACGAGAGCCCTCGAGTTGAGTCCCAAGTCCACAATTCAACTAACTATTCCTCGTGCAGGCTCTACATGGGCCCTCGAGTTCAGTCTTGAGTCCACACTTGCCGCCCAGCTCGTGAGCCGATAGGCAACGAGTTACAAATGGGTTCAAGGTCTGCGTCCGCTGGGCGTATCTGGTCTAGCCAGCGTCCGCGGGAAACCTCGCCACACAAATGTGGCATCATGCTCGCCGCCCAGCTCGTGGGCCGATAGGCAACGAGTTACAAATGGGTTCAAGGTCTGCGTCCGCTGGGCGTATCTGGTCTAGCCAGCGTCCACGGGAAACCTCGCCACGCAAATGTGGCATCACGCTTGCCGCCCAGCTCGTGAGGCGATAGGCAACGAATTACAAATAGGTTCAAGGTCTGCGTCCGCTGGGCAAATCTGGTCTAGCCAGCGTCCACGGGAAACCTCGCCACACAAATGTGGCATCGCGCTCGCCGCCCAGCTCGTGTGCCGATAGGCAATGAGTTACTAATGGGTACAAGGCTTGCATCCGCTGGGCGTATCTGGTCTAGCCAGCGTCCACGGGAAACCTGGCGACACAAATGTGGCATCGCGCTCGCCGCCCAGCTCGTGAGCCGATAGGCAACGAGTTACAAATGGGTTCAAGGCTTGCGTCCGCTGGGTGTATCTGGTCTAGCCAGCGTCCACGGGAAACCTGGCCACACAAATGTGGCATCGCGCTCGCCGCCCAGCTCGTGAGCCGATAGGCAACGAGTTACAAATGGGTTCAAGGCTTGCGTCCGCCTGGGAGTATCTGGTCTGGCCAGCGACCACGGGAAACCTCGCCACGCAAATGTGGCATCACGCTCGCCGCCCAGCTCGTGAGCCGATAAGCAATGAATTACAAATGGGTTCAAGGTCTGCGTCCGCTGGGCGAATCTGGTCTAGCCAGCGTCCACGGGAAACCTCGCCACACAAATGTGGCATCGCGCTCGCCGCCCAGCTCGTGGGCCAATAGGCAACGAGTTACAAATGGGTTCAAGGTCTGCGTCCGCTGGGCGTATCTGGTCTAGCCAGCGTCCACGGGAAACCTCGCCACACAAATGTGGCATCACGCTCGCCGCCAAGCTCGTGAGCCGATAGGCAACGAGTTACAAATGGGTTCAAGGTCTGCGTCCACTGGGCGAACCTGGTCTAGCCAGCGTCCACGGGAAACCTCGCCACACGAATGTGGCATCGCGCTCGCCGCCCAGCTTGTGGGCCGATAAGCAATGAGTTACAAATGGGTCCGCTGGGCGTATCTGGTCTAGCCAGCGTCCACGGGAAACCTCGCCACACAAATGTGGCATCGCGCTCGCCGCCCAGCTCGTGAGCCGATAGGCAACGAGTTACAAATGGGTTCAAGGCTTGCGTCCGCTGGGCGTATCTGGTCTAGCCAGTGTCCACGGGAAACCTGGCCACACAAATGTGGCATCGCGCTCGCCGCCCAGCTCGTGGGCTGATAGGCAACGAGTTACAAATGGGTTCAAGGTCTGCGTCCGTTTGGCGTATCTGGTCTAGCCAGCGTCCACGGGAAACCTCGCGACGCAAATCTGGCATCACGCTCGCCGCCCAGCTCGTGAGCCGACAGGCAACGAATTACAAATGGGTTCAAGGTCTGCGTCCGCTGGGCGAATCTGGTCTAGCCAGCGTCCACGGGAAACCTTGCCACACAAATGTGGCATCGCGCTCGCCGCCCAGCTCGTGGGCCGATAGGCAACGAGTTACAAATGGGTTCAAGGTCTGCGTCCGCTGGGCGTATCTGATCTAGCCAGCGTCCACGGGAAACCTCGCCACACAAATGTGGTATCGCGCTCGCCGCCCAGCTCGTGAGCCGATAGGCAATGAGTTACTAATGGGTTCAAGGCTTGCGTCCGCTGGGCGTATCTAGTCTAGCCAGCGTCCACGGGAAAACTGGCGACACAAATGTCGCATCGCGCTTGCCGCCCAGCTCGTGAGCCGATAGGCAACGAGTTACAAATGGGTTCAAGGCTTGCGTCCGCTGGGCATATCTGGTCTAGCCAGCGTCCACGGGAAACCTGGCCACACAAATGTGGCATCGCGCTCGCCGCCCAGCTCGTGAGCCGATAGGCAACGAGTTACAAATGGGTTCAAGGCTTGCGTCCGCCAGGGCGTATCTGGTCTGGCCAGCGACCACGGGAAACCTCGCCACGCAAATGTGGCATCACGCTCGCCGCCCAGCTCGTGAGCCGATAGGCAATGAGTTACAAATGGGTTCAAGGTCTGCGTCCGCTGGGCGAATCTGGTCTAGCCAATGTCCACGGGAAACCTCGCCACACAAATGTGGCATCGCGCTCGCCGCCCAGCTCGTGGGCCGATAGGCAACGAGTTACAAATAGTATCAAGGTTTGCGTCCGCTGGGCATATCTGGTCTAGCCAGCGTCCACGAGAAACCTCGCCACACAAATGTGGCATCACGCTCGCCGCCCAGCTCGTGAGCCGATAGGCAACGAGTTACAAATGGGTTCAAGGTCTGCGTCCACTGGGCGAACCTGGTCTAGCCAACGTCCACGGGAAACCTCGCCACACGAATGTGGCATCGCGCTCGCCGCCCAGCTTGTGGGCCGATAGGCAACGAGCTACAAATGGGTTCAAGGTCTGCGTCCGCTGGGCGTATCTGGTCTAGCCAGCGTCCACGGGAAACCTCGCCACACAAATGTGGCATCGCGCTCGCCGCCCAGCTCGTGAGCCGATAGGCAACGAGTTACAAATGGGTTCAAGGTCTGCGTCTGCTGGGCGTATCTAGTCTAGCCAGCGTCCACGGGAAACCTGGCCACACAAATGTTGCATCGCGCTCGCCGCCCAGCTCGTGGGCCAATAGGCAACGAGTTACAAATGGGTTCAAGGTCTGCATCCGCTGGGCGTATCTGGTCTAGCCAGCGTCCACGGGAAACCTCGCCACACAAATGTGGCATCACGCTCGCCGCCCAGCTAGTGAGCCGATAGGCAACGAGTTACAAATGGGTTTAAGGTCTGCGTCCACTGGGCGAACCTGGTCTAGCCAGCGTCCACGGGAAACCTCGCCACACGAATGTGGCATCGCGCTCGCCGCCCAGCTTGTGGGCCGATAGGCAACGAGTTACAAATGGGTCCGCTGGGCGTATCTGGTCTAGCCAGCGTCCACGGGAAACCTCGCCACACAAATGTGGCATCGCGCTCGCCGCCCAGCTCGTGAGCCGATAGGCAACGAGTTACAAATGGGTTCAAGGTCTGCGTCCACTGGGCGAACCTGGTCTAGCCAGCGTCCACGGGAAACCTCGCCACACGAATGTGGCATCGCGCTCGCCGCCCAGCTTGTGGGCCGATAAGCAATGAGTTACAAATGGGTCCGCTGGGCGTATCTGGTCTAGCCAGCGTCCACGGGAAACCTCGCCACACAAATGTGGCATCGCGCTCGCCGCCCAGCTCGTGAGCCGATAGGCAACGAGTTACAAATGGGTTCAAGGCTTGCGTCCGCTGGGCGTATCTGGTCTAGCCAGTGTCCACGGGAAACCTGGCCACACAAATGTGGCATCGCGCTCGCCGCCCAGCTCGTGGGCTGATAGGCAACGAGTTACAAATGGGTTCAAGGTCTGCGTCCGTTTGGCGTATCTGGTCTAGCCAGCGTCCACGGGAAACCTCGCGACGCAAATCTGGCATCACGCTCGCCGCCCAGCTCGTGAGCCGACAGGCAACGAATTACAAATGGGTTCAAGGTCTGCGTCCGCTGGGCGAATCTGGTCTAGCCAGCGTCCACGGGAAACCTTGCCACACAAATGTGGCATCGCGCTCGCCGCCCAGCTCGTGGGCCGATAGGCAACGAGTTACAAATGGGTTCAAGGTCTGCGTCCGCTGGGCGTATCTGATCTAGCCAGCGTCCACGGGAAACCTCGCCACACAAATGTGGTATCGCGCTCGCCGCCCAGCTCGTGAGCCGATAGGCAATGAGTTACTAATGGGTTCAAGGCTTGCGTCCGCTGGGCGTATCTAGTCTAGCCAGCGTCCACGGGAAAACTGGCGACACAAATGTCGCATCGCGCTTGCCGCCCAGCTCGTGAGCCGATAGGCAACGAGTTACAAATGGGTTCAAGGCTTGCGTCCGCTGGGCATATCTGGTCTAGCCAGCGTCCACGGGAAACCTGGCCACACAAATGTGGCATCGCGCTCGCCGCCCAGCTCGTGAGCCGATAGGCAACGAGTTACAAATGGGTTCAAGGCTTGCGTCCGCCAGGGCGTATCTGGTCTGGCCAGCGACCACGGGAAACCTCGCCACGCAAATGTGGCATCACGCTCGCCGCCCAGCTCGTGAGCCGATAGGCAATGAGTTACAAATGGGTTCAAGGTCTGCGTCCGCTGGGCGAATCTGGTCTAGCCAATGTCCACGGGAAACCTCGCCACACAAATGTGGCATCGCGCTCGCCGCCCAGCTCGTGGGCCGATAGGCAACGAGTTACAAATAGTATCAAGGTTTGCGTCCGCTGGGCATATCTGGTCTAGCCAGCGTCCACGAGAAACCTCGCCACACAAATGTGGCATCACGCTCGCCGCCCAGCTCGTGAGCCGATAGGCAACGAGTTACAAATGGGTTCAAGGTCTGCGTCCACTGGGCGAACCTGGTCTAGCCAACGTCCACGGGAAACCTCGCCACACGAATGTGGCATCGCGCTCGCCGCCCAGCTTGTGGGCCGATAGGCAACGAGCTACAAATGGGTTCAAGGTCTGCGTCCGCTGGGCGTATCTGGTCTAGCCAGCGTCCACGGGAAACCTCGCCACACAAATGTGGCATCGCGCTCGCCGCCCAGCTCGTGAGCCGATAGGCAACGAGTTACAAATGGGTTCAAGGTCTGCGTCTGCTGGGCGTATCTAGTCTAGCCAGCGTCCACGGGAAACCTGGCCACACAAATGTTGCATCGCGCTCGCCGCCCAGCTCGTGGGCCAATAGGCAACGAGTTACAAATGGGTTCAAGGTCTGCATCCGCTGGGCGTATCTGGTCTAGCCAGCGTCCACGGGAAACCTCGCCACACAAATGTGGCATCACGCTCGCCGCCCAGCTAGTGAGCCGATAGGCAACGAGTTACAAATGGGTTTAAGGTCTGCGTCCACTGGGCGAACCTGGTCTAGCCAGCGTCCACGGGAAACCTCGCCACACGAATGTGGCATCGCGCTCGCCGCCCAGCTTGTGGGCCGATAGGCAACGAGTTACAAATGGGTCCGCTGGGCGTATCTGGTCTAGCCAGCGTCCACGGGAAACCTCGCCACACAAATGTGGCATCGCGCTCGCCGCCCAGCTCGTGAGCCGATAGGCAACGAGTTACAAATGGGTTAAAGGTCTGCATCCGCTGGGCGAATCTGGTCTAGCCAGCGTCCACGGGAAACCTCGCCACACAAATGTGGCATCGCGCTCGCCGCCCAGCTCGTGAGCCGATAGGCAACGAATTACAAATGGGTTCAAGGTCTGCGTCCGCTGGGCGTATCTGATCTAGCCAGCGTCCACGGGAAACCTCGCCACACAAATGTGGCATCGCGCTCGCCGCCCAGCTCGTGAGCCGATAGGCAACGAGTTACTAATGGGTTCAAGGTCTGCGTCCGCTGAGCGTATCTAGTCTAGGCAGCGTCCACGGGAAACCTGGCGACACAAATGTGGCATCGCGCTCGCCGCCCATCTCGTGAGCCGATAGGCAACGAGTTACAAATGGGTTCAAGGCTTGCGTCCGCTGGGCATATCTGGTCTAGCCAGCGTCCACGGGAAAACTGGCGACACAAATGTCGCATCGCGCTTGCCGCCCAGCTCGTGAGCCGATAGGCAACGAGTTACAAATGGGTTCAAGGCTTGCGTCCGCTGGGCATATCTGGTCTAGCCAGCGTCCACGGGAAACCTGGCCACACAAATGTGGCATCGCGCTCGCCGCCCAGCTCGTGAGCCGATAGGCAACGAGTTACAAATGGGTTCAAGGCTTGCGTCCGCCAGGGCGTATCTGGTCTGGCCAGCGACCACGGGAAACCTCGCCACGCAAATGTGGCATCACGCTCGCCGCCCAGCTCGTGAGCCGATAGGCAATGAGTTACAAATGGGTTCAAGGTCTGCGTCCGCTGGGCGAATCTGGTCTAGCCAATGTCCACGGGAAACCTCGCCACACAAATGTGGCATCGCGCTCGCCGCCCAGCTCGTGGGCCGATAGGCAACGAGTTACAAATAGTATCAAGGTTTGCGTCCGCTGGGCATATCTGGTCTAGCCAGCGTCCACGAGAAACCTCGCCACACAAATGTGGCATCACGCTCGCCGCCCAGCTCGTGAGCCGATAGGCAACGAGTTACAAATGGGTTCAAGGTCTGCGTCCACTGGGCGAACCTGGTCTAGCCAACGTCCACGGGAAACCTCGCCACACGAATGTGGCATCGCGCTCGCCGCCCAGCTTGTGGGCCGATAGGCAACGAGCTACAAATGGGTTCAAGGTCTGCGTCCGCTGGGCGTATCTGGTCTAGCCAGCGTCCACGGGAAACCTCGCCACACAAATGTGGCATCGCGCTCGCCGCCCAGCTCGTGAGCCGATAGGCAACGAGTTACAAATGGGTTCAAGGTCTGCGTCTGCTGGGCGTATCTAGTCTAGCCAGCGTCCACGGGAAACCTGGCCACACAAATGTTGCATCGCGCTCGCCGCCCAGCTCGTGGGCCAATAGGCAACGAGTTACAAATGGGTTCAAGGTCTGCATCCGCTGGGCGTATCTGGTCTAGCCAGCGTCCACGGGAAACCTCGCCACACAAATGTGGCATCACGCTCGCCGCCCAGCTAGTGAGCCGATAGGCAACGAGTTACAAATGGGTTTAAGGTCTGCGTCCACTGGGCGAACCTGGTCTAGCCAGCGTCCACGGGAAACCTCGCCACACGAATGTGGCATCGCGCTCGCCGCCCAGCTTGTGGGCCGATAGGCAACGAGTTACAAATGGGTCCGCTGGGCGTATCTGGTCTAGCCAGCGTCCACGGGAAACCTCGCCACACAAATGTGGCATCGCGCTCGCCGCCCAGCTCGTGAGCCGATAGGCAACGAGTTACAAATGGGTTAAAGGTCTGCATCCGCTGGGCGAATCTGGTCTAGCCAGCGTCCACGGGAAACCTCGCCACACAAATGTGGCATCGCGCTCGCCGCCCAGCTCGTGAGCCGATAGGCAACGAATTACAAATGGGTTCAAGGTCTGCGTCCGCTGGGCGTATCTGATCTAGCCAGCGTCCACGGGAAACCTCGCCACACAAATGTGGCATCGCGCTCGCCGCCCAGCTCGTGAGCCGATAGGCAACGAGTTACTAATGGGTTCAAGGTCTGCGTCCGCTGAGCGTATCTAGTCTAGGCAGCGTCCACGGGAAACCTGGCGACACAAATGTGGCATCGCGCTCGCCGCCCATCTCGTGAGCCGATAGGCAACGAGTTACAAATGGGTTCAAGGCTTGCGTCCGCTGGGCATATCTGGTCTAGCCAGCGTCCACGGGAAACCTGGCCACACAAATGTGGCATCGCGCTCGCCGCCCAGCTCGTGAGCCGATAGGCAACGAGTTACAAATGGGTTCAAGGCTTGCGTCCGCCAGGGCGTATCTGGTCTGGCCAGCGACCACGGGAAACCTCGCCACGCAAATGTGGCATCACGCTCGCCGCCCAGCTCGTGAGCCGATAGGCAATGAGTTACAAATGGGTTCAAGGTCTGCGTCCGCTGGGCGAATCTGGTCTAGCCAGCGTCCACGGGAAACCTCGCCACACAAATGTGGCATCGCGCTCACCGCCCAGGTCGTGGGCCGATAGGCAACGAGTTACAAATAGGTTCAAGGTCTGCGTCCGCTGGGCATATCTGTTCTAGCCAGCGTCCACGGGAAACCTCGCCACACAAATGTGGCATCACGCTCGCCGCCCAGCTCGTGAGCCGAGAGGCAACGAGTTACAAATGGGTTCAAGGTCTGCGTCCACTGGGCGAAGCTGGTCTAGCCAGCGTCCACGGGAAACCTCGCCACACGAATGTGGCATCGCGCTCGCCGCCCAGCTTGTGGGCCGATAGGCAACGAGTTACAAATGGGTTCAAGGTCTGCGTCCGCTGGGCGTATCTGGTCTAGCCAGCGTCCACGGGAAACCTCGCCACACAAATGTGGCATCGCGCTCGCCGCCCAGCTCGTGAGCCGATAGGCAACGAGTTACAAATGGGTTCAAGGTCTGCGTCCGCTGGGCGTATCTGGTCAAGCCAGCGTCCACGGGAAACCTGGCCACACAAATGTGGCATCGCGCTCGCCGCCCAGCTCGTGGGCCAATAGGCAACGAGTTACAAATGGGTTCAAGGTCTGCGTCCGCTGGGCGTATCTGGTCTAGCCAGCGTCCACGGGAAACCTCGCCACACAAATGTGGCATCACGCTCGCCGCCCATCTCGTGAGCCGATAGGCAACGAGTTACAAATGGGATTAAGGTCTGCGTCCACTGGGCGAACCTGGTCTAGCCAGCGTCCACGGGAAACCTCGCCACACGAATGTGGCATCGCGCTCGCCACCCAGCTTGTGGGCCGATAGGCAACGAGTTACAAATGGGTCCGCTGGGCGTATCTGGTCTAGCCAGCGTCCACGGGAAACCTCGCCACACAAATGTGGCATCGCGCTCGCCGCCCAGCTCGTGAGCCGATAGGCAACGAGTTACAAATGCTTTCAAGGCTTGCGTCCGCTGGGCGTATCTGGTCTAGCCAGCGTCCACGGGAAACCTGGCCACACAAATGTGGCATCGCGCTCGCCGCCCAGCTCGTGGGCTGATAGGCAACGAGTTACAAATGGGTTCAAGGTCTGCGTCCGTTGGGCGTATCTGGTCTAGCCAGCGTCCACGGGAAACCTCGCCACGCAAATGTGGCATCACGCTCGCCGCCCAGCTCGTGAGCCGATAGGCAACGAATTACAAATGGGTTCAAGGTCTGCGTCCGCTGGGCGAATATGATCTAGCCAGCGTCCACGGGAAACCTCGCCACACAAATGTGGCATCGCGCTCGCCGCCCAGCTCGTGAGCCGATAGGCAACGAGTTACTAATGGGTTCAAGGTCTGCGTCCGCTGAGCGTATCTAGTCTAGGCAGCGTCCACGGGAAACCTGGCGACACAAATGTGGCATCGCGCTCGCCGCCTAGCTCGTGAGCCGATAGGCAACGAGTTACAAATGGGTTCAAGGTCTGCGTCCGTTGGGCGTATCTGGTCTAGCCAGCGTCCACGGGAAACCTCGCCACACGAATGTGGCATCGCGCTCGCCGCCCAGCTTGTGGGCCGATAGGCAACGAATTACAAATGGGTTCAAGGTCTGCGTCCGCTGGGCGTATCTGGTCTAGCCAGCGTCCACGGGAAACCTCGCCACACAAATGTGGCATCGCGCTCGCCGCCCAGCTCGTGGGCCGATAGGCAACGAGTTACAAATGGGTTCAAGGTCTGCGTCTGCTGGGCGTATCTGGTCTAGCCAGCGTCCACGGGAAACCTGGCCACACAAATGTGGCATCGCGCTCGCCGCCCAGCTCGTGGGCCAATAGCCAACGAGTTAGAAATGGGTTCAAGGTCTGCGTCCGCTGGGCGTATCTGGTCTAGCCAGCATACACGGGAAACCTCGCCACACAAATGTGGCATCACGCTCGCCGCCCAGCTCGTGAGCCGATAGGCAACGAGTTACAAATGGGTTCAAGGTCTGCGTCCAATGGGCGAACCTGGTCTAGCCAGCGTCCACGGGAAACCTCGCCACACGAATGTGGCATCGCGCTCGCCGCCCAGCTTGTGGGCCGATAGGCAACGAGTTTGAAATGGGTTCAAGGTCTGCGTCCGCTGGGCGTATCTGGTCTAGCCAGCGTCCACGGGAAACCTCGCCACACAAATGTGGCATCGCGCTCGCCGCCCAGCTCGTGAGCCGATAGGCAACGAGTTACAAATGGGTTCAAGGCTTGCGTCCGCTGGGCGTATCTAGTCTAGCCAGTGTCCACGGGAAACCTTGCCACACAAATGTGGCATCGCGCTCGCCGCCAAGCTCGTGAGCCGATAGGCAATGAGTTACTAATGGGTTCAAGGCTTGCGTCCGCTGGGCGTATCTAGTCTAGCCAGCGTCCACGGGAAACCTGGCGACACAAATGTGGCATCGCGCTCGCCGCCCAGCTCGTGAGCCGATAGGCAACGAGTTACAAATGGGTTCAAGGCTTGCGTCCGCTGGGCATATCTGGTCTAGCCAGCGTCCACGGGAAACCTGGCCACACAAATGTGGCATCGTGCTCGCCGCCCAGCTCGTGAGCCGATAGGCAACGAGTTACAAATGGGTTCAAGGCTTGCGTCCGCCAGGGCGTATCTGGTCTGGCCAGCGACCACGGGAAACCTCGCCACGCAAATGTGGCATCACGCTCGCCGCCCAGCTCGTGAGCCGATAGGCAATGAGTTACAAATGGGTTCAAGGTCTGCGTCCGCTGGGCGAATCTGGTCTAGCCAGCGTCCACGGGAAACCTCGACACACAAATGTGGCATCGCGCTCACCGCCCAGCTCGTGGGCCGATAGGCAACGAGTTACAAATAGGTTCAAGGTCTGCGTCCGCTGGGCGTATCTGGTCTAGCCAGCGTCCACGGGAAACCTCGCCACACAAATGTGGCATCACGCTCGCCGCCCAGCTCGTGAGCCGATAGGCAACGAGTTACAAATGGGTTCAAGGTCTGCGTCCACTGGGCGAACCTGGTCTAGCCAGCGTCCACGGGAAACCTTGCCACACGAATGTGGCATCGCGCTCGCCGCCCAGCTTGTGGGCCGATAGGCAACGAGTTACAAATGGGTTCAAGGTCTGCGTCCGCTGGGCGTATCTGGTCTAGCCAGCGTCCACGGGAAACCTCGCCACACAAATGCGGCATCGCGCTCGCCGCCCAGCTAGTGAGCCGATAGGCAACGAGTTACAAATGGGTTCAAGGACTGCGTCCGCTGGGCGTATCTGGTCTAGCCAGCGTCCACGGGAAACCTGGCCACACAAATGTGGCATCGCGCTCGCCGCCCAGCTCGTGGGCCAATAGGCAACGAGTTACAAATGGGTTCAAGGTCTGCGTCCGCTGGGCGTATCTGGTCTAGCCAGCATCCACGGGAAACCTCGCCACACAAATGTGGCATCACGCTCGCCGCCCAGCTCGTGAGCCGATAGGCAACGAGTTACAAATGGGTTCAAGGTCTGCGTCCACTGGGCGAACCTGGTCTAGCCAGTGTCCACGGGAAACCTCGCCACACGAATGTGGCATCGCGCTCGCCGCCCAGCTTGTGGGCCGATAAGCAACGAGCTTCAAATGGGTTCAAGGTGTGCGTCCGCTGGGCGTATCTGGTCTAGCCAGCGTCCACGGGAAACCTCGCCACACAAATGTGGCATCGCGCTCGCCGCACAGCTCGTGAGCCGATAGGCAACGAGTTACAAATGGGTTCAAGGCTTGCGTCCGCTGGGCGTATCTGGTCTAGCCAGCGTCCACGGGAAACCTGGCCACACAAATGTGGCATCGCGCTCGCCGCCCAGCTCGTGGGCTGATAGGCAACGAGTTACAAATGGGTTCAAGGTCTGCGTCCGTTGGGCGTATCTGGTCTAGCCAGCGTCCACGGGAAACCTCGCCACGCAAATGTGGCATCACGCTCGCCGCCCAGCTCGTGAGCCGACAGGCAACGAATTACAAATGGGTTCAAGGTCTGCGTCTGCTCGGCGAATCTGGTCTAGCCAGCGTCCATGGGAAACCTCGCCACACAAATGTGGCATCGCGCTCGCCGCCCAGCTCGTGGGCCGATAGGCAACGAGTTACAAATGGGTTCAAGGTCTGCGTCCGCTGGGCGTATCTGGTCTAGCCAGCGTCCACGGGAAACCTCGCCACACAAATGTGGTATCGCGCTCGCCGCCCAGCTCGTGAGCCGATAAGCAATGAGTTACTAATGGGTTCAAGGCTTGCGTCCGCTGGGCGTATCTGGTCTAGCCAGCGTCCACGGGAAACCTGGCGACACAAATGTGGCATCGCGCTCGCCGCCCAGCTCGTGAGCCGATAGGCAACGAGTTACAAATGGGTTCAAGGCTTGCGTCCGCTGGGCATATCTGGTCTAGCCAGCGTCCACGGGAAACCTGGCCACACAAATGTGGCATCGCACTCGCCGCCTAGCTCGTGAGCCGATAGGCAACGAGTTACAAATGGGTTCAAGGCTTGCGTCCGCCAGGGCGAATCTGGTCTGGCCAGCGACCACGGGAAACCTCGCCACGCAAATGTGGCATCACGCTCGCCGCCCAGCTCGTGAGCCGATAGGCAATGAGTTACAAATGGGTTCAAGGTCTGCGTCCGCTGGGCGAATCTGGTCTAGCCAGCGTCCACGGGAAACCTCGCCACACAAATGTGGCATCGCGCTCACCGCCCAGCTCGTGGGCCGATAGGCAACGAGTTACAAATAGGTTCAAGGTCTGCGTCCGCTGGGCGTATTTGGTCTAGCCAGCGTCCACGGGAAACCTCGCCACACAAATGTGGCATCACGCTCGCCGCCCAGCTCGTGAGCCGATAGGCAACGAGTTACAAATGGTTTCAAGGTCTGCGTCCACTGGGCGAACCTGGTCTAGCCAGCGTCCACGGGAAACCTCGCCAAACGAATGTGGCATCGCGCTCGCCGCCCAGCTTGTGGGCCGATAGGCAACGAGTTACAAATGGATTCAAGGTCTGCGTCTGCTGGGCGTATTTGGTCTAGCCAGCGTCCACGGGAAACCTCGCCACACAAATGTGGCATCGCGCTCGCCGCCCAGCTCGTGAGCCGACAGGCAACGAGTTACAAATGGGTTCAAGGCTTGCGTCCGCTGGGCGTATCTGGTCTAGCCAGCGTCCACGGGAAACCTGGCCACACAAATGTGGCATCGCGCTCGCCGCCAAGCTCGTGAGCCGATAGGCAACGAGTTACAAATGGGTTCAAGGCTTGCGTCCGCCAGGGCGTATTCTGTCTGGCCAGCGACCACGGGAAACCTCGCCACGCAAATGTGGCATCACGCTCGCCGCCCAGCTCGTGAGCCGATAGACAACGAATTACAAATGGGTTCAAGGTCTGCGTCCGCTGGGCGAATCTGGTCTAGCCAACGTCCACGGGAAACCTTGCCACACAAATGTGGCATCGCGCTCGCCGCCCAGCTCGTGGGCCGATAGGCAACGAGTTACAAATGGGTTAAAGGTCTGCGTCCGCTGGGCGTATCTGGTCTAGCCAGCGTCCACGGGAAACCTCGCCACACAAATGTGGTATCGCACTCGCCGCCCAGCTCGTGAGCCGATAGGCAATGAGTTACTAATGGGTTCAAGGCTTGCGTCCGCTGGGCGTATCTGGTCTAGCCAGCGTCCACGGGAAACCTGGCGACACAAATGTGGCATCGCGCTCGCCGCCCAGCTCGTGAGCCGATAGGCAACGAGTTACAAATGGGTTCAAGGCTTGTGTCCGCTGGGCATATCTGGTCTAGCCAGCGTCCACGGGAAACCTGGCCACACAAATGTGGCATCGCGCTCGCCGCCCAGCTCGTGAGCCGATAGGCAACGAGTTACAAATGGGTTCAAGGCTTGCGTCCGCCAGGGCGAATCTGGTCTGGCCAGCGACCACGGGAAACCTCGCCACGCAAATGTGGCATCACGCTCGCCGCCCAGCTCGTGAGCCGATAGACAACGAATTACAAATGGGTTCAAGGTCTGCGTCCGCTGGGCGAATCTGGTCTAGCCAACGTCCACGGGAAACCTTGCCACACAAATGTGGCATCGCGCTCGCCGCCCAGCTCGTGGGCCGATAGGCAACGAGTTACAAATGGGTTAAAGGTCTGCGTCCGCTGGGCGTATCTGGTCTAGCCAGCGTCCACGGGAAACCTCGCCACACAAATGTGGTATCGCACTCGCCGCCCAGCTCGTGAGCCGATAGGCAATGAGTTACAAATGGGTTCAAGGTCTGCGTCCACTGGGCGAACCTGGTCTAGCCAGCGTCCACGGGAAACCTCGCCAAACGAATGTGGCATCGCGCTCGCCGCCCAGCTTGTGGGCCGATAGGCAACGAGTTACAAATGGATTCAAGGTCTGCGTCTGCTGGGCGTATCTGGTCTAGCCAGCGTCCACGGGAAACCTCGCCACACAAATGTGGCATCGCGCTCGCCGCCTAGCTCGTGAGCCGACAGGCAACGAGTTACAAATGGGTTCAAGGCTTGCGTTCGCTGGGCGTATCTGGTCTAGTAAGCGTCCACGGGAAACCTGGCCACACAAATGTGGCATCGCGCTCGCCGCCAAGCTCGTGAGCCGATAGGCAACGAGTTACAAATGGGTTCAAGGCTTGCGTCCGCCAGGGCGTATTCTGTCTGGCCAGCGACCACGGGAAACCTCGCCACGCAAATGTGGCATCACGCTCGCCGCCCAGCTCGTGAGCCGATAGGCAACGAATTACAAATGGGTTCAAGGTCTGCGTCAGCTGGGCGAATCTGGTCTAGCCAGCGTCCACGGGAAACCTCGCCACACAAATGTGGCATCGCGCTCGCCGCCCAGCTCGTGGGCCGATAGGCAACGAGTTACAAATGGGTTCAAGGTCTGCGTCCGCTGGGCGTATCTGGTCTAGCCAGCGTCCACGGGAAACCTCGCCACACAAATGTGGCATCACGCTCGCCGCCCAGCTCGTGAGCCGATAGGCAACGAGTTACAAATGGGTTCAAGGTCTGCTTCAGCTGGGCGAACCTGGTCTAGCCAGCGTCCACGGGAAACCTCGCCACACGAATGTGGCATCGCGCTCGCCGCCCAGCTTGTGGGCCGATAGGCAACGAGTTACTAATGGGTTCAAGGCTTGCGTCCGCTGGGCGTATCTAGTCTAGCCAGCGTCCACGGGAAACCTGGCGACACAAATGTGGCATCGCGCTCGCCGCCCAGCTCGTGAGCCGATAGGCAACGAGTTACAAATGGGTTCAAGGCTTGCGTCCGCTGGGCATATCTGGTCTAGCCAGCGTCCACGGGAAACCTGGCCACACAAATGTGGCATCGCGCTCGCCGCCCAGCTCGTGAGCCGATAGGCAACGAGTTACAAATGGGTTCAAGGCTTGCGTCCGCCAGGGCGTATCTGGTCTGGCCAGCGACCACGGGAAACCTCGCCACGCAAATGTGGCATCACGCTCGCCGCCCAGCTCGTGAGCCGATAGGCAACGAGTTACAAATGGGTTCAAGGTTTGCGTCCGCTGGGCGAATCTGGTCTAGCCAGCGTCCACGGGAAACCTCGCCACACAAATGTGGCATCGCGCTCACCGCCCAGCTCGTGGGCCGATGGGCAACGAGTTACAAATAGGTTCAAGGTCTGCGTCCGCTGGGCGTATCTGGTCTAGCCAGCGTCCACGGGAAACCTCGCCACACAAATGTGGCATCACGCTCGCCGCCCAGCTCGTGAGCCGATAGGCAACAAGTTACAAATGGGTTCAAGGTCTGCGTCCACTGGGCGAACCTGGTCTAGCCAGCGTCCACGGGAAACCTCGCCAAACGAATGTGGCATCGCGCTCGCCGCCCAGCTTGTGGGCCGATAGGCAACGAGTTACAAATGGATTCAAGGTCTGCGTCTGCTGGGCGTATCTGGTCTAGCCAGCGTCCACGGGAAACCTCGCCACACAAATGTGGCATCGCGCTCGCCGCCCAGCTCGTGAGCCGACAGGCAACGAGTTACAAATGGGTTCAAGGCTTGCGTTCGCTGGGCGTATCTGTTCTAGTAAGCGTCCACGGGAAACCTGGCCACACAAATGTGGCATCGCGCTCGCCGCCAAGCTCGTGAGCCGATAGGCAACGAGTTACAAATGGGTTCAAGGCTTGCGTCTGCCAGGGCGTATTCTGTCTGGCCAGCGACCACGGGAAACCTCGCCACGCAAATGTGGCATCACGCTCGCCGCCCAGCTCGTGAGCCGATAGGCAACGAATTACAAATGGGTTCAAGGTCTGCGTCAGCTGGGCGAATCTGGTCTAGCCAGCGTCCACGGGAAACCTCGCCACACAAATGTGGCATCGCGCTCGCCGCCCAGCTCGTGGGCCGATAGGCAACGAGTTACAAATGGGTTCAAGGTCTGCGTCCGCTGGGCGTATCTGGTCTAGCCAGCGTCCACGGGAAACCTCGCCACACAAATGTGGCATCACGCTCGCCGCCCAGCTCGTGAGCCGATAGGCAACGAGTTACAAATGGGTTCAAGGTCTGCGTCAGCTGGGCGAACCTGGTCTAGCCAGCGTCCACGGGAAACCTCGCCACACGAATGTGGCATCGCGCTCGCCGCCCAGCTTGTGGGCCGATAGGCAACGAGTTACTAATGGGTTCAAGGCTTGCGTCCGCTGGGCGTATCTAGTCTAGCCAGCGTCCACGGGAAACCTGGCGACACAAATGTGGCATCGCGCTCGCCACCCAGCTCGTGAGCCGATAGGCAACGAGTTACAAATGGGTTCAAGGCTTGCGTCCGCTGGGCATATCTGGTCTAGCCAGCGTCCACGGGAAACCTGGCCACACAAATGTGGCATCGCGCTCGCCGCCCAGCTCGTGAGCCGATAGGCAACGAGTTACAAATGGGTTCAAGGCTTGCGTCCGCCAGGGCGTATCTGGTCTGGCCAGCGACCACGGGAAACCTCGCCACGCAAATGTGGCATCACGCTCGCCGCCCAGCTCGTGAGCCGATAGGCAACGAGTTACAAATGGGTTCAAGGCTTGCGTACGCCAGGGCGAATCTGGTCTGGCCTGCGACCACGGGAAACCTCGCCACGCAAATGTGGCATCACGCTCGCCGCCCAGCTCGTGAGCCGATTGGCAATGAGTTACAAATGGGTTCAAGGTCTGCGTCCGCTGGGCGAAGCTGGTCTAGCCAGCGTCCACGGGAAACCTCGCCACACAAATGTGGCATCGCGCTCACCGCCCAGCTCGTGGGCCGATAGGCAACAAGTTACAAATAGGTTCAAGGTCTGCGTCCGCTGGGCGTATCTGGTCTAGCCAGCGTCCACGGGAAACCTCGCCACACAAATGTGGCATCACGCTCGCCGCCCAGCTCGTGAGCCGATAGGCAATGAGTTACAAATGGGTTCAAGGTCTGTGTCCACTGGGCGAACCTGGTCTAGCCAGCGTCCACGGGAAACCTCGCCAAACGAATGTGGCATCGCGCTCGCCGCCCAGCTTGTGGGCCGATAGGCAACGAGTTACAAATGGATTCAAGGTCTGCGTCTGCTGGGCGTATCTGGTCTAGCCAGCGTCCACGGGAAACCTCGCCACACAAATGTGGCATCGCGCTCGCCGCCCAGCTCGTGAGCCGACAGGCAACGAGTTACAAATGGGTTCAAGGCTTGCGTCCGCCAGGGCGTATTCTGTCTGGCCAGCGACCACGGGAAACCTCGCCACGCAAATGTGGCATCACGCTCGCCGCCCAGCTCGTGAGCCGATAGGCAACAAATTACAAATGGGTTCAAGGTTTGCGTCCGCTGGGCGAATCTGGTCTAGCCAGCGTCCACGGGAAACCTCGCCACACAAATGTGGCATCGCGCTCGCCGCCCAGCTCGTGGGCCGATAGGCAACGAGTTACAAATGGGTTCAAGGTCTGCGTCCGCTGGGCGTATCTGGTCTAGCCAGCGTCCACGGGAAACCTCGCCACACAAATGTGGCATCACGCTCGCCGCCCAGCTCGTGAGCCGATAGGCAACGAGTTACAAATGGGTTCAAGGTCTGCGTCAGCTGGGCGAACCTGGTCTAGCCAGCGTCCACGGGAAACCTCGCCACACGAATGTGGCATCGCGCTCGCCGCCCAGCTTGTGGGCCGTTAGGCAACGAGTTACAAATGGGTTCAAGGTCTGCGTCCGCTGGGCGTATCTGGTCTAGCCAGCGTCCACGGGAAACCTCGCCACACAAATGTGGCATCACGCTCGCCGCCCAGCTCGTGAGCCGATAGGCAACGAGTTACAAATGGGTTCAAGGTCTGCGTCCACTGGGCGAACCTGGTCTAGCCAGCGTCCACGAGAAACCTCGCCACACGAATGTGGCATCGCGCTCGCCGCCCAGCTTGTGGGCCGATAGGCGACGAGTTACAAATGGGTCCGCTGGGCGTATCTGGTCTAGCCAGCGTCCACGGGAAACCTCGCCACACAAATGTGGCATCGCGCTCGCCGCCCAGCTCGTGAGCCGATAGGCAACGAGTTACAAATGGGTTCAAGGCTTGCGTCCGCTGGGCGTATCTGGTCTAGCCAGCGTCCACGGGAAACTTGGCCACACAAATGTGGCATCGCGCTCGCCGCCCAGCTCGTGGGCTGATAGGCAACGAGTTATAGATGGGTTCAAGGTCTGCGTCCGTTGGGCGTATCTGGTCTAGCCAGCGTCCACGGGAAACCTCGCCATGCAAATGTGGCATCACGCTCGCCGCCCAGCTCGTGAGCCGATAGGTAACGAATTACAAATGGGTTCAAGGTCTGCGTCCGCTGGGCGAATCTGGTCTAGCTAGCGTCCACGGGAAACCTTGCCACACAAATGTGGCATCGCGCTCGCCGCCCAGCTCGTGGGCCGATAGGCAACGAGTTACAAATGGGTTCAAGGTCTGCGTCCGCTGGGCGTATCTAGTCTAGCCAGCGTCCACGGGAAACCTGGCGACACAAATGTGGCATCGCGCTCGCCGCCCAACTCGTGAGCCGATAGGCAACGAGTTACAAATGGGTTCAAGGCTTGCATCCACTGGGCATATCTGGTCTAGCCAGCGTCCACGGGAAACCTGGCCACACAAATGTGGCATCGCGCTCGCCGCCCAGCTCGTGAGCCGATAGGCAACGAGTTACAAATGGGTTCACGGCTTGCGTCCGCTGGGCATATCTGGTCTAGCCAGCGTCCACGGGAAACCTGGCCACACAAATGTGGCATCGCGCTCGCCGCCCAGCTCGTGAGCCGATAGGCAACGAGTTACAAATGGGTTCAAGGCTTGCGTCCGCCAGGGCGAATCTGGTCTGGCCAGCGACCACGGGAAACCTCGCCACGCAAATGTGGCATCACGCTCGCCGCCCAGCTCGTGAGCCGATTGGCAATGAGTTACAAATGGGTTCAAGGTCTGCGTCCGCTGGGCGAATCTGGTCTAGCCAGCGTCCACGGGAAACCTCGCCACACAAATGTGGCATCGCGCTCACCGCCCAGCTCGTGGGCCGATAGGCAACGAGTTACAAATAGGTTCAAGGTCTGCGTCCGCTGGGCGTATCTGGTCTAGCCAGCGTCCACGGGAAACCTCGCCACACAAATGTGGCATCACGCTCGCCGCCCAGCTCGTGAGCCGATAGGCAATGAGTTACAAATGGGTTCAAGGTCTGTGTCCACTGGGCGAACCTGGTCTAGCCAGCGTCCACGGGAAACCTCGCCAAACGAATGTGGCATCGCGCTCGCCGCCCAGCTTGTAGGCCGATAGGCAACGAGTTACAAATGGATTCAAGGTCTGCGTCTGCTGGGCGTATCTGGTCTAGCCAGCGTCCACGGGAAACCTCGCCACACAAATGTGGCATCGCGCTCGCCGCCCAGCTCGTGAGCCGACAGGCAACGAGTTACAAATGGGTTCAAGGCTTGCGTCCGCTGGGCGTATCTGGTCTAGTAAGCGTCCACGGGAAACCTGGCCACACAAATGTGGCATCGCGCTCGCCGCCCAGCTCGTGAGCCGATAGGCAACGAGTTACAAATGGGTTCAAGGCTTGCGTCCGCCAGGGCGTATTCTGTCTGGCCAGCGACCACGGGAAACCTCGCCACGCAAATGTGGCATCACGCTCGCCGCCCAGCTCGTGAGCCGATAGGCAACGAATTACAAATGGGTTCAAGGTCTGCGTCCGCTGGGCGAATCTGGTCTAGCCAGCGTCCACGGGAAACCTCGCCACATAAATGTGGCATCGCGCTCGCCGCCCAGCTCGTGGGCCGATAGGCAATGAGTTACAAATGGGTTCAAGGTCTGCGTCCGCTGGGCGTATCTGGTCTAGCCAGCGTCCACGGGAAACCTCGCCACACAAATGTGGCATCGCGCTCGCCGCCCAGGTAGTGAGCCGATAGGCAACGAGTTACAAATGGGTTCAAGGTCTGCGTCCGCTGGGCGTATCTGGTCTAGCCAGCGTCCACGGGAAACCTCGCCACACAAATGTGGCATCGCGCTCGCCGCCCAGCTAGTGAGCCGATAGGCAACGAGTTACAAATTGGTTCAAGGTCTGCGTCCGCTGGGCGTATCTGGTCTAGCCAGCGTCCACGGGAAACCTGGCCACACAAATGTGGCATCGCGCTCGCCGCCCAGCTCGTGGGCCAATAGGCAACGAGTTACAAATGGGTTCAAGGTCTGCGTCCGCTAGGCGTATCTGGTCTAGCCAGCATCCACGGGAAACCTCGCCACACAAATGTGGCATCACGCTCGCCGCCCAGCTCGTGAGCCGATAGGCAACGAGTTACAAATGGGTTCAAGGTCTGCGTCCACTGGGCGAACCTGGTCTAGCCAGCGTACACGGGAAACCTCGCCACACGAATGTGGCATCGCGCTCGCCACCCAGCTTGTGGGCCGATAGGCAACGAGTTTCAAATGGGTTCAAGGTCTGCGTCCGCTGGGCGTATCTGGTCTAGCCAGCGTCCACGGGAAACCTCGCCACACAAATGTGGCATCGCGCTCGCCGCCCAACTCGTGAGCCGATAGGCAACGAGTTACAAATGGGTTCAAGGCTTGCGTCCGCTGGGCGTATCTGGTCTAGCCAGCGTCCACGGGAAACCTGGCCACACAAATGTGGCATCGCGCTCGCCGCCCAGCTCGTGGGCTGATAGGCAACGAGTTACAAATGGGTTCAAGGTCTGCGTCCGTTGGGCGTATCTGGTCTAGCCAGCGTCCACGGGAAACCTCGCCACGCAAATGTGGCATCACGCTCGCCGCCCAGCTCGTGAGCCGATACACAACGAATTACAAATGGGTTCAAGGTCTGCGTCCGCTGGGCGAATCTGGTCTAGCCAACGTCCACGGGAAACCTTGCCACACAAATGTGGCATCGCGCTCGCCGCCCAGCTCGTGGGCCGATAGGCAACGAGTTACAAATGGGTTCAAGGTCTGCGTCCGCTGGGCGTATCTGGTCTAGCCAGCGTCCACGGGAAACCTCGCCACACAAATGTGGTATCGCACTCGCCGCCCAGCTCGTGAGCCGATAGGCAATGAGTTACTAATGGGTTCAAGGCTTGCGTCCGCTGGGCGTATCTGGTCTAGCCAGCGTCCACGGGAAACCTGGCGACACAAATGTGGCATCGCGCTCGCCGCCCAGCTCGTGAGCCGATAGGCAACGAGTTACAAATGGGTTCAAGGCTTGCGTCCGCTGGGCATATCTGATCTAGCCAGCGTCCACGGGAAACCTGGCCACACAAATGTGGCATCGCGCTCGCCGCCCAGCTCGTGAGCCGATAGGCAACGAGTTACAAATGGGTTCAAGGCTTGCGTCCGCCAGGGCGAATCTGGTCTGGCCAGCGACCACGGGAAACCTCGCCACGCAAATGTGGCATCACGCTCGCCGCCCAGCTCGTGAGCCGATAGGCAATGAGTTACAAATGGGTTCAAGGTCTGCGTCCGCTGGGCGAATCTGGTCTAGCCAGCGTCCACGGGAAACCTCGCCACACAAATGTGGCATCGCGCTCACCGCCCAGCTCGTGGGCCGATGGGCAACGAGTTACAAATAGGTTCAAGGTCTGCGTCCGCTGGGCGTATCTGGTCTAGCCAGCGTCCACGGGAAACCTCGCCACACAAATGTGGCATCACGCTCGCCGCCCAGCTCGTGAGCCGATAGGCAACAAGTTACAAATGGGTTCAAGGTCTGCGTCCACTGGGCGAACCTGGTCTAGCCAGCGTCCACGGGAAACCTCGCCAAACGAATGTGGCATCGCGCTCGCCGCCCAGCTTGTGGGCCGATAGGCAACGAGTTACAAATGGATTCAAGGTCTGCGTCTGCTGGGCGTATCTGGTCTAGCCAGCGTCCACGGGAAACCTCGCCACACAAATGTGGCATCGCGCTCGCCGCCCAGCTCGTGAGCCGACAGGCAACGAGTTACAAATGGGTTCAAGGCTTGCGTTCGCTGGGCGTATCTGGTCTAGTAAGCGTCCACGGGAAACCTGGCCACACAAATGTGGCATCGCGCTCGCCGCCAAGCTCGTGAGCCGATAGGCAACGAGTTACAAATGGGTTCAAGGCTTGCGTCCGCCAGGGCGTATTCTATCTGGCCAGCGACCACGGGAAACCTCGCCACGCAAATGTGGCATCACGCTCGCCGCCCAGCTCGTGAGCCTATAGGCAACGAATTACAAATGGGTTCAAGGTCTGCGTCAGCTGGGCGAATCTGGTCTAGCCAGCGTCCACGGGAAACCTCGCCACACAAATGTGGCATCGCGCTCGCCGCCCAGCTCGTGGGCCGATAGGCAACGAGTTACAAATGGGTTTAAGGTCTGCGTCCACTGGGCGTATCTGGTCTAGCCAGCGTCCACGGGAAACCTCGCCACACAAATGTGGCATCACGCTCGCCGCCCAGCTCGTGAGCCGATAGGCAACGAGTTACAAATGGGTTCAAGGTCTGCGTCAGCTGGGCGAACCTGGTTTAGCCAGCGTCCACGGGAAACCTCGCCACACGAATGTGGCATCGCGCTCGCCGCCCAGCTTGTGGGCCGATAGGCAACGAGTTACAAATGGGTTCAAGGTCTGCGTCCGCTGGGCGTATCTGGTCTAGCCAGCGTCCACGGGAAACCTCACCACACAAATGTGGCATCGCGCTCGCCGCCCAGCTCGTGAGCCGATAGGCAACGAGTTACAAATGGGTTCAAGGTCTGCGTCCGCTGGGCGTATCTGGTCTAGCCAGCGTTCACGGGAAACCTCGCCACACAAATGTGGCATCGCGCTCGCCGCCCAGCTCGTGAGCCGATAGGCAACGAGTTACAAATGGGTTCAAGGTTTGCGTCCGCTGGGCGTATCTGGTCTAGCCAGCGTCCACGGGAAACCTCGCCAAACAAATGTGGCACCACGCTCGCCGCCCTGCTCTTGAGCCGATAGGCAACAAGTTACAAATGGGTTCAAGGTTTGCGTCCGCTGGGCTTATCTGGTCTAGCCAGCGTCCACGGGAAACCTCGCCACACAAATGTGGCATCGCGCTCGCCGCCCAGCTCGTGAGCCGATAGGCAACGAGTTACAAATGGGTTCAACGAGTTACATGTCTCCTCGAGATGAGTTCATTCCTCGAGTTGAGCTCCGAGTCCGCGAGTCGACCGATACTCCTCGCGCCGACTCTTCGCGAAACTCCTCGTGCAGGCTCTACGTGAGTCCTCGAGTCGAGTTCGAGTCCACGAGTCAACAAGCTACTCCTCGTGCCGACTCCACATGTCTCCTCGAGATGAATTCATTCCTCGAGTCGAGCTCCGAGTCCGCGAGTCGACCGATACTCCTCGCGCTGACTCTACAGGAAACTCCACGTGCAGGCTCTACGTGAGTCCTCGAGCCGAGTTTGAGTCCACGAGTCGATAACACTCCTCGTGCCGACTCTTTACATGTCTCCTCGAGATGAATTCATTCCTCGAGTCGAGCTCCGAATCCGCGAGTCGACCGATACTCCTCGCGCTGACTCTTCACGAAATTCCTCGTGCAGGCTCTACGTGAGTCCTCGAGTCGAGTTCGAGTCCACAAGTCGATTGATACTCCTCGTGCCGACTCTTCACATGTCTCCTCGAGATGAGTTCATTCCTCGAGTCGAGCTCCGAGTCCGCGAGTCGACTGATACTCCTCGCGCGAAACTCCTCGTGCAGGCTCTACGTGAGTCCTCGAGTCGAGTTCGAGTTCACGAGTCGACTGATACTCCTCGTGCCGACTCTTCGCATGTCTCCTCGAGATGAGTTCATTCCTCGAGTCGAGCTCCGAGTCCGCGAGTCGACCGATACTCCTCGCGCCGACTCTCCACGAAACTCCTCGTGCAGGCTCTACGTGAGTCCTCGAGTCGAGTTCGAGTCCACGAGTCGACTGATACTCCTCGTGTCGACTCTTCACATGTCTCCTCGAGATGAGTTCATTCCTCGAGTCAAGCTCCGAGTCCGCGAGTCGACCGATAATCCTCGCGCCGACTCTTCACGAGACTCCTCGTGCAGGCTCTACAAGAGCCCTCGAGTTGAGTCCCGAATCCAGAAGCCAACTAACCACTCCTCGTGCAGGCTCTACGAGAGCCCTCGAGTTGAGTCCCAAGTCCACAATTCAACTAACTATTCCTCGTGCCGGCTCTACATGGGCCCTCGAGTTGAGTCTTGAGTCCGCACTCGCCGCCCAGCTCGTGAGTAGATAGGCAACGAGTTACAAATGGGTTAAAGGTCTGCGTCCGCTGGGCGTATCTGGTGTAGCTAGCGTCCGCGGGAAACCTCACCACACAAATGTGGCATCACGCTCGCCGCCCAGCTCGTGGGCCGATAGGCAACGAGTTACAAATGGGTTCAAGGTCTGCGTCCGCTGGGCGTATCTGGTCTAGCCAGCGTCCACGGGAAACCTCGCCACGCAAATGTGGCATCACGCTTGCCGCCCAGCTCGTGAGCCGATAGGCAACGAATTACAAATGGGTTCAAGGTCTGCGTCCGCTGGGCGAATCTGGTCTAGCCAGCGTCCACGGGAAACCTTGCCACACAAATGTGGCATTGCGCTCGCTGCCCAGCTCGTGGGCCGATAGGCAACGAGTTACAAATGTGTTCAAGGTCTGCGTCCGCTGGGCGTATCTGGTCTAGCCAGCGTCCACGGGAAACCTCGCCACACAAATATGGCATCGCGCTCGCCGCCCAGCTCGTGAGCCGATAGGCAATGAGTTACTAATGGGTACAAGGCTTGCGTCCGCTGGGCGTATCAGGTCTAGCCAGCGTCCACGGGAAACCTGGCGACACAAATGTGGCATCGCGCTCGCCCCCCAGCTCGTGAGCCGATAGGCAACGAGTTACAAATGGGTTCAAGGCTTGCGTCCGCTGGGCATATCTGGTTTAGCCAGCGTCCACGGGAAACCTGGCCACACAAATGTGGCATCGCGCTCGCCGCCCAGCTCGTGAGCCGATAGGCAACGAGTTACAATTGGGTTCAAGGCTTGCGTCCGCCTGGGCGTATCTGGTCTGGCCAGCGACCACGGGAAACCTCGCCACGCAAATGTGGCATCACGATCGCCGCCCAGCTCGTGAGCCGATAGGCAACGAGTTACAAATGGGTTCAAGGTCTGCGTCCGCTGGGCGAATCTGGTCTAGCCAGCGTCCACGGGAAACCTCGCCACACAAATGTGGCATCGCGCTCGCCGCCCAGCTCGTGAGCCGATAGGCAACGAGTTACAAATGAGTTCAAGGTCTGCGTCCACTGGGCGAACCTGGTCTAGCCAGCGTCCACGGGAAACCTCGCCACACGAATTTGGCATCGCGCTCGCCGCCCAGCTTGTGGGCCGATAGGCAACGAGTTACAAATGGATTCAAGGTCTGCGTCTGCTGGGCGTATCTGGTCTAGCCAGCGTCCACGGGAAACCTCGCCACACAAATATGGCATCGCGCTCGCCGACCAGCTCGTTAGCCGATAGGCAACGAGTTACAAATGGGTTCAAGGCTTGCGTCCGCTAGGCGTATCTGGTCTAGCCAGCGTCCACGGGAAACCTGGCCACACAAATGTGGCATCGCGCTCGCCGCCAAGCTCGTGAGCCGATAGGCAACGAGTTACAAATGGGTTCAAGGCTTGCGTCCGCCAGGGCGTATTCTGTCTGGCCAGCGACCACGGGAAACCTCGCCACGCAAATGTGGCATCACGCTCGCCGCCCTGCTCGTGAGCCGATAGGCAACGAATTACAAATGGGTTCAAGGTCTGCGTCCGCTGGGCGAATCTGGTCTAGCCAGTGTCCACGGGAAACCTCGCCACACAAATGTGGCATCGCGCTCGCCGCCCAGCTCGTGGGCCGATAGGCAACGAGTTACAAATGGGTTCAAGGTCTGCGTCCGCTGGGCGTATCTGGTCTAGCCAGCGTCCACGGGAAACCTCGCCACACAAATGTGGCATCGCGCTCGCCGCCCAGCTCGTGAGCCGATAGGCAATGAGTTAAAATGGGTTCAAGGCTTGCGTCCGCTGGGCGTATCTGGTCTAGCCAGCGTCCACGGGAAACCTGGCCACACAAATGTGGCATCGCGCTCGCCGAACAGCTCGTGGGCTGATAGGCAACGAGTTACAAATGGGTTCAAGGTCTGCGTCCGTTGGGCGTATCTGGTCTAGCCAGCGTCCACGGGAAACCTCGCCACGCAAATGTGGCATCACGCTCGCCGCCCAGCTCGTGAGCCGATAGGCAACGAATTACAAATGGGTTCAAGGTCTGCGTCCGCTGGGCGAATCTGGTCTAGCCAGCGTCCACGGGAAACCTTGCCACACAAATGTGGCATCGCGCTCGCCGCCCAGCTCGTGGGCCGATAGGCAACGAGTTACAAATGGGTTCAAGGTCTGCGTCCGCTGGGCGAACCTGGTCTAGCCAGCGTCCACGGGAAACCTCGCCACACGAATTTGGCATCGCGCTCGCCGCCCAGCTCGTGAGCCGATAGGCAATGAGTTACAAATGGATTCAAGGTCTGCGTTTGCTGGGCGTATCTGGTCTAGCCAGCGTCCACGGGAAACCTCGCCACACAAATGTGGCATCGCGCTCGCCGCCCAGCTCGTGAGCCGATAGGCAACGAGTTACAAATGGGTTCAAGGCTTGCGTCCGCTGGGCGTATCTGGTCTAGCCAGCGTCCACGGGAAACCTGGCCACACAAATGTGGCATCGCGCTCGCCGCCAAGCTCGTGAGCCGATAGGCAACGAGTTACAAATGGGTTCAAGGCTTGCGTCCGCCAGGGCGTATTCTGTCTGGCCAGCGACCACGGGAAACCTCGCCACGCAAATGTGGCATCACGCTCGCCGCCCAGCTCGTGAGCCGATAGGCAACGAGTTACAAATGGATTCAAGGTCTGCGTCTGCTGGGCGTATCTGGTCTAGCCAGCGTCCACGGGAAACCTCGCCACACAAATGTGGCATCGCGCTCGCCGCCCAGCTCGTGGGCCGATAGGCAACGAGTTACAAATGGGTTCAAGGTCTGCGTCCGCTGGGCGTATCTGGTCTAGCCATCGTCCACGGGAAACCTCGCCACACAAATGCGGCATCGCGCTCGCCGCCCAGCTCGTGAGCCGATAGGCAATGAGTTACAAATGGGTTCAAGGCTTGCGTCCGCTGGGCGTATCTGGTCTAGCCAGCGTCCACGGGAAACCTGGCCACACAAATGTGGCATCGCGCTCGCCGAACAGCTCGTGGGCTGATAGGCAACGAGTTACAAATGGGTTCAAGGTCTGCGTCTGTTGGGCGTATCTGGTCTAGCCAGCGTCCACGGGAAACCTCGCCACGCAAATGTGGCATCACGCTCGCCGCCCAGCTCGTGAGCCGATAGGCAACGAATTACAAATGGGTTCAAGGTCTGCGTCCGCTGGGCGAATCTGGTCTAGCCAGCGTCCACGGGAAACCTTGCCACACAAATGTGGCATCGCGCTCGCCGCCCAGCTCGTGGGCCGATAGGCAACGAGTTACAAATGGATTCAAGGTCTGCGTCTGCTGGGCGTATCTGGTCTAGCCAGCGTCCACGGGAAACCTCGCCACACAAATGTGGCATCGCGCTCGCTGCCCAGCTCGTGAGCCGATAGGCAATGAGTTACAAATGGATTCAAGGTCTGCGTCTGCTGGGCGTATCTGGTCTAGCCAGCGTCCACGGGAAACCTCGCCACACAAATGTGGCATCGCGCTCGCCGCCCAGCTCGTGAGCCGATAGGCAACGAGTTACAAATGGGTTCAAGGCTTGCGTCCGCCAGGGCGTATTCTGTCTGGCCAGCGGCCACGGGAAACCTCGCCACGCAAATGTGGCATCACGCTCGCCGCCCAGCTCGTGAGCCGATAGGCAACGAATTACAAATGGATTCAAGGTCTGCGTCCGCTGGGCGAATCTGGTCTAGCCAGCGTCCACGGGAAACCTCGCCACACAAATGTGGCATCGCGCTCGCCGCCCAGCTCGTGAGCCGATAGGCAACGAGTTACAAATGAGTTCAAGGTCTGCGTCCACTGGGCGAACCTGGTCTAGCCAGCGTCCACGGGAAACCTCGCCACACGAATTTGGCATCGCGCTCGCCGCCCAGCTTGTGGGCCGATAGGCAACGAGTTACAAATGGATTCAAGGTCTGCGTCTGCTGGGCGTATCTGGTCTAGCCAGCGTCCACGGGAAACCTCGCCACACAAATATGGCATCGCGCTCGCCGACCAGCTCGTTAGCCGATAGGCAACGAGTTACAAATGGGTTCAAGGCTTGCGTCCGCTAGGCGTATCTGGTCTAGCCAGCGTCCACGGGAAACCTGGCCACACAAATGTGGCATCGCGCTCGCCGCCAAGCTCGTGAGCCGATAGGCAACGAGTTACAAATGGGTTCAAGGCTTGCGTCCGCCAGGGCGTATTCTGTCTGGCCAGCGACCACGGGAAACCTCGCCACGCAAATGTGGCATCACGCTCGCCGCCCTGCTCGTGAGCCGATAGGCAACGAATTACAAATGGGTTCAAGGTCTGCGTCCGCTGGGTGAATCTGGTCTAGCCAGTGTCCACGGGAAACCTCGCCACACAAATGTGGCATCGCGCTCGCCGCCCAGCTCGTGGGCCGATAGGCAACGAGTTACAAATGGGTTCAAGGTCTGCGTCCGCTGGGCGTATCTGGTCTAGCCAGCGTCCACGGGAAACCTCGCCACACAAATGTGGCATCGCGCTCGCCGCCCAGCTCGTGAGCCGATAGGCAATGAGTTAAAATGGGTTCAAGGCTTGCGTCCGCTGGGCGTATCTGGTCTAGCCAGCGTCCACGGGAAACCTGGCCACACAAATGTGGCATCGCGCTCGCCGAACAGCTCGTGGGCTGATAGGCAACGAGTTACAAATGGGTTCAAGGTCTGCGTCCGTTGGGCGTATCTGGTCTAGCCAGCGTCCACGGCAAACCTCGCCACGCAAATGTGGCATCACGCTCGCCGCCCAGCTCGTGAGCCGATAGGCAACGAATTACAAATGGGTTCAAGGTCTGCGTCCGCTGGGCGAATCTGGTCTAGCCAGCGTCCACGGGAAACCTTGCCACACAAATGTGGCATCGCGCTCGCCGCCCAGCTCGTGGGCCGATAGGCAACGAGTTACAAATGGGTTCAAGGTCTGCGTCCGCTGGGCGAACCTGGTCTAGCCAGCGTCCACGGGAAACCTCGCCACACGAATTTGGCATCGCGCTCGCCGCCCAGCTCGTGAGCCGATAGGCAATGAGTTACAAATGGATTCAAGGTCTGCGTTTGCTGGGCGTATCTGGTCTAGCCAGCGTCCACGGGAAACCTCGCCACACAAATGTGGCATCGCGCTCGCCGCCCAGCTCGTGAGCCGATAGGCAACGAGTTACAAATGGGTTCAAGGCTTGCGTCCGCTGGGCGTATCTGGTCTAGCCAGCGTCCACGGGAAACCTGGCCACACAAATGTGGCATCGCGCTCGCCGCCAAGCTCGTGAGCCGATAGGCAACGAGTTACAAATGGGTTCAAGGCTTGCGTCCGCCAGGGCGTATTCTGTCTGGCCAGCGACCACGGGAAACCTCGCCACGCAAATGTGGCATCACGCTCGCCGCCCAGCTCGTGAGCCGATAGGCAACGAGTTACAAATAGATTCAAGGTCTGCGTCTGCTGGGCGTATCTGGTCTAGCCAGCGTCCACGGGAAACCTCGCCACACAAATGTGGCATCGCGCTCGCCGCCCAGCTCGTGGGCCGATAGGCAACGAGTTACAAATGGGTTCAAGGTCTGCGTCCGCTGGGCGAACCTGGTCTAGCCAGCGTCCACGGGAAACCTCGCCACACGAATTTGGCATCGCGCTCGCCGCCCAGCTCGTGAGCCGATAGGCAATGAGTTACAAATGGATTCAAGGTCTGCGTTTGCTGGGCGTATCTGGTCTAGCCAGCGTCCACGGGAAACCTCGCCACACAAATGTGGCATCGCGCTCGCCGCCCAGCTCGTGAGCCGATAGGCAACGAGTTACAAATGGGTTCAAGGCTTGCGTCCGCTGGGCGTATCTGGTCTAGCCAGCGTCCACGGGAAACCTGGCCACACAAATGTGGCATCGCGCTCGCCGCCAAGCTCGTGAGCCGATAGGCAACGAGTTACAAATGGGTTCAAGGCTTGCGTCCGCCAGGGCGTATTCTGTCTGGCCAGCGACCACGGGAAACCTCGCCACGCAAATGTGGCATCACGCTCGCCGCCCAGCTCGTGAGCCGATAGGCAACGAGTTACAAATGGATTCAAGGTCTGCGTCTGCTGGGCGTATCTGGTCTAGCCAGCGTCCACGGGAAACCTCGCCACACAAATGTGGCATCGCGCTCGCCGCCCAGCTCGTGGGCCGATAGGCAACGAGTTACAAATGGGTTCAAGGTCTGCGTCCGCTGGGCGTATCTGGTCTAGCCATCGTCCACGGGAAACCTCGCCACACAAATGTGGCATCGCGCTCGCCGCCCAGCTCGTGAGCCGATAGGCAATGAGTTACAAATGGGTTCAAGGCTTGCGTCCGCTGGGCGTATCTGGTCTAGCCAGCGTCCACGGGAAACCTGGCCACACAAATGTGGCATCGCGCTCGCCGAACAGCTCGTGGGCTGATAGGCAACGAGTTACAAATGGGTTCAAGGTCTGCGTCTGTTGGGCGTATCTTGTCTAGCCAGCGTCCACGGGAAACCTCGCCACGCAAATGTGGCATCACGCTCGCCGCCCAGCTCGTGAGCCGATAGGCAACGAATTACAAATGGGTTCAAGGTCTGCGTCCGCTGGGCGAATCTGGTCTAGCCAGCGTCCACGGGAAACCTTGCCACACAAATGTGGCATCGCGCTCGCCGCCCAGCTCGTGGGCCGATAGGCAACGAGTTACAAATGGATTCAAGGTCTGCGTCTGCTGGGCGTATCTGGTCTAGCCAGCGTCCACGGGAAACCTCGCCACACAAATGTGGCATCGCGCTCGCTGCCCAGCTCGTGAGCCGATAGGCAATGAGTTACAAATGGATTCAAGGTCTGCGTCTGCTGGGCGTATCTGGTCTAGCCAGCGTCCACGGGAAACCTCGCCACACAAATGTGGCATCGCGCTCGCCGCCCAGCTCGTGAGCCGATAGGCAACGAGTTACAAATGGGTTCAAGGCTTGCGTCCGCCAGGGCGTATTCTGTCTGGCCAGCGGCCACGGGAAACCTCGCCACGCAAATGTGGCATCACGCTCGCCGCCCAGCTCGTGAGCCGATAGGCAACGAGTTACAAATGGATTCAAGGTCTGCGTCTGCTGGGCGTATCTGGTCTAGCCAGCGTCCACGGGAAACCTCGCCACACAAATGTGGTATCGCGCTCGCCGCCCAGCTCGTGAGCCGATAGGCAACGAATTACAAATGGGTTCAAGGTCTGCGTCCGCTGGGCGAATCTGGTGTAGCCAGCGTCCACGGGAAACCTCGCCACACAAATGTGGCATCGCGCTCGCCGCCCAGCTCGTGGGCCGATAGGCAACGAGTTACAAATGGGTTCAAGGTCTGCGTCCGCTGGGCGTATCTGGTCTAGCCATCGTCCACGGGAAACCTCGCCACACAAATGTGGCATCGCGCTCGCCACCCAGCTCGTGAGCCGATAGGCAAGGAGTTACAAATGGGTTCAAGGCTTGCGTCCGCTGGGCGTATCTGGTCTAGCCAGCGTCCACGGGAAACCTGGCCACACAAATGTGGCATCGCGCTCGCCGAACAGCTCGTGGGCTGATAGGCAACGAGTTACAAATGGGTTCAAGGTCTGCGTCCGTTGGGCGTATCTGGTCTAGCCAGCGTCCACGGGAAACCTCGCCACGCAAATGTGGCATCACGCTCGCCGCCCAGCTCGTGAGCCGAGAGGCAACGAATTACAAATGGGTTCAAGGTCTGCGTTCGCTGGGCGAATCTGGTCTAGCCAGCGTCCACGGGAAACCTTGCCACACAAATGTGGCATCGCGCTCGCCGCCCAGCTCGTGGGCCGATAGGCAACGAGTTACAAATGGGTTCAAGGTCTGCGTCCGCTGGGCGTATCTGGTCTAGCCAACGTCCACGGGAAACCTCGCCACAGAAATGTGGTATCGCGCTCGCCGCCCAGCTCGTGAGCCGATAGGCAATGAGTTACTAATGGGTTCAAGGCTTGCGTCCGCTGGGCGTATCTGGTCTAGCCAGCGTCCACGGGAAACCTGGCCACACAAATGTGGCATCGCGCTCGCCGCCTAGCTCGTGAGCCGATAGGCAACGAGTTACAAATGGGTTCAAGGCTTGCGTCCGCTGGGCATATCTGGTCTAGCCAGCGTCCACGGGAAACCTGGCCACACAAATGTGGCATCGCGCTCGCCGCCCAGCTCGTGAGCCGATAGGCAACGAGTTACAAATGGGTTCAAGGCTTGCGTCCGCCAGGGCGTATCTGGTCTGGCCAGCGACCACGGGAAACCTCGCCTTGCAAATGTGGCATCACGCTCGCCGCCCAACTCGTGAGCCGATAGGCAATGAGTTACAAATGGGTTCAAGGTTTGCGTCCGCTGGGCGAATCTGGTCTAGCCAGCGTCCACGGGAAACCTCGCCACACAAATGTGGCATCGCACTCACCGCCCAGCTCGTGGGCCGATAGGCAACGAGTTACAAATAGGTTCTAGGTCTGCGTCCGCTGGGCGTATCTGGTCTAGCCAGCGTCCACGGGAAACCTCGCCACACAAATGTGGCATCACGCTCGCCGCCCAGGTCGTGAGCCGATAGGCAACGAGTTACAAATGGGTTCAAGGTCTGCGTCCACTGGGCGAACCTGGTCTAGCCAGCGTCCACGGGAAACCTCGCCACACGAATTTGGCATCGCGCTCGCCGCCCAGCTTGTGGGCCGATAGGCAACGAGTTACAAATGGATTCAAGGTCTGCGTCTGCTGGGCGTATCTGGTCTAGCCAGCGTCCACGGGAAACCTGGCCACACAAATGTGGCATCGCGCTCGCCGCCCAGCTCGTGAGCCGATAGGCAACGAGTTACAAATGGGTTCAAGGCTTGCGTCCGCTGGGCGTATCTGGTCTAGCCAGCGTCCACGGGAAACCTGGCCACACAAATGTGGCATCGCTCTCGCCGCCAAGCTCGTGACCCGATAGGCAACGAGTTACAAATGGGTTCAAGGCTTGCGTCCGCCAGGGCGTATTCTGTCTGGCCAGCGACCACGGGAAACCTCGCCACGCAAATGTGGCATCACGCTCGCCGCCCAGCTCGTGAGCCGATAGGCAACGAATTACAAATGGGTTCAAGGTCTGCGTCCGCTGGGCGAATCTGGTTTAGCCAGCGTCCACGGGAAACCTCGCCACACAAATGTGGCATCGCGCTCGCCGCCCAGCTCGTGGGCCGATAGGCAACGAGTTACAAATGGGTTCAAGGTCTGCGTCCGCTAGGCGTATCTGGTCTAGCCAGCGTTCACGGGAAACCTCGCCACACAAATGTGGCATCGCGCTCGCCGCCCAGCTCGTGGGCTGATAGGCAACGAGTTACAAATGGGTTCAAGGTTTGCGTCCGCTGGGCGTATCTGGTTTAGCCAGCGTCCACGGGAAACCTCGCCACACAAATGTGGCATCAAGCTCGCCGCCCAGCTCGTGAGCCGATAGGCAACGAGTTACAAATGGGTTCAAGGTCTGCGTAAGCTGGGCGAACCTGGTCTAGCCAGCGTCCACGGGAAACCTCGCCACACGAATGTGGCATCGCGCTCGCCGCCCAGCTTATGGGCCGATAGGCAACGAGTTACAAATGGGTTCAAGATCTGCGTCCGCTGGGCGTATCTGGTCTAGCCAGCGTCCACGGGAAACCTCGCCACACAAATGTGGCATCAAGCTCGCCGCCCAGCTCGTGAGCCGATAGGCAACGAGTTACAAATGGGTTCAAGGTCTGCGTAAGCTGGGCGAACCTGGTCTAGCCAGCGTCCACGGGAAACCTCGCCACACGAATGTGGCATCGCGCTCGCCGCCCAGCTCGTGAGCCGATAGGCAACGAGTTACAAATGGGTTCAAGGTCTGCGTCCGCTTGGCGTATCTGGTCTAGCCAGCGTTCACGGGAAACCTCGCCACACAAATGTGGCATCGCGCTCGCCGCCCAGCTCGTGGGCTGATAGGCAACGAGTTTCAAATGGGTTCAAGGTTTGCGTCCGCTGGGCGTATCTGGTCTAGCCAGCGTCCACGGGAAACCTCGCCACACAAATGTGGCACCGCGCTCGCCGCCCTGCTCTTGAGCCGAGAGGCAAGAAATTACAAATGGGTTCAAGGTTTGCGTCCGCTGGGCGTATCTGGTCTAGCCAGCGTCCACGGGAAACCTCGCCACACAAATGTGGCATCGCGCTCGCCGCCCAGCTCGTGAGCCGATAGGCAACGAGTTACAAATGGGTTCAAGGCTTGCGTCCGCTGGGCGTATCTGGTCTAGCCAGCGTCCACGGGAAACCTGGCCACACAAATGTGGCATCGCGCTCGCCGCCCAGCTCGTGGGCTGATAGGCAACGAGTTACAAATGGGTTCAAGGCTTGCGTCCGCTGGGCGTATCTGGTCTAGCCAGCGTCCACGGGAAACCTGGCCACACAAATGTGGCATCGCGCTCGCCTAGCTCGTGGGCTGATAGGCAACGAGTTACAAATGGGTTCAAGGTCTGCGTCCGTTGGGCGTATCTTGTCTAGCCAGCGTCCACGGGAAACCTCGCCACGCAAATGTGGCATCACGCTCGCCGCCCAGCTCGTGAGCCGATAGGCAACGAATTACAAATGGGTTCAAGGTCTGCGTCCGCTGGGCGAATCTGGTCTAGCCAGTGTCCACGGGAAACCTTGCCACACAAATGTGGCATCGCGCTCGCCGGCCAGCTCGTGGGCCGATAGGCAACGAGTTACAAATGGGTTCAAGGCTTGCGTCCGCTGGGCGTATCTGGTCTAGCCAGCGTCCACGGGAAACCTGGTCACACAAATGTGGCACCGTGCTCGCCGCCCTGCTCTTGAGCCGATAGGTAACAAGTTACAAATGGGTTCAAGGTTTGCGTCCGCTGGGCGTATCTGGTCTAGCCAGCGTCCTCGGGAAACCTCGCCACACAAATGTGGCATCGCGCTTGCCGCCCAGCTCGTGGGCCGATAGGCAACGAGTTACAAATGGGTTCAAGGCTTGCGTCCGCTGGGCGTATCTGGTCTAGCCAGCGTCCACGGGAAACCTCGCCACGCAAATGTGGCATCACGCTCGCCGCCCAGCTCGTGAGCCGATAGGCAACGAATTACAAATGGGTTCAAGGTCTGCGTCCACTGGGCGAATCTGGTCTAGCCAGCGTCCACGGGAAACCTTGCCACACAAATGTGGCATCGCGCTCGCCGCCCAACTCGTGGGCCGATAGGCAACGAGTTACAAATGGGTTCAAGGTCTGCGTCCGCTGGGCGTATCTGGTCTAGCCAGCGTCCACGGGAAACCTCGCCACACAAATGTGGTATCGCGCTCGCCGCCCAGCTCGTGAGCCGATAGGCAACGAGTTACAAATGGGTTCAAGGTCTGCGTCCACTGGGCGAACCTGGTCTAGCCAGCGTCCACGGGAAACCTCGCCACACGAATGTGGCATCGCGCTCGCCGCCCAGCTTGTGGGCCGATAGGCAACGAGTTACAAATGGGTTCAAGGTCTGCGTCCGCTGGGCGTATCTGGTCTAGCCAGCGTCCACGGGAAACCTCGCCACACAAATGTGGCATCGCGCTCGCCGCCCACCTCGTGAGCCGATAGGCAACGAGTTACAAATGGGTTCAAGGCTTGCGTCCGCTGGGCGTATCTGGTCTATCCAGCGTCCACGGGAAACCTGGCCACACAAATGTGGCATCGCGCTCCCCGCCCAGCTCGTGGGCTGATAGGCAACGAGTTACAAATGGGTTCAAGGTCTACGTCCGTTGGGCGTATCTGGTCTAGCCAGCGTCCACGGGAAACCTCGCCACGCAAATGTGGCATCACGCTCGCCGCCCAGCTCGTGAGCCGATAGGCAACGAATTACAAATGGGTTCAAGGTCTGCGTCCGCTGGGCGAATCTGGTCTAGCCAGCGTCCACGGGAAACCTTGCCACACAAATGTGGCATCGCGCTCGCCGCCCAGCTCGTGGGCCGACAGGCAACGAGTTACAAATGGGTTCAAGGTCTACGTCCGCTGGGCGTATCTGGTCTAGCCAGCGTCCACGGGAAACCTCACCACACAAATGTGGTATCGCGCTCGCCGCCCAGCTCGTGAGCCGATAGGCAATGAGTTACTAATGGGTTCAAGGCTTGCGTCCGCTGGGCGTATCTGGTCTACCCAGCGTCCACGGGAAACCTGGCGACACAAATGTGGCATCGCGCTCGCCGCCCAGCTCGTGAGCTGATAGGCAACGAGTTACAAATGGGTTCAAGGCTTGCGTCCGCTGGGCATATCTGGTCTAGCCAGCATCCACGGGAAACCTGGCCACACAAATGTGGCATCGCGCTCGCCGCCCAGCTCGTGAGCCGATAGGCAACGAGTTACAAATGGGTTCAAGGCTTGCGTCCGCCAGGGCGTATCTGGTCTGGCCAGCGACCACGGGAAACCTCGCCACGCAAATGTGGCATCACGCTCGCCGCCCAGCTCGTGAGCCGATAGGCAATGAGTTACAAATGGGTTCAAGGTCTGCGTCCGCTGGGCGAATCTGGTCTAGCCAGCGTCCACGGGAAACCTCGCCACACAAATGTGGCATCGCGCTCGCCGCCCAGCTCGTGGGCCGATAGGCAACGAGTTACAAATAGGTTCAAGGTTTGCGTCCGCTGGGCGAACCAGGTCTAGCCAGCGTCCACGGGAAACCTCGCCACACAAATGTGGCATCACGCTCGCCGCCCAGCTCGTGAGCCGATATGCAACGAGTTACAAATGGGTTCAAGGTCTGCGTCCACTGGGCGAACTTGGTCTAGCCAGCGTCCACGGGAAACCTCGCCACACGAATGTGGCATCGCGCTCGCCGCCCAGCTTGTGGGCCGATAGACAACGATTTACAAATGGATTCAAGGTCTGCGTCCGCTGGGCGTATCTGGTCTAGCCAGCGTCCACGGGAAACCTCGCCACACAAATGTGGCATCGCGCTCGCCGCCCAGCTCGTGAGCCGATAGGGAACGAGTTACAAATGGGTTCAAGGCTTGCGTCCGCTGGGCGTATCTGGTCTAGCCAGCGTCCACGGGAAACCTGGCCACACAAATGTGGCATCGCGCTCGCCGCCAAGCTCGTGAGCCGATGGGCAACGAGTTACAAATGGGTTCAAGGCTTGCGTCCGCCAGGGCGTATCTGGTCTGGCCAGCGACCACGGGAAACCTCGCCACGCAAATGTGGCATCACGCTCGCCGCCCAGCTCGTGAGCCGATAGGCAACGAATTACAAATGGGTTCAAGGTTTGCGTCCGCTGGGCGAATCTGGTCTAGCCAGCGTCCACGGGAAACCTCGCCACACAAATGTGGCATCGCGCTCGCCGCCCAGCTCGTGGGCCGATAGGCAACGAGTTACAAATGGGTTCAAGGTGTGCATCCGCTGGGCGTATCTGGTCTAGCCAGCGTCCACGGGAAACCTCGCCACACAAATGTGGGATCACGCTCGCCGCCCAGCTCGTGAGCCGATAGGCAACGAGTTACAAATGGGTTCAAGGTCTGCGTCAGCTGGGCGAACCTGGTCTAGCCAGCGTCAACGGGAAACCTCGCCACACGAATGTGGCATCGCGCTCGCCGCCCAGCTTGTGGGCCGATAGGCAACGAGTTACAAATGGGTTCAAGGTCTGCGTCCGCTGGGCGTATCTGGTCTAGCAAGCGTCCACGGGAAACCTCGCCACACAAATGTGGCATCGCGCTCGCCGCCCAGCTCGTGAGCCGATAGGCAACGAGTTACAAATGGGTTCAAGGTCTACGTCCGCTGGGCGTATCTGGTCTAGCCAGCGTTCACGGGAAACCTCGCCACACAAATGTGGCATCGCGCTCGCCGCCCAGCTCGTGAGCCGATAGGCAACGAGTTACAAATGGGTTCAAGGTTTGCGTCCGCTGGGCGTATCTGGTCTAGCCAGCGTCCACGGGAAACCTCGCCACACAAATGTGGCACCGCGCTCGCCGCCCTGCTCGTGAGCCGATAGGCCACAAGTTACAAATGGGTTCAAGGTTTGCGTCCGCTGGACGTATCTGGTCTAGCCAGCGTCGACGGGAAACCTCGCCACACAAATGTGGCATCGCGCTCGCCGCCCAGCTTGTGAGCCGATAGGCAACGAGTTACAAATAGGTTCAAGGCTTGCGTCCGCTGGGCGTATCTGGTCTAGCCAGCGTCCACGAGAAACCTGGCCACACAAATGTGGCATCGCGCTCGCCGCCCAACTCGTGAGCCGATAAGCAACGAGTTACAAATGGGTTCAAGGTTTGCGTCCGCATGGCGTATCTGGTCTAGCCAGCGTACACGGGAAACCTGGCTACACAAATGTGGCATCGCGCTTGTTGTCGCTGTTTTTCGGACAACTATTTAGGAGCCAAAGACGGTTAGACCCAAGGCCGGACCAAGTGGTCTCGTCTTGACTCAAGCGTGTCGGACTTGGTATCCCAAGTCGTCCCTTAGCTGTGGATGTCCCTTGAGTTCGTCAGAGTACCTGAAAAGGAGTAGAGAACACGTGAACTACAAAGGGGAAACAGGGGGTGGCCTGTTTACCTCTCCGACGCTCAACATTAGTGGGATTGAGGTGGAGTATAAAGGTTTTAGGGGTGTTTAAAGGCCAAAGCTTGAGAGAAACGAGCGAGGTACGAGTTCGGCAGCGTTTCAGTACTCAAGAATGGATTACCCGGAGTAGGGGAGTGGCCCCTCTATTTATAGGCGGCCAAGGGGTGGTTTGAAGACCCCTTGGCCGAGTGAACTTGCTTGGTTCGGCCATTGAGTGGCTGGGTCGGCCAATGGCCGAGTGAACATGGTGGTGAGGTTCACTCGGCCATTGGCCGAGTGAAAAGCTTGGGCCGGCTGAGGTTCACTCGGTCATTGGCCGAGTGAACCTCCCAGCAGTTCACTCGGCCAATGGCCAAGTGAACCCTCCAGCCGCCAAGGCAGTTCACTCGGCCATTGGCCGAGTGAACCTTCCAGCCACCCCTGCAGTTCACTCGGCCATTGGCCGAGTGAACCTTCCAGCAGTTCACTCGGCCAATGGCCGAGTGAACCTCACCACCATGTTCACTCGGCCATTGGCCGACCCAGCCACTCAATGGCCGAACCAAGCAAGTTCACTCGGCCAAGGGGTCTTCAAACCACCCCTTGGCCGCCTATAAATAGAGGGGCCACTCCCCTACTCCGGGTAATCCATTCTTGAGTACTGAAACGCTGCCGAACTCGTACCTCGCTCGTTTCTCTCAAGCTTTGGCCTTTAAACACCCCTAAAACCTCTATACTCCACCTCAATCCCACTAATGTTGAGCGTCGGAGAGGTAAATAGGCCCCCCCCCTGTTTCCCCTTTGTAGTTCACGTGTTCTCTACTCCTTTTCAGGTACTCTGACGAACTCAAGGGACATCCATAGCTAAGGGACGACTTGGGATACCAAGTCCGACACGCTCGAGTCAAGACGAGACCACTTGGTCCGACCTTGGGTCTAACCGTCTTTGGCTCCTAAATAGTTGTCCGAAAAACAGCGACAACAGCGCTCGCCGTCCAGCTCGTGAGCCGATAGGCAACGAGTTACAAATGGGTTCAAGGCTTGCGTCCGCTGGGCGTATCTGGTCTAGCCAGCGTCCACGGGAAACCTGACCACACAAATGTGGCATCGCGCTCGCCGCCAAGCTTGTGAGCCGATAGGCAACGAGTTACAAATGGGTTCAAGGCTTGCGTCCGCCAGGGCGTATCTGGTCTGGCCAGCGTCCACAGAAAACCCGGTCACGCAAACGTGACACCGAGGCCCCTCGAGGCCCAAGTCGTGCTAATCGATCACGCCTTCAATGGTAGGTTGAGAAAATAAGCCGCGCACAACAAAGACGTGCAAGTCGATTATGGCCGCAGCTTTCTCGCGCCCATGACGAGGGCGAGGGACAGTCTCTCGATCTCCGGGTATCGGGTTTCGGCGTCGAGGAGTGCCTTGCTAACGTAGTAGACCGGCCACTGTACCTTGTCTTCTTCGCGGATGAGGACCGCGCTCACGGCCCTATCGGAAACCGCGAGGTAGACGTACAAGGTTTCACCATTCTTCGGCTTCGTGAGGAACGGGGGGGAGGTGAAGTAGGCTTTCATATCGCGGAATGCCTCCTCGCACTCCTCCGTCCATACGAACCCGTCGGTCTTCTTTAGTGCCTTAAAGAACGGTTGGCACCTATCAGTGGCCTTGGAAACGAATCGTGTCAGGGCGGCGATCCTTCCCGTCAAGCTTTGAACTTCTTTGACTTTTTGTGGCGACCTCATCTCTAAGATCGCCTTAATCTTCTCAGGATTGGCCTCGATATCGCGGCGGCTCACCATGTAGCCCATAAACTTTCCAGACTCGACCCCGAAAGCGCACTTGTTGGGGTTGAGCTTCATCTTGTAGCGCCGCAGGATCGTGAACATCTCCCTAAGGTCTCGAACGTGGTCGTGGGCTTTGAGGCTTTTGACAAGCATATCGTCCACGTAGACCTCCATGGTTTTGCCAATTTGATTGGCGAACATCCGGTTCGTAACAAAGGTGGTCTTGATCTGATCCGGCTCGTGCATGCGGATCTGATTGTAGCCTGAGTAGGCGTCCATGAAGCTTAGCAATTCGTGGCCCGCAGTGGCGTCCACGAGCTGCTCGATCCTCGGGAGAGGGAAGCTGTCTTTCGGGCAGGCTTTGTTGAGATCTTTGTAGTCGATACAGATCCGCCACTTCCCGTTTGGCTTCTTGACCATCACCACATTGGACACCCACTTGGGGTGCTCCGCCTCCCTGATGAAGTCGGCGGCGAGAAGTTTGTCAACTTCTTCGCCAATGGCTTGGTACCTCTCCCCACTGAACGCCCGTCGCGGTTGAACGCGCTCGGCCACTCTCTTGTCGTCGTTGAGACGATGAACCATGATTTCGGGGTCGATCCCCGGCATCTTTGTGCTCTCGGAGGAAAGCGGTGAGCTCGGTTCGGACTTCAGATGAGAGTTGGGCGCCTACCTTGACTACTTGGTCAGGCTTGGCGTCGTCCAACACGACGGGAACGAGGTCGTCCGGTGTCTCCACCTTTCGACGCTCGACATCGTCCCAACCGGCGGGCGCTTCGGCTATCGGCCCCATCATCTACCAGAGTCGCTCTCTCGTCGGCGAGGGGCCGTGTCCGGCCGCCTCTTGAAACCGAGGGGGCGAGTCCCCGGGAATGTGACTGTGCCTGCTGCCGCGCCAGGTGCGACGGCCCGGCCAAAGCATTGTTAGACCTCTCGGGCCGCGAAGGGGCAAGGCTGGGCGTTGCCTCATTGGTCCTCGACTCCCCCACGTATTTGGGGTCGGAGTCGCCTTGGGCGGACCTATCCTCCATGTCATAGCCGAGGAGGTTAGCTATGAGCGTACCGTCGACGCCGGGGCGGTCAAGGAGCTCCGCAAGCCGCCGGGCCGTGTCCTCTCGAAGCTCGGCCTCGGGGTCATTCATCGGGTCTTGGGGCTGGCTCTCGCTATCGCGAGGTTGCCCTTCAAGACGATGTGTGAGGCGTCGAAGGCCGTACCTCGAGCTCGTCGCTCGGGTACCCGCGGAGGTGGTGGGAATGTGACTCATCTCTCGAGAGTCGTGAGAACAAAGGGAGAAAACTGGTAGAGGGAATGCGTCGTCAAGGTTGAGAGATCCCTTCCTTCTAGCGCCAAAATGTTGTCGCAGTTTTTCGGACAACGATTTAGGAGTCGCAGACGGTCAGACCCAAGGCCGGACCAAGTGGTCTCGTCTCGACTCGAGCGTGTCGGGCTTGGTATCCCAAGCCCTCGCTTAGCTGTCTGTGGTATCTATCCAGTCCAGGCACCTGAAAAGCAAGCAAGAAAGGTGTGAACTACAAAGGGAAAACAGGGAGGTTGCCCCTGTTTACCTCTCCGACGCTCAACATTAGTAGGATTGAGGTGGTTTGTAGAGGGTTTAGTGTTTAGGGGTTGAGACTTGAGAGAAACGAGCGAGCTACGAGTTCGGCAGCGTTTCAGTACTCAAATTTCGGATTACCTGGGTCAAGGGAGAGACCCTTATATTTATAGGCGGCCAAGGGGTGTTTGGGGAACCCCTTGGCTGAGCGCCGGCCTTGGAGAGCCGGCCTTGGCGAGCCGGTCTTGGAGAGAGCCGGCCTTGGAGAGCCGGCCTTGGAGAGCCGGCCTTGGAGCGCCGGGCTTGGAGAGCCGGCCTTGGAGAGCCGGCCTTGGAGAGCCGGCCTTGGAGAGCTGGCCTTGGAGCGCCGGCCTTGGAGAGCCGGCCTTGGAGCGCCGGCCTTAGAGCGCCGGCCTTGGAGCGCCGGCCTTGGAGAGCCGGCCTCGGAGAGCCGGCCTTGGCGAGCGCCGGCCTTGGAGAGCCGGCCTTGGCTGAGAGCCGGCCTTGGATGAGCGCCGGCCTCAGGACGGCCGCCAGCGTGGCCGTCGCCGATCTACCGGGCCCAGACGGACCGGTAACACCTTCCTCCACGCTTTTGGTTTTCTTGAAACCAGTCAAGGAACAAAAAATATGGTTAGTAACAGTGGAGTCAAGAATACACGTTGATACATTATCAGCTACTAAGCATGTTTCGGTAATTAGTACGATACTATGTTCCTTTGCTTTGAGATAGGCAGGACAGTTCTTCTTATCGGCCTTGTGAGGTCTCTTCTTAGATCCAGAGGCGGAGTCTTTATGCTCAGTAGCATGTGCCTCTTCTTGATTCCTCTTTCTCTTAGTGAGACCTTCAGCAGTGTGAAGCTCCTTCATAAGCTCGGTATAAGTGTACTTTAGCTTAGTCATGGAGTAGTTCAGCTTGAAGGTATCGAAAGAGTCGGAGAGAGTTTCCAAGATCATATCTATTTTGGTCTCCTCGTCAATCTCTGATCCTAAGATTTCCATCTCATTCAGGTAACTAATGATCATCATCATATGGTCCCTGACAGGAGTCCTAGCCGTCATGCGACAGTTCATAAACTGTCGGACTGCTTGTTGCCTTGTTTGACGCCTTTGCCCTCCAAACATCTCATGGAGATTGTAGAGCATGTCAGCGGCAGCCTCGATGTCACGATGTTGCTGTTTCAGCATATTGTTCATAGATGCTAAGATATAGCACCTCACAATCTCATCGGATCGAAGCCAGGCCGCTAAAGCTTCTTTGTCCTCTTGAGTCGAATCATCATTCGTGAGAGGAGGACACGGACTGGTGAGTACCCATTTGTGCTTGTTAACGGTAAGGATGATATCGAGGTTATGTTTCCAATCTACGTAGTTTTTGTTTTCGAGTTTGTTCGAGGAAAATATGATCGAGAGAGGGTTGAGAGACATGTTGCTTAATTAAGTTGAAACAAGTTTATGATTAGTCTTTTGGTTTAGGATTTAAGTTTGTTTAAATCTTGATAAAATCCAAAGGTGTTATAAACCAAACGATAATTTACCCCCTCCAGAGAAGGCCGCAAAAAATCTTCATTTATAAGTAAATGACACATCATTAATGCTTAGCCAAGATGTCAATACACCAATTTTGACTAGCCACCTTTTAAATTGGTTTGATCACTCACATCCTTTCGCAGGGACTCGAGGGAGGATTACTTGGGATTGAGTCTAAGTGTGTAACCAACCACTTAGTCCAAGAGATCGACTTTGAAAAAACAATCCACCGAGTGGAGGCCTTGTCTCATTGTCTAACTCTCGAACGTAGTTCATTGAGCAATGATCAGAGCGAAGTGCCGTTGAGTACTCTCATTTAAGAGAAGGCCACGAGGGTGACTCTTAGTCTGGCGACAATTACACTTTTCATTAGTGTTGGGAATCGTGGGTTACAAACAACAAGTTTAACGCTCACACTTAGTTTTTGGAGTTGGTACATCGACTCTTATAAGTTCGGAAACAAATTTCCTAGTTATAGAGCGATAGAGTGGACAACTAGAAAAGAATACTAGATCTTCATGTTCAGAGAAGTGTTATTGAATAAAGGCACAAGGTACATACTCGGATCTTTTCCTATTTTCTATTCAGGAAAGTGAATGAGGGAAGTGTCAACTTAAACTCACTCGAACACTTGAAAGTTTGAGATTACACATCTTTTTATTTTCGGCTTGTCTACGAAGAGACCTCCTACTCAAATTTTCAAGAGCATATAGATTTTGAACATATGTGATATAGATATAGTTTTGAAAACATTTTGAAAACTTATTTGATTTGGATGACAAAATATTTTCAAGTTTGAAAATGAAAACGGTTTTTCAAAATTCAAACTAGTTTTGTAAGATTCAATTTCAAGTTAAATTTTCAAAAATCAAAACATTTTAATCTTACACATCATGTTTATAATCTTGTGAAAAACATTTTTTCTCATGAAAATTATCTCATTAGAGTTCCATAACTCATTGTAATGGGTCTGAAAATCCGGATTTCTAAAAAACTGGACTTTCGGAACAGCCGCGCACCTTGGAGTAAAATCGCCATAACTGGCGCGTCCAATGTCTTTTGGACCCAAAACCGGTGGCATTGGAAAGACGACAGACAGACCTTTAATTTGATTCAAGAATCATTAAATTTCGATTTCTGAGATGAGAGTTATGCCAATTTTACTGCGGGATTTACTCAAGCTCGAAGAGAACATAAATAATTAAAGTTCGGTCTTTTAGTGCGTAAAAAGAATCGAGTGTAACGAAACGGTTTAGGAAGTTGTTAAGGCTTTTATTTGTGATTTATTACAATGGTATAAAAGAAATAATAACAAGCATAAAACGATTCAAGTAAATAAAAGAAACTAGTAAGACAAGAAAACTAGTCACAAAATTTACTCGAAATTTTCTCAAACTTAAAAACACGTTTTTAATATAAAAAATAAAAAACTTTTAGAACTGATTCTAATATGTTTTAAAAACATCCCAAACTCATAGAAAATCAACATGATTTTTAACTTAAAGGCAAGGGCAATAAATTAAAAAAAAATCTAAGAAAACAATTCTAATGTTATCGGTCCGTCCCGGCCCGGTGAAACGACGACGGTCGCGATAGCGGCCGTCCTTGGTACTCCCCTCAGCGCACGGCCGGCCCAGGGCCGGCAAACAACCATTGGCCAGGCCTGGGAAGCCGCTCGGCCGCCCCTGGGCCTAAGCTCGGCCAATGGCCGGCCCAGGGCCGGCACTCGGCCATAGGCCAGGCCTGGGAATGCGCTCGGCCATCCCTGGGCCTTCGTTCGGCCATTGGCCGGCCTAGGGCCAGCGTTGGGCCAATGGCCGGCCTAGGGCCGGCAGAGGGCCAGCACTCGGCCATTGGCTGGGCCTGGGAAGTCACTCGGCCGGCCCAGGGTCGGCGCTTGCCCGATGGCCGGCCCAGGACCGGCTCTCGGCCATTGACCGGGACTGGGAAGTCACTCGGCCGGCCCAGGGCCGGCGCTCGGCCAATGGCCGGCCTAGGACCGTCTCTCGGCCTAGGGACCCCCCCAAAACGTCCCTAGGTTGACTATAAATACGATGCTCGACCGCTCGAGTCAGGTAATCCAATTTTGAGTCCCGAAACACTGTCGAACTCATACTTCACTCGTTTCGCTCATCTTTGGCCTCTCACCCCTTTAAACCTCTATACTCCACCTCAATCCTACTAATGTTGAGCGTCGGAGAGGTAAACAGAGGCACCCCCTCTGTTTTCCCTTCTTAGCTCACGGTTCTCTTATCCTTTTCAGGTATGCTGGCGAGCTTAAACACCATTGACAGCTAAGGGAAGACTTGGGATACCAAGTCTGACACGCTCGAGCCGAAGCGAGACCACTTGGTCTGGCCTTGGGTCTGACCGCTTTAGGCTCCTAAATCGTTGTCCGAAAACGAGCGACAACATTTTGGCTCCAGAAGGTGGGGATCTCCCGACCTTGGCGACACTCTCCCTTCCAACCCTTTTTCTTGCTACCTCTGCGACTCTCGAGAGATGAGTCAACTTCCCACTACCTCCGCAGGCAGTCGAGCGACGGGCTAGAGATACGGCTTCCGAATCCCCGAGCATCGTCTAGGAGGGCAACCTCGTGATAACGAGAGCCAGCCCGGGACCCGGCGAATGACCTCGAGGCCGCAGTCCGAGAGGACACGGCTCGAAGGCTCGCCGAGTTCCTAGACCACCCCCGGCGTCAACGGCACGCTCATCACCGACCTCCTCGGCTCCAAAAAATGTGGACGACGTCAACCATGACAAGAAAGACCCCAACTACGTGGCGAAATCAAAAACCGACGAGACCAACCTCGACCGCGCAACTCACGAAAGTGAACGCGCACGCACGCCTTCGAGGAGACTCCCTCAGGCAACCACATCGAGACATCAATCGTCAAGTGAACAAACACGCGCGTCGTCGAGGGGACATCCTCGAGAGACCACATCAAGACAAAGATCTAGCAATATTCGAGGATGCTCAATCTCAAGGTCCCGAAAGGGACTCTCCAAGCTCACCATTTGTGTCGAAGACCCTTGCAGAGACGACGACGTCGATGATCGCGGCATCCGTCGAGGGCGTCGCCTGCATGACATACCCTTGCCAAGGGTGATAGGAACGGCCAGTGGAGACTTGAGAGACCACCTCAATTCGGCTAGCAGAGACTTGAGAGACCGTCTAAATTCTCGAAGGGAATCTCATGGGAGTGACTTGAGGGATAAACTCAACGCCCGACGGGGGATCGCAAGAGAAGTCACCTCGGGGCATCAACCGCCCGACGTTGTTAATCGAGTATCTAGCAAGAAGCACGTTGCTGTACTCATCACACCGGCCATCGGTCCCGACTCGCGAAGGAAGAGGCGTAGAAATGGTCAGGTCCCTAATGACCATCCTTCTCCAACTCCGGGGTTATCCTTCGTCCCTCTCAACACAACGCCCGACAAGATCCTGAGCTTACACAGACAGGAGCTGGGATCCCCGCCTCCGATGAAGAGGGACCCCACGGCGCGGGATAGGAGCAAAGAATGTGAGTATCACCGAGACCATGGACACGCGACGTCCGAATGTTACCAGCTTAGGAAGCAAATTGATTCCCTGGTTCGAGGCGGGAATCTCAAAGAATTCGTCGCATCCGCTAGCAAGGTGACAATCCCGGCTGAGCACCCGACTCGTTAAAGGGAAGTAAACACCTACTAAAGAACAAGCTCCCACAACTTGCAGCCACGATTGTCACAACTTTCGCCGTTAAACTCACACCCGAACTTGCTCGACTTTGTGATCGTTTTATCTCAAGCACGTTTTTTTCTTTTCCAAAGAAGGCCAAGTGCCACGGCAAGTTGTAACATCCTCCTTATTGTAATAAAAAGTCATTCTACATATTGTGACGTATTATTATAGATCCCCCGCACGAGAGTTTCCCACTTTTTGTCTCATAAACGCAAAAACTCGGGGGGCTAACAGGGAGCAATACTCAATCAGAACAACTCAAAAACAAAAACAAAAACCAACTATATAAGAAAGTCTCAAGGGGCCGATGGTTAGGCCGGAGGTCCCAAGGAGAAGCAATCTTCGTCCATGAGTCGAATCCTCGAGTTGAGTTCACTCCTCGAGTTGAGTCCCGAGTCCACGAGTCGACTGATGTCACCTCGTGTCGACTCTACAAGCGACTCCTCGAGTTGAGTCCCGAGTCCACGAGTCGAATTATAATTCCTCGTGCCAACTCTACACGTGATTCCTAGAGTTGAGTTCACACCTCGAGTTGAGTCCCGAGTCGACGAGTCGAACGATAATTCCTCGTGCCGACTCTACACATGAATCCTCGAGTTCAGTTCACTCCTCGAGTTGAGTCCCGAGTCCACGAGTCGAATGATAATTCCTCGTGCCGACTCTACACGTGATTCCTCGATTTGAGTTCACTCCTCGAGTTGAGTCCCGAGTCCACGAGTCGAATGATAATTCCTCGTGCCGACTCTACACATGACTCCTCGAGTTGAGTTCACTCCTCGAGTTGAGTCCCAAGTCCACGAGTCGACTGATGTCTACTCGTGTCGTCTTTACAAGCGACTCCTCGAGTTGAGTTCGCTCCTCGAGTTGAGTCCCGAATCCACGAGTCAAATGATAATTCCTTGTGCCGAATCTACACGTGATTCCTCGAGTTGAGTCCCACGTCCACGAGTCGAATAATAAGACCTCGTGTCGACTCTACACATGACTCCTCGAACTGAGTTCACTCCTCGAGTTGAGTCCCGAGTCCACGAGTCGACTGATGTCTCCTCGTGTCGACTCTGCAAGCGACTCCTCGAGTTGAGTCCCGAGTCCACGAGTCGAATGATAATTCCTCGTGCCGAGTCTACATGTGATTCCTTGAGTTGAGTTCACTTCTTGAGTTGAGTCCCGAGTCCACGAGTCGAATGATAATTCCTCATGCCGACTCTACACGTGATTGCTCGAGTTGAGTTCACTCCCCGAGTTGAGTCCCAAGTCCACGAGTCGAATAATAAGACCATGTGTTGACTCTACACATGACTCCTCGAGTTGAGGTCACTCCTCGATTTGAGTCTCAAGTCCACGAGTCGACTGATGAGTCCTCGTGTCGACTCTACACATGATTCCTCGAGTTGAGTTCACTCCTCGAGTTGAGTCCCGAGTCCACGAGTCGAATGATAATTCCTCGTGCCGACTCTACACATGACTCCTCTAGTTGAGTTCACTCATCGAGTTGAGTCCCAAGTCCACGAGTCGACTGATGTCTCCTCGTGTCGCCTTTACAAGCGACTCCTCGAGTTGAGTTCGCTCCTCGAGTTGAGTCCCGAATCCACGAGTCAAATGATAATTCCTTGTGCCGACTCTACACGTGATTCCTCGAGTTGAGTCCCAAGTCCATGAGTAGAATAATAAGACCTCGTGTCGACTCTACACATGACTCCTCGAACTGAGTTCACTCCTCGAGTTGAGTCCCGAGTCCACGAGTCGACTGATGTCTCCTCGTGTCGACTCTGCAAGCGACTCCTCGAGTTGAGTCCCGAGTTCACGAGTCGAATGATAATTCCTCGTGCCGAATCTACATGTGATTCCTCGAGTTGAGTTCACTTCTTGAGTTGAGTCCCGAGTCCACGAGTCGAATGATAATTCCTCATGCCGACTCTACACGTGATTGCTCGAGTTGAGTTCACTCCCCGAGTTGAGTCCCAAGTCCACGAGTCGAATAATAAGACCTCGTGTTGACTCTACACATGACTCCTCGAGTTGAGGTCACTCCTCGAGTTGAGTCTCAAGTCCACAAGTCGACTGATGAGTCCTCGTGTCGACTCTACACATGACTCCTCGAGTTGAGTTCGCTCCTCAAGTTGAGTCCCGAGTCCACAAGTCGATTAACAAGTCCTCGTGCCGACTCTACACATGACTCCTCGAGTAGAGTTTGCTCCTCGAGTCGAGTATCGAGTCCATAACTCGACTAACAAATCCGCGTGCCGACTCTACACATGACTCCTCGAGTAGAGTTCGCTCCTCGAGTTGAGTCCCAAGTCCATGAGTCGACTGATAAGTGCTCATGCCGACTCTACACACGGCTCCACGAGTCGGGTTCACTCCTCGACTCACGTCACAAACCCACGAGTCGACTTAAGAATCCTCGTGTCAAACATACACGACTTCTTGACTCACCGATCGACGATAGACTCACAAGTCTCGATGACAAACCTACATGCTCTCCTATAAGCAACAGGAAAAATCGTCCCTAACGACGTGCTTAAGTCGCCCCTAACGGTGTACCAAAATTCGCTCTACGTCGCTCTCGTTAGAGAAAGAATGGGCCAATTGAGTCCCCAAACGTGGCACGCGCACCATGGCCTCACACTCACAAGGGCATGAGACTCGACCTAGAAGACTCAACCTGAAAATGCGACCAGTGAACTAAGGTGCCACACTCGCCGGGGGATCAAGTCTACACCTAACCCCGCCTATCACGTGACACGCGCACCCAACGGTGCCACGCTCATGAGGTGGTACAGTCACGCTCGCTGCCCAGCTCATGAGCCAATAGGCAGCGAGTCACAAATGGGTTTCAAAGGCCTGCGCCCGCCGGACGAAACTGGTCTAGCCAGTGTCCACGGAAACCTGGTCACACAAATGTGGCACCAAGGCCCCACGAGGTCCAAGCCGTGCAAATCGATCACGCCTTCATTGGTAGGTCGAGAAAATAAGCCACGCACAATAAAGCCGTGCAAATCGATCACGCCTTCATTGGTTGGTCGAGAAAATAAGCCACGCAAAATAAAGCCGTGCAAATCGATCACGCCTTCATTGGTAAGTCGAGAAAATAAGCTGCGCACCCTCAAGACGTGCAAATCGATTACGCCTTCATTGGTAAGTCGAGAAAATAAGCCGCGCACCCTCAAGACGTGCAAATCGATTACGCCTTCATTGGTAAGTCGAGAAAATAAGCCGCACAACCTCAAGACGTGCAAATCGATTATGCCTTCATTGGTAAGTCGAGAAAATAAGCCACACAATGCCAAGCCGTGCAAATCGATCACGCCTTTATTGGTAGGTCGAGAAAATAAGCCACGCACAATAAAGCCGTGCAAATCGATCACGCTTTCATTGGTAGGTCGAGAAAATAAGCCACGCACAATAAAGCCGTGCAAATCGATCAAGCTTTCATTGGTAAGTCGAGAAAATAAGCCGCGCACCCTCAAGACGTGCAAATCAATTACGCCTTCATTGGTAAGTCGAGAAAATAAGCCGCGCACCTTCAAGACGTGCAAATCGATTACGCCTTCATTGGTAAGTCGAGAAAATAAGTCGCGCACCCTCAAGATGTGCAAATCGATTATGCCTTCATTGGAAAGTCGAGAAAATAAGCCACGCAACGCCAGGCCGTGTGAATCGATTATGCCTTCATTGGTAAGTCGAGAAAATAAGCCACGCACCGAAAAAATGCGTAAATTGATTACGCCTTCCTCGGCAAATCGAGAAAATAATACGCGTATCAACAGAACTGTGCAAATCAATTACGATAGTATATCGAGAACATAATACATGTAAAGTGAAAGACAACAAAGGCCGTCCCTCGCGACGCACATAAGCCGTCCCTTGCGGCGCACAAAAGCCGTCCCTCTTGATGCCCATAAGCCGTCCCTCGCGACGCACATAAGCCGTCCCTCGTGGCGCACAAAATCCATCCCTCGCGGCGCACAAAATCCGTCCCTTGTGACGCACAAAGGCCGTCCCTCGCGACGCACGAAGGCCATCCCCCGCGATGCATTAAAGTGTTGGAATTGATCTAGGGTTTAAGAAAAAGTTTAACGCTTCGTTAAGCGGCGGAATTTTAAAAATTTTCTTTTCAAGTAAAAACGGTTTTTTACTAACCTAGACAAAGAGCAAGTACATATAAATAAAAACTATAATGAGCATAGAAGTTTACTAAACCTTTCTTGAAGCTTGAAGTTTGAGAAGCTTTTGGAAAGTTGCAACACTCGTCTCCCTCGCAGCACGTCTCTCTTTCTTTCCTCGGCGACTCGAGCAACCACGAAAGTTTCCATCACTAAATCACTCGAAATAAAAGGAATCAGTGAGTGGGCACTTTTAACCACGTCCAAGGCCGGCTCTCATCCAAGGCCGGCTCTAATTCAAGGCCGGCACTCGTCCAAGGCCGGCGCTAATTCAAGGCCGGCACTCGTTCAAGGCCGGCGCTAATTCAAGGTCGGCACTCGTCCAAGGCCGGCGCTAATTCAAGGCCGGCACTCGTCCAAGGCCGGCGCTAATTCAAGGCCGGCACTCGTCCAAGGCCGGCGCTAATTCAAGGCCGGCACTCGTCCAAGGCCGGCACTAATTCAAGGCCGGCACTCGTCCAAGGCCGGCGCTAATTCAAGGCCGGCACTCGTCCAAGGCCGGCGCTAATTCAAGGCCGGCACTCGTCCAAGGCCGGCACTAGTCCAAGGCCGGCGCTAATTCAAGGCTGGCACTCGTCCAAGGCCGGCGCTAATTCAAGGCCGGCACTCGTCCAAGGCCGGCACTAATTCAAGGCTGGCACTCGTCCAAGGCCGGCACTAATTCAAGGCCGGCACTCGTCCAAGGCCGGCACTCGTCCAAGGCCGGCGCTAATTCAAGGCCGGCACTCGTCCAAGGCCGGCGCTAATTCAAGGCCGGTACTCATCCAAGGCCGGTGCTAATTCAAGGCCGGCACTCGTCCAAGGCCGGCGCTAATTCAAGGCCGGCACTCGTCCAAGGCCGGCACTAATTCAAGGCCGGCACTCATCCAAGGCCGGCGCTAATTCAAGGCCGGCACTCGTCCAAGGCCGGCGCTAATTCAAGGCCGGCACTCGTCAAAGGCCGGCGCTAATTCAAGGCCCGCACTCGTCCAAGGCCGGCGCTAATTCAAGGCCGGCACTCGTCCAAGGCCGGCGCTAATTCAAGGCCGGCGCTCGCCAAGGCCGGCGGTCGGCCAAGGGATTCCCCAAACACTCCTTGGCCGCCTATAAATACAGGGGCCGCTCCCCTAGTCCAAAAAAAAAATCCAATTTTGAGTCCCGAAACGCTGTCGAACTCGTACTTCACTCGTTTCGCTCATCTTTGGTCTCTCACCACCTCTAAACCCTCTATATGCACCTCAATCCTACTAATGTTGAGCGTCGGAGAGGTAAACTGAGGCACCCCCTCTGTTTCCCCTTTGTAGTTCACACCTCTTTCTCCTTTCTTTTCAGGTGCCTGGACGAGATTGACACCACCAACAGCTAAGGGGCGGCTTGGGATACCAAGCCCGACACGCTCGAGTCAAGGCGAGGACACTTGGTCCGGCCTTGGGTCTAACCGCCTTTGACTCCTAAATCGTTGTCCGAAAATCAGCGACAACATTTTGGAGCTAGAAGGAGGGGAGCTCTCGACCTTGGCGACATATCCCCTCTACCAGTCTTCTTCTCACTTCTACGACTCTCGAGAGATGAGTCATGGCCCCGTCACCGCCGTGGGCGCCCGAGCAACGAGCTCGAGGTGCGGCCTCCGAAGCCCCGTGCGTCGTCTTGGAGGGCAACCTCGTGATAACGAGAGCTAGCCCCGAGACCCAGCGAATGACCCCGAGGCCGCAGTCCGAGAGGACACGGCTCGAAAGCTCGCCGAACTCCTAGACCGCCCCGGCGTTACCGGTGCGCTCATCGCCGACCTCCTCGACTCCAACAACGTCGACGACATCAACCACGAGACCAACCTCGACCACGCTATTCACGAAAGTGGACACACGCGCACGCTTCCAAGGGGACACCCTCGGGCGGCCGCGTCGAAACGTCAACTTTCTGATAAGCACTCGCACGCGCCCTCGAGGGGACACCCTCGGGCGACCACGTCAAGACGACAAGTGTCGAAAGGTACACGGGGGCGCTCAACCTCTAGGCCCCGAGAGGGACACTCCAAGCTCACCATCCGCGTCTAAAACCCCCATGGAGATGACGACAACAATGGCCATGTCGTCTATCGAGAACGTCACTCAAATGACGCACTCTCGCCTAAAGTGATAGGGACGGCCGCCGGAGACTTGAGAGATCACCTCAATTCCCGGAAGGAATCTCATGACAGCGACTTGAGAGAAAATCTCAACGCCCAACGCGAGATCGCGAGCCAGATCGTCTTGGGACGTCAACCACCTGACGCTGCTAACTGCGCACCTAACAAGAAACGCGCCTCCACACTCGCCGCATCGGCCGTCGCTCCCGACTCGCGAAGGAAGAGGCGCAGAAAAGGTCGAGTCCCTAATGACCTTCCTTCTCCGACCCCGAAGCGATCCTTCATTCGCTCAACGCAACGCCCGACCGGATCCTGAGCTTACGCCGCGATGAGCTGAGAAGCCCCGCTCCACTCACAAAGGACCCCGCGAAGCGAGATCGAAGTAGGTTTTGCGAATACCACAAAGGTCACGGGCATGTGACGATCGAATGCTACCAGCTTAAGAAGCGAATTGATTCCCTAATTCGAGGGGGGGACTTCAAGGAATTCGTCGCATCTGCTAGCAAGCCATGATTGTCGCGACTTCGACCTTTAAACTCACGCCCGAACCCGATCGGCTTCGTGATCACTTTTATTTGGAAAATGTAATTTCTTTTTTTTTCAAAGAAGGCCAAGTGCCATGACAAACTGTAACGACCCCCTTATTGCAATAAAGAGTTATTTCACACATGAAATGTAACGCACACTATTGTATACCTCTAACATGAGAGTTTCTTGGCCTTTGTCTCGCAAACGCAAGAAACTCGGGGGGGCTAGCAGGGATCAATGCTCAACGAAACTAGGGCTCACTCGCTCAACAAAAAAAGAACAACCCAAAAACAAAAAAAAGTATAACAAAGTCTCAAGGGGCCGATGGTTAGGCCGGAGGTCCCATGGAAAGACTTATCGCGCAACTCCTCGTGCAGGCTCTACATGAGTCCTCGAGTTGAGTCCCGAGTCCACGAGTCGACTAAAACTCCTCGTGCTGACTCTTCACATGTCTCCTCGAGAAGAATTCATTCCTCGGGTCGAGTTCGAGTCCACGAGTCGACCATACTCCTCGTGTCGATTCTCCACGTAACTCCTCGTGCTGACTCCACATAAGTCTTCGAGTTGAGTAACGGATTGTTGGGATGTCGAGCTCGTCAGTTCGCCAAGTCGAGCTCGTCAGTTTGCCTAGTCGCCTCGCCAATTCGCCTAGGTTGAGCTCATCAGTTTGCCAAGTCAAGCTCGCCACTTCGTCCAGTCGAGCTTGCCACTTCGTCTAGTCGAGCTCGCCACTTCGTCTAGTCGAGCTGGAGAGACTCCTCACATATCTCCTCGAGACGAGCTCATTCCTCGATTCGAGCTCCGAGTCTGCGAGTCGACCGATACTCCTCGCGCCGACTCTTCACGTAACTCCTCGTGCAGGCTCTACATGAGTCCTCGAGTTGAGTCCCGAGTCCACGAGTGGACTGAAACTCCTCGTGCCGACTCTTCACATGTCTCCTCGAGAAGAATTCATTCCTCGGGTGGAGTTCGAGTCCACGAGTCGACTGATACTCCTCGTGCCGACTCTTCACGTAACTCCTCGTGCAGGCTCTACATGAGTCCTCGAGTTGAGTCCCGAGTCCACGAGTCGACTGAAACTCCTCGTGCCGACTCATCAAATGCCTCCTCGAGACGAGCTCATTCCTCAAGTCGAGTTCGAGTCCACGAATCAACCGATACTCCTCGTGCCGACTTCATATGCCTCCCCGAGACGAGTTCATTCCTCGAGTTGAGTATCGAGTCCACAAGCCAACTAACCACTCCTCGTGCAGGCTCTATATGAGCCCTCGAGTTGTGTCCCGAGTCCACAAGCCAACTAACCACTCCTCGTGCAGGCTCTATATGAGCCCTCGAGTTGTGTCCCGAGTCCATAAGTCCACTAACTACTCCTCATGCAGGCTCTACGTGAGTCCTCGAGTTGAGTCCCGAGTCCGCGCTCGCCGCCGAGCTCGTGAGCCAAAAGGCAACGATGGGTTCAAAGGCTTGCGTCCGCTGGGCGTATCTGGTCTAGCCAGCGTCCACGGGAAACCTCGTCACACGAATGTGGCACCGCGCTCGCCGCCCAGCTGGTGAGCCAAATGGCAACGATGGGTTCAAAGGCTTGCGTCCGCTGGGCGTATCTGGTCTAGCCAGCGTCCACGGGAAACCTCGTCACACGAATATGGCACCGCGCTCGCCGCCCAGCTCGTGAGCCAAAAGGCAACGATGGGTTCAATGGCTTGCATCCGCTGGGCGTATCTGGTCTAGTCAGCGTCCACGGGAAACCTCGTCATACGAATGTGGCACCGCGCTCGCCGCCCAGCTCGTGAGCCAAAAGGCAACGATGGGTTCAACGGCTTGCGTCCGCTGGGCGTATCTGGCCTAGCCAGCGTCCACGGGAAACCTCGTCACACGAATGTGGCACCGCGCTCGCCGCCCAGCTCGTGAGCCAAAAGGCAACGATGGGTTCAAAGGCTTGCGTCCGCTGGGCGTATCTGGTCTAGCCAGCGTCCACAGGAAACCCGGCCACACGAATGTGGCATCGCGCTCGCCGCCCAGCTCGTGAGCCGAAAGGCGATGATAGGTTCAAAGGCTTGCGTCCGCTGGGCGTATCTGGTCTATCCAGCGTCCACGGGAAACCCGGCCACGCAAATGTGGCATCGCGCTCGCCGCCCGGCTCGTGAGCCGAAAGGCAACGATGGGTTCAAAGGCTTGCATCCGCTGGGCGTATCTGGTCTAGCCAGCGTCCACGGGAAACCTGGCCACGCAAATGTGGCATCGCGCCAGCCGCCCGGCTCGTGAGCCGAAAGGCAACGATGGGTTCAAAGGCTTGCGTCCGCTGGGCGTATATGGTCTAGCCAGCGTCCACGGGAAACCCGGCCATGCAAATGTGGCATCGCGCTCGCGGCCCGGCTCGTGAGCCGAAAGGCAACGATGGGTTCAAAGGCTTGCGTCCGCTGGGCGTATCTTGTCCAGCCAGCGTCCACGGCAAACCCGGCCACACGAATGTGGCATCGCGCTCGCCGCCCAGCTCGTGAGCCGAAAGGCGATGATAGGTTCAAAGGCTTGCGTCCGCTGGGCGTATCTGGTCTATCCAGCGTCCACGGGAAACCCGGCCACGCAAATGTGGCATCGCGCTCGCCGCCCGGCTCGTGAGCCGAAAGGCAACGATGGGTTCAAAGGCTTGCATCCGCTGGGCGTATCTGGTCTAGCCAGCGTCCACGGGAAACCTGGCCACGCAAATGTGGCATCGCGCTCGCCGCCCGGCTCGTGAGCCGAAAGGCAACGATGGGTTCAAAGGCTTGCGTCCGCTGGGCGTATATGGTCTAGCCAGCGTCCACGGGAAACCCGGCCACGCAAATGTGGCATCGCGCTCGCGGCCCGGCTCGTGAGCCGAAAGGCAACGATGGGTTCAAAGGCTTGCGTCCGCTGGGCGTATCTTGTCCAGCCAGCGTCCACGGCAAACCCGGCCACACAAAGCCGTCCCTCGCGATGTATTAAAATCCCTTATACGATGCGACCACACAAAGCCCTTATACGTCCTGGGTCTGCACATCAACGCAAGCACTGATTTTCCGCTCGACCTACGCTCGACCAGAAACTCGAGGGGCTGATGTTGTCGGTCCGTCTCGGACCGACGGGGACAAAGGCGTCACTTCGATCCACGCAACCGGTGCGAGGCCTCGAGCGGCGAAACCTTACCTCGGCCTTTGGCCGGCCCAAACCAATGGCCGGACCCAGGGTCAGCCGGCCAGCGGCCGGCCATATGCACAGCCGGCCTATCGCCGGCCCAAAGGTCAACCGGCCAGTGGCCGGCCATATGCTCAGCCAGCCAATGGCCCGCCATGTGCTCAGCCGGCCCACGGCCGGCCCAAGGGTCAGCCGGCCACGTGCTCAGCCGGCCCATGGCCGGCCCAAAGGCCAGCCGGCCTAAAGGTCAGACGGCCACGTCCAAGGCCGGCTCTCATCCAAGGCCGTTGCTAATTCAAGGCCGGCACTCGTCCAAGGCCGGCGCTAATTCAAGGCCGGCACTCGTCCAAGGCCGGCGCTAATTCAAGGCCGGCACTCGTCCAAGGACGGCGCTAATTCAAGGCCGGAACTCGTCCAAGGCCGGCGCTAATTCAAGGCCGGCACTCGTCCAAGGCCGGAGCTAATTCAAGTCCGGCACTCGTCCAAGGCCGGTGCTAATTCAAGGCCGGCACTCGTCCAAGGCCGGCGCTAATTCAAGGCCGGCACTCGTCCAAGGCCGGCGCTAATTCAAGGCCGGCACTCGTCCAAGGCCGGCGCTAATTCAAGGCCGGCACTCGTCCAAGGCCGGCGCTAATTCAAGGCCGGCACTCGTCCAAGGCCGGCACTCGTCCAAGGCCGGCGCTATTTCAAGGCCGGCACTCGTCCAAGGCCGGCGCTAATTCAAGGCCGGCACTCGTCCAAGGCCGGCATTCGTCCAAGGCCGGCGCTAATTCAAGGACGGCACTCGTCCAAGGCCGGCACTCGTCCAAGGCCGGTGCTAATTCAAGGCCGGCACTCGTCCAAGGCCGGCGCTAATTCAAGGCCGGCACTCGTCCAAGGCCGGCGCTAATTCAAGGCCGGCATTCAAGGCCGGCACTCGTCCAAGGCCGGCGCTAATTCAAGGCCGGCACTCGTCCGAGGCCGGCGCTAATTCAAGGCCGGCACTCGTCCAAGGCCGGCGCTAATTCAAGGCCGGCAGTCGTCCAAGGCCGGCGCTAATTCAAGGCCGGCACTCGTCCAAGGCCGGCGCTAATTCAAGGCCGGCACTCGTCCAAGGCCGGCGCTAATTCAAGGCCGGCACTCGTCCAAGGCCGGCGCTAATTCAAGGCCGGCACTCGTCCAAGGCCGGCGCTAATTCAAGGCCGGCACTCGTCCAAGGCCGGCGCTAATTCAAGGCCGGCACTTGTCCAAGGCCGGCGCTAATTCAAGGCCGGCACTCGTCCAAGGCCGGCGCTAATTCAAGGCCGGCACTCGTCCAAGGCCGGCGCTAATTCAAGGCCGGCACTCGTCCAAGGCCGGCGCTAATTCAAGGCCGGCACTCGTCCAAGGCCGGCGCTAATTCAAGGCCGGCGCTCGCCAAGGGCTTCCCCAAACACCCCTTGGCCGCCTATAAATACAGGGGCCGCTCCCCTAGTCCAAAAAAAAATCCAATTTTTAGTCCCGAAACGCTGTCGAACTCGTACTTCTCTCGTTTGGCTCATCTTTGGTTTTTCACCCTCTAAAACCTCTATACTCCACCTCAATCACACTAATGTTGAGCGTCGGAGAGGTAAACAGAGGCACCCCCTCTGTTTCCCCTTTGTAGTTCACACCTCTTTCTGCTTGCTTTTTAGGTGCCTGGACGAGATTGACACCACCAACAGCTAAGGGACGGCTTGGGATACCAAGCCCGACACGCTCGAGTCAAGGCGAGGCCACTTGGTCCGGCCTTGGGTCTAACCGCCTTTGACTCCTAAATCGTTGTCCGAAAATCAGCGACAACACTCTCCTTGATTCCTCTTTCTCTTAGTGAGACCTACAGCTGTGTGAAGTTCCTTCATAAGCTTCGTAACCGTGTACTCTAGCTTGTTTATGGAGTAGTTCATCTTGGAGGTATCAAGAGATGCGGGGAGAGTTTCTAAGATCATATCTATGACATTCTTCCCATCAATCTCGGATCCTAGGATTTCTATTTTATTCAGAAAACTAATGATCAGTATCATAAAGTCTCCAACAGGAGTCCTAGCCTTCATCTGACAGTTCATAAACTGTCAGATTGCTTGTTGCCTTGCTTGACGCCTTTGCCATACAAACATCTCATGGAGATTGTTGCGCATGTCGGCGGCAGTCTCGATGTCATGATGTTGTTGTTGCAACACATTGTTCTTTGATGCTAAGATATAGCACCTCACAATCTCATCGGAGCAAGGCGTCTTTGTCCTCTTGAGTCGAATCATCATTCGTCAGAGGAGGACACGGGGTGGTGAGTACCCATATGTGATTGTTAAAGGTAGGTATTATGTCGAGGTTATGTTTCCAATTAACGTAGTTTTTGGTTTCGAGTTTGTTTGAGGAAAGGATGATCGAGAGAGGTTTGAGAGACTTATTGCCTATAAAAGTTGAAACAAGTTTATGATCAGTCTTTTGTTTAGGATTTACGTTTGTTTAAGACTTGATAAAATCCAAAGGTGTTATAAACCAAACGATAATTTACTCATTCAAGAGAAGGCCGCAAAAAATCTCCATTTATAAGTAAATGACACATGATTAATGCCTAGCCAAGATGTCAATACACCAATTTTGACTAGCCACCTTTTAAATTGGTTTGATCACTCACATCCCTTCGCAGAGCCTCAAGGGAGGATTACTAGGGATTGAGCCTAAGTGTGTAACCAACCACTTAGTCCAAAAGGTCAACTTTTAAAAACAATCCCCCAAGGGGAGGCCTTGTCATCATCGTCTCACTCTCGGACGTAGCTCATTGAGCAATGATCGAAGCAAAAACGCCTTAGAGTACTCCCATTTAAGAGAGGGTCGTAAGAGCGGCTCTTAGTCTCACGTTAATAGCTTCTTTCATTAGTGTTGGGGATCGTGGGTTACAAACAACAAGTATAACCCTCCCACTTAGTTTTTGGAGTTGGTACATCGACTGTTATAAGTTCGGAAACGGTTTTCCTAGTTATAGAGCGATAGAGCGGAAAACTAGAACAGAATCCTAGATCTTCATGTTCAGAGCAGTGTTAGTGCATAAAGGCACAAGGGACATACTTGGATCTTTTCCTATTTTCTATTTCGGGAAAGTGCGTGAGGGAAGTGTGAACTTCAACTCACTCGAACACTTGAAAGTTTGAGATTACACATCCTTTTATTTTTCGGTTTGTCTACAAGGAGACCTCCCACTCAAATTTTCAAGAGCATATAGATTTTGAACATATGTGATATAGATATAGTTTTGAAAACATTTTGAAAACTTATTTAATTTGGATGACAATATATTTTTCAAGTTTGAAAGCGAAAACGATTTTTCAAAATTCAAACTAGTTTTGTAAAAATTCAATTTCAATTAAATTTTCAAAAATCAAAACATTTTAATCTTTCACATCATGTTTATAATCTTATGAAAAACATGTTGTCGCACGAAAATGAACAACTACTGAATACCTCGGGCGGTTCGATCCAAGGCCGGACCACGTGATCGTACCCGGGCCAAGAGTGTGAACTCGAAAGTCTCGAGCTAGGTTTTCTCAGATCAACCCGCCTCTCGGGAGAGGAAAGAGGTGAGGAGGAGAAGTGACCATGCCTTGGGTGTCGGCTGCCTATGTACCCGTGTGTGGGATCAGGTCAGAACGTAGTTCAGGCGTGTAAGACGCAGTATTAGGCGTGGAGCCTTGGTGGAGAAGCGTGCTGAACGAAGGAGACGAAGCGAGAAGGAGTCCTCGGCGGCATCTCAGAACTTCGGAGATAGCGTACACGTCTAGCGTGTTAGACGCGCAAGGGGACTCTAGTCGAGAACCCCAGGGCATGCTTGAGCACCGGGGGGCGTTCAGTCAGAGGGAGCGACGTTCGGGAAGTCCCCGTGAGTGCTTCAGAACCTATGAGAATGAGAGAGACTTGCGAGAATACTTCAGGCCAAATATGGCATCAAGAGAAGCAGAGGAGAGTGAGAAATCGAGCGTATCGATAGGAGATGAAGGGATGGCTTCCCCCTCAGTGAGAGGGGGTTTATATAGGTCTTTGAGAGCCTTAGGAAGGTCCTTCGTCATCCATGTGGGACTGGGGGCGCGCACCTCTTCAAGTGGAGGTGCACAAGAGGCAGCGGCGCACCACGCGCGGCACGCGACCCGCGGCGCGCGGCGCGCGGTCTGCGCCGCTGTGCGCACGGCGCGACTCTGCCTGGGCACGGCGTGCGGTGTGGCGGGCGCGGCGCGCGCTGGGCAGCGCCTTCGTGGGTCTTTCACGACCGTCGTCCTTCCGGGCCCGTTGAGCTATTGTGGGCTTTGCATTTTTGGTTTGTGACATGAATGTAGCTATTTGACCGGTAGAATCTGACACGAGGCTCGACTCGAGGAGCGAAGCTCGACTAGAGGAGACTTACTCAAGGTTCGACTCGAGGAGCGAAGCTCGATTCGAAGAGACTTGACTCAAGGTTTGACTCGAGGAGCGAAGCTCGACTCGAGGAGACTGACTCAAGGATCGACTCGAGGAGCGAAGCTCGACTCGAGTAGATTGAATCAAGTCTCAACTCGAGGGGCGAGGCTCGACTCGAGGAGCCGACTCAAGTCTCGACTTGAGGGGCTAGGCTCGACTTGAGGAATCGAGAGTTTGGGCGAGGGCTTGAAGGCTTGCCACTCTTAAAGACCACCGGCCTGACCATCGGCCCTTTGAGCGACGTGTCTTCTTGGCGTCTAGGGTTTTCCGAAAACGACCGACAACATTAGCCCCCCAAGTTCGTCGCTCGGGAGGTTCCCGACGATGAACTTTTTGTCTTTTTCGTTGGGTGTTTGAAGAAAATATCTTCAAAATCCCGTCACCCAAGGAAAATTTTCCTTTCCTTTTCTTTTCTCTTTTTTTTTTGCGTAGCTACGCGGCGCGCGGTCTTGGCGCGCGACGCGCCCCGTGCGCGGGGCTGGTTCGCTTCGCGCAGGGGAATTCTACTTTTTTTTGGAGGTCTTCCTCCGTTTTTCTCCTTGTGGGAGTAGGATTTGGACTCCTACCCCCTAGGAGTCTATAAATAAGCCCCCCCCCCCCCCCTCTCTCCCATTCCTCCACTTTAATTTTTCTCTCTTTCTCTACACTTTTCTCTTTTCTACCGCTTGCATTATGGATGTTCCTTCCCTTTTCTCAACTATGGATCCCGAGATTGATTTCTCTCTCTTGTTTCAGGATTCTGAACATGTAGAGGATGATCTCTTCGCGGGACTAGGGGAAGTTCCTTTGCACGTGGAAGAGAATCCAAGTGGAGTGGAGTAGTGGCTTGAAGTAGGCGAGCTGGGCGTGACCGTGCCCGTTTCTCAGCCTCAGGCCCGGGGATCCCGCCCCTCGCCTCGTGATCAACTTGGTCGGCGAGGGGGCTCGCGACAAGACCTGCCTCGACGTGCCAAAGTTCGACTTGGACTCTCATGGCACGCCGGGAGATATTGCGGGCGTGGATGCAGCGACTCCGCTAGAGTCCGTCCTCGACGAGATTGACTGCGCGGATGATTTTGGTCCCGAATCTGAAGATCCCGGAGGTGATTCAGACTCGCACCGGAGCATCCCGAAGGGCCGTCGGCGGCTGCCGCGGCCGCGCCGGAGGGCGGAGGCCCTACCGTGGAGCCAGGGGGTGCTCAGCCCGAAACTCCTGACGTAGAGGCGATAGTGTCGGCGAGGTCGCTTGCTAGGACGGAGTGGTATCCCGAGGAGGGCTTTGCTGCTCCCGAGGGCTTCGATTGTTCGGGGGTCGATTCTTCGAGCTCGCTCATCTAGCGAACATTCATCGGTCTCAGGGAGGCATTCGCCATTCCATCGTCTGTGGCGCTTCTCCGTCCCTTACAGGGCGACCGCCCTTTCTGTCCTCGCCGTGGATTTGCCGCAGTTTCGGTCGCGAGTCTCAACTGCGGGTTACGGCTGCCGTTCCAACCCATCGTCCAGCAGCTCCTCGCACAACTGGGGGTGCATGCTTGTCAGATGAGTCCGGCGTTTTACCGCATCGTGGCGATGTGTCACATGGAGTGGCATTGCCAGACCGAGCGGGTGATGACAGTGAGTGACTTTCGCAATCTCATCGCGGTCTTCATGGCCCGCGATCGCCGGAACACTAAGCTGATCACAGACTCGGAGAAGTATAATCGAAGAACGTGGGTGTGGGTCTCGGCGGAGGCCTTTGGCGACACGCCGCTTCGGTTTGGTCCCTTGGCCGAGTTTTCTACTGACGCGGGGGTCGATGATCTTGACTTCGTGAAGGCGATCCGGGGAATGTCGGAGGCTCGGAAGGCTGTCCAACGATTTCGTTCGCCTGAGTTGATAGCTTCCACCGGGTGGTTCCCGCCCTTTCCTCCTAGCCATGGCGACAATCAGTGGACCGAGAGTGCTCCCAGCGCTGTGTCATCTCCCTCGAGCGGCGGTCTTCCAAGTATTTCGACTTTCGCTCTTTCTGTTTTTTTTTGCTTTTAGTTTAGGGTTTTGACTTTGTCGCTTTTGTAGCCTCCTCGGCTAGGGCGAGGGCTCGAGCGCGCTTAGCGAAGGCTTCCCGGGACCCAAAGTCGTTGGCGGCGGTCCATTCTCGGATTGCCGCACGGAATGGTCGGGAGAGACCCGATACCGGTCATCCGACATAGAGCGGCCCTCGTGCTTCTTTGAAGCGACCCTCCTCCTCGGCTCTACCAGACACGTCTTTGGACTCGAGAGTTAGTAAATTCGATGGTCGACGTGGAGGCCGTGGAGGTTAGGGGGGAATGTTCCCTGGGTCTCGCTCAATCTTCGATGAAGATGTGGAAGAGCGTCGTGGCCAGCAGCGGCGTGGAGTTCTTTCGTCACGACGTTTCTGATGCTCAGAGAGTGAGTTTCTCATGCCTTGTTTGTTTTAGGGCTTTGTCTTTTACTGAATTGTCTTTTTTCCTTCTCAGGTGCTTGCTTGAGCGACCCGGGGCGAAAAGATCCTTCACGACCTCATCCGACGGATGAGCCTTGCCGAAGAGGAGCTTGCTCAAGCGAAGTCTCAGCTAGCCCGTGCCGAGCGAGGTTCTCACTCAAAGGCAGAGTTTGCGAGTCTCCGCGAGCAGCTTCAAGAGGCTCGCGTGGAATTGGGGGTTACCCGTGGCAAATGGGACCGTGCTCAGTCGGCGGTGGCGAAGATGGCTGAGGAGCTAACGACGGAACGTCAAGTTCTCGAAGTGGCAACTCGATCGACGGAGGTCTTCCGGAGCGAGGTGCGGAACCTTCGACGCCAGTTGGAATCGCGCACAGAAGAAATAGGTATTCTTCAGGGATAACTTACATCGAGCGAACTGCCCGTGTTCCAGCGGAGCGTGAGCGCGACTCCTTGGCGGAGAAAGCTGCGGCGGAACAGCTCGCGTCCGACCTTCAAGACGACTTCGACGTCGGAGTCGAGGAGGCAAGACATGCGGCGGCGGTGGAATGTTGGGACGCCACAACTACCGAGAATGTTTCTCGGGGGGTCACCTTCCACTTCTTCGACTCGTTGTTCCCACCACTCGACGGGGCCGATCCTGTAGGTGACGATCCCACCGAGTGACATATTTTATTTATTATTTTTCTCGCGCAAGTGTTTAGCGCACGCTTTCTTTTAGGTTTTTCCATTCAACGCACCTGTTTTAGCGCTTGCTTACCAGGATTTTTCCCTTAAGCGCACTTGTTTTAGCGCTTGCTTTCTAGAATTTTTGGGGCAGTTGCCCTTTTCTTTTGTGAGATATTATTTATTTTTATGAACGTTTTCGCTCATTCATTTTTTATGGCATGTTTAGATAGGCAAGTGTTTGTGTCAATGGTCTTGCCAGTTCTTTTACCTCAGCAGGATACCTCTTCTGACGCGCCAGTCGCTTGGATGGTCTGCGTTCTGTAAGTTTTTCAACTGCGACTTAGCCATGCTACGTGGGCACCTTAAGTGTGCCGAGTAGGTGTCTTAATTGCGCCATGTAGGCGTCTTACGTGCGCCATGTAGGCGTCTTAAGTTGCGCCATGTAGGCGTCTTAAGTTGCGCCTTGTAGGCGTCTTACGTGCGCCATGTAGGCGTCTTAAGTTGCGCCATGTAGGCATCTTAGGTGCGTCTCGAGAGACGACTTGGTTGCGCCATGTAGGCGTCTTACGTGCGCCATGTAGGCATCTTAGGTGCGTCTCGAGAGACGACTTGGTTACGCCATGTAGGCGTCTTACGTGCGCCATGTAGGCGTCTTAGGTGCGCCATGTAGGCGTCTTAAGTTGCGCCATGTAGGCGTCTTACGTGCGCCATGTAGGCGTCTTAGGTGCGCCATGTAGGCTTCTTACGTGTGCCATGTAGGCGTCTTACGTTGCGCCATGTAGGCGTCTTATGTGCGTCTCGAGAGACGACTTGGTTGCGCCATGTAGGCGTCTTACATGAGCCATGTAGGCATCTTAGGTGCGCCATGTAGGCGTCTTACGTGCGCCATGTAGGCGTCTTAAGTTGCGCCATGTAGGCGTCTTAGGTGCGTCTCGAGAGACGACTTGGTTGCGCCATGTAGGCGTCTTAAGTTGCACCATGTAGGCGTCTTAGGTGCGTCTCGAGAGACGACTTGGTTGCCCCATGTAGGCGTCTTACGTGCGTCATGTAGGCATCTTAGGTGCGCCATGTAGTCGTCTTAGGTGCGCCATGTAGGCGTCTTACGTGCGCCATGTAGGCGTCTTAAGTTGCGCCATGTAGGCATCTTAGGTGCATCTCGAGAGACGACTTGGTTGCGCCATGTAGGCGTCTTACGTGCGCCATGTAGGCGTCTTAGGTGCGCCATGTAGGCGTCTTACGTGCGCCATGTAGGCGTCTTACGTGCGCCATGTAGGCGTCTTAGGTGCGTCTCGAGAGACGACTTGGTTGCGCCATGTAGGCTTCTTACGTGCGCCATGTAGGCGTCTTATAAATTTTTTGGTGGAGCGTGTTCTTTTGAGGGTTTCCTTACCATTGCTAGCCCCCCCAAGTTTTAGGGTTATAAGTTTAATTTTTGATAACCGGAAAACTTGCACAAAACGAAATTTGAAACGGAAAACTCGAGTTTTATTACGTTTGCGAAAAATTTGCGAGAAATTTAAAATCCCAAAACATTGGCTCGTAGGCCTTATTGAAAAGGGGAAATTAAAGCGATAAAACATGGGGAACGCTAGCTACTGGTAGTACTGCCTCAAGTGTTCCGCATTCCGCCGGTGGCGAATCGGAGTTCCGTCTGTGTGCTCGATGTAGTATGTCCCGTCGTGAATGACTTTGCGGACTCTATATGGGCCTTCCCAGTTCGGGCCTAGGACTCCGGCGCCTTGTACTTGTGTATTATGGAAAACTCGTCTGAGTACAAGGCTTCCGACGGCAAAGGTTCGCCTTTTGATCTTGGAGTTGTTGTATCTTTAGACCTTGCGCTTATGTGCGGCGAGGCGTCTGAATGCTTCCGATCTCTTTCCATCGATCAAATCCAACTCCAGGCGCATGGCCTCGTTGTTGTTTGCTTCTTGGAACGTATCGACTCGGAACGTAGGTATCTCGGTTTTGATTGGAACCACGGCCTCGATCCCATACGCTAGGGAGAATGGCGTTTCGTCGGTGGCGTTTCGTGCGGTCGTCCTGTAAGCCCATAGGACGAATGGCAATTCCTCGGCCCAAGCGCCCTTTCTATCTTCGAGCTTCTTTTTAAGATTGCCCTTGATAGTCTTGTTGACTGCTTCGACCTGGCCGTTGGCCTGAGGGTGACGCGGTGAGGAGAAGGTCTTGCTGATCTTTAACTGATCGCAGATATCTCTTACTCGTGCGTTGTCGAATAGGGCGCCATTGTCGGTCACGATCGAGGCGGGGATACCGTGCCTGCATATGATGCTTTTCCAAATGAAGTTTGTCGTGTTCGCTTCAGTTATTCTGGCAAGTGGCTCGGCCTCTACCCACTTAGTGAAGTAGTCAATGGCGATAATGGCATATTCGTATTGCCTTGGCGCTCTAGGGAGCTTGCCAATGATGTCCACGCCCCATTTAGCAAAGGGACGTGGGGCAACAATGCTGCTTAATGGGGTCGGAGGCTGTCGCGGAATTTCCACGAAGCGCTGGCATTTGTCGCAACGCCTTGCCCATTCGCAAGCATCTCGCTTCATGGTAGGCCAGAAATAGCCTTACTTAAGCTCTTTGAGCGCGAGGGAAATTCTAGCGGCGTGGTTCCCACAGATGCCCTCATGAATTTCGCAAAGGACCTTGGTCGACTCAACGCTATTGAGGCATCGGAGTAGCGGTTGTTGAGTAACCGCGCTTATAGAGTACGCCTTCTCGGAGCGTGTATTTGGATGCTAAAGCCCTCAGCTTATCGGCTTCTTTGCGGTCTTCGGATAGTTCCCCTCTTCGCAGAAACTCGACAATCGAGTCCATCCAAGTGGGCTGAGATGCCACCTCTATGGTCCCGATTTCGTCTTGGGAGACGGATGGCCGTGGGAGAAATTCAATGGGTACGGTCCCCAATCCGTCTTCATCGATGCCAGATCCAAGGCGAGCAAGTGCGTCAGCCTCTGAATTTTGTTCTCTCGGGATTTGGTGGATCTTGAACCAAGAGAAAGCATCGAGTTTGGAGTTTGTCATGGCCAGGTATGTGTTGTCGCCATTTTTTGGACAACGATTTAGGAGTCACAGGCGGTTAGACCCAAGGCCGGACCAAGTGGTCTCGCCTTGACTCAAGCATGTCCGACTTGGTATCCCAAGCCGTCCCTTAGCTGTAGCTGGTATCAGTCTCGTCCAAGCACCTGAAAAGATAAGAGAAGAGGTATGAACTACAAAGGGGAAGCAGAGGGGGTGCCTCTGTTTACCTCTCCGACGCTCAACATTAGTGGGATTGAGGTGGAGTATAGAGGTTTTAGAGGGTGAGAGGCCAAAGATGAGCGAAACGAGTGAAGTATGAGTTTGACAGCGTTTCGGGACTCAAAAATGGATTACCTGGACCAGGGGAGGGATCCTGGTACTTATAGGCGACCAAGGGGCATTTTGGGCAACCCCTTGGCCGAGGATGGCCTTGGCTCGGCCATTGGCCAAGGCTGACCCTTGGGCCGGCCAATGGCCGAGGCTATTTGAGCCGGCCATTGGCCAAGGCTGGCCCTAGGGCTGGCCAATGGCCGAGGCTATTTGAGCCGGCCATTGGCCGAGGCTGGCTCTAGGGCCGGCCAATGGCCGAGGATGGCCGATGGGCGAGGATAACCGAGCTCGGCCTTTGGCTGAGGTCGAGCTCATGAGGCCGGAGGTCGGCCATGGAGCTGGAGGCCGAGCTCATGAGGCCGGAGGTCGGCCATGGAGCCGGAGGCCGAGCTTATGAGCTCGGAGGTCGGCCATGGAGCTGGAGGCCGAACTCATGAGGCCGGAGTTCGGCCATGGAGCTGGAGGCCGAGCTCATGAGGCCGGAGGTCGGCCAGGGAGCTGGAGGCCGAGCTTATGAGCTCGGAGGTCGGCCATGGAGCTGGAGGCCGAACTCATGAGGTCGGAGATCAGCCATGGAGCTGGAGGCCGAGCTCATGAGGCCGGAGGTCGGCCATGGAGCTGGAGGCCGAGTTCATGAGGCCGGAGGTCGGCCATGGAGCTGGAGGCCGAACTCATGAGGCCAGAGGTCGGCCATGGAGCTGGAGGCCGAGCTCATGAGGCCGGAGGTCGGCCATGGAGCTGGAGGCCGAGCTCATGAGGCCGGAGGTCGGCCATAGAGCTTGAGGCCGAGCTCATGAGGCCGGAGGTCGGCCATGGAGCTGGACGCCGAGCTCATGAGGCCGGTGGTCGGACATGCATCGGGGGACTCCCGGGGTGGTCGCTATCGCGGCCGTCGCTGCTCTACCAGGCCGAGATTGACCGGTAACATTAGCCCCCCGAGTTTCCGTTCGAGCGCAGGTCGAGTGGAAACTCAAAATCTACGCTTCCATGCGGATGCGGGATGAACGCTCTCGGGATTGCGAGCATGCCGTAGAAGGGCTTTCAATGCATCGCGGGGGACGGCCTGTGATGCGTCACGTGGGACGGCCTTTGTGCGTCACGGGGGATGGCCTTTGTGCGTCACGAGGGACGGCCTTTGTGCGTCGCGAGGGACGGCTTTTGTGTGTGTCTTATGTTCTCGACATACTATCGTAGTCGATTCGCACGGTTTTGTCGGTGCGCGTCTTATTTTCTCGACCTACCAGTGAAGGCGTAATAGATTTGCGCGGCTCGGGCCTCGGGGGGCCCTGGTGTCACGTTGGTGTGACCGGGTTTCCCGCAGACGCTGGCTAGACCAGATACGTCCGGCGGACGCAAGCCTTTGAAACCCATTTGTGACTCGCTGCCTTTCGGCTCACGAGCTGGGCGGCGAGCGCGGTGCCACATTTGTGTGGCCGGGTTTCCCGTGGACGCTGGCTAGACCAGATACGTCCGGCGGACGCAGGCCTTTGAAACCCATTTGTAACTTGCTGCCTTTCGGCTCACGAGCTGGGCGGCGAGCGTGGTGCCACATTTGTGTGGCCAGGATTCCCATGGACGCTGGCTAGACCAGATAGGTCCGGCGGACGCAAGCCTTTGAAACCCCTTTGTAACTCGCTTCCTTTCGGCTCACGAGCTAGGCGGCGAGCGTGGTGCCACATTTGTGTGGCCAGGTTTCCCGTGGACGCTGGCTAGACCAGATACGTCCGGCGGACGCAGGCCTTTGAAACCCATTTGTAACTCGCTGCCTTTCGGCTCATGAGCTGGGCGGCGAGCGCGGTGCCACATTTGCGTGGCCAGGCTTCTCGTGGACGCTGGCTAGCCCAGATACGTCCGGCGGACGCACGCCTTTGAAACCCATTTATAACTCGCTGCCTTTCGGCTCACGAGCTGGGCGGCGAGCGCGGTGCCACATTTGCGTGGCCAGGTTTCCCGTGGACGCTGGCTAGACCAGATACGTCCGGCGAACGCAAGCCTTTGATACCTATTTTTAACTCGCTGCCTTTCGGCTCACGAGCTGGCGGCGAGGGCGGTGCCACATTTGCGTGGCCAGGTTTCCCGTGGACGCTGGCTAAACCAGATACGTCCGGCGGACGCAAGCCTTTGAAACCCATTTGTAACTCGCTGCCTTTCGGCTCACGAGCTGGGCGGCGAGCGGGGTGCCATATTTGCGTGGCTAGGTTTCCCGTGGACGCTGGCTAGACCAGATACGTCCGGCGGACGCAAGCCTTTAAAACCCATTTGTAACTCGCTGCCTTACGGCTCACGAGCTGGGCGGGGGGCGCGGTGCCAAATTTGCGTGGCCAGGTTTCCCGTGGACGCTAGCTAGACCGGATACGTCTGGCGGACGCAAGCCTTTGAAACCCATTTGTAACTCGCTGCCTTTCGGCTCACGAGCTGGGCGGCGAGCGCGGTGCCACATTTGCGTGGCCAGGTTTCCCGTGGACGCTGGCTAGACAAGATACGTCCGACGGACGCAAGCCTTTGAAACCCATTTGTAACTCGCTGCCTTTCGGCTCACGAGCTGGGTGGCGAGCGCGATGCCACATTTGTGTGGCCGTTCCACCTTACGAGCGTGGCACCCTTGGGTGCGCGTGTCGTGCGATAGGCGGGGTTAGGTGTGGACTTGATCCCCCGGCGAGTGTGGCACCTTAGTGCACTGATCGCGTTTTCGGGTTGAGTCTCTTATCCCCCGGCGAGTGTGGCACCTTAGTGCACTGGTCGTGTTTTCGGGTTGAGTCTCTCGGGTCGAGTCTTGTGCCCTTGCGAATGTGAGCGTCGTGGAGCGAATTTTGGTTTACCGTTTAGGGGCAATTTTTGTTGCTTGTGTAAGAGCATTTAGATTTATCGTTGAATCTTGTGAGTCTATCATTGACCGGTGACTCAGGAAGTTGCAGATTTTTGACACGAGGACTTTCAAGTTGATTTGTGGGCTTTGGGACTCGACTTGAAGAATAGACTCGACTCGAGGAGTTACACGTAAGGTCGACTCGAGGGCCAGTAAGGTGTAGAGATGCCACGAAGACTTATCAGTCGACTCGTGGACCCGGGCCTATCCTCGAGGAGTGATCTCAACTCGAGGAGTCGTGTGGAGCCGAGACGAGGAGTAGCTAGTCGACTCGTGGACTCAGTACTCGGCTCGAGGAATGAACTCAACTCGAGGAGAAATGTAGAGTCGGCACGAGGAATAGATAGTCAACTCATGGACTCGGTACTCGACTCAAGGAGTGAACTCAACTCGAGGAGAAATGTAGAGTCGGCACGAGGAGTAACTAGTCGACTCGTGGACTCGGTACTCGACTCGAGGAGTGAACTCAACTTGAGGAGAAATGTAGAGTCGGCACGAGGAGTAGCTAGTCGACTCGTGGACTCGGTACCCGACTCGAGGAGTGAACTCACCTCGAGGAGGAACGTAGAGTCGCCACGAGGAGTAGCTAGTCGACTCGTGGACTCGGTACTCGACTCGAGGAGTGAACTCAACTCGAGGAGAAATGTAGAGTCGGCACGAGGAGTAACTAGTCGACTCGTGGACTCGGTACTCGACTCGAGGAGTGAATTCAACTCGAGGAGAAATGTAGAGTCGGCACGAGGAGTAGCTAGTCGACTCGTGGACTCGGTACCCGACTCGAGGAGTGAACTCAACTCGAGGAGGAACGTAGAGTCGGCACGAGAAGTAGTTAGTCGACTCGTGGACTCGGTACCCGACTCGAGGAGTGAACTCAACTCGAGGAGGAACGTAGAGTCGCCATGAGGAGTAGCTAGTCGACTCGTAGACTCGGTACTCGACTCGAGGAGGAAAGTGGAGTCGGAACGAGGAGTGGCTTGTCGACTCGTGGACTCGGTACTCGACTCGAGGAGTGAACTCAACTCGAGGGGGCATGTAGAGTTGCCATGAGGAGTGTTGTCGGTCCGTCTCGGACCGACGGGGACTAAGGCGTCACTTCGACCCACGCGACCGGTGCAAGGCCTCGAGCGGCGAAACCTTGCCTCGGCCTTTGGCCGGCCCAAACCAATGGCCGGACCAAGGGTCAGCCGGCCAGCGGCCGGCCATATGCTCGACCGGCCTGTCGCCGGCCCAAAGGTCAGTCGGCCAGTGGCCGGCCATATTTTCAGCCGGCCCATGGCCGGGCGAAAGGTCAACCGGCCACGTCCAAGGCCGACACTCCAAGGCCGGCCCTCCTCCAAGGCCGGAACTCCAAGGCCGGCACTCCAAGGCCGGCCCGTCTCCAAGGCCGGCCCTCCTCCAAGGCCGGCGGTCCAAGGCCGGCACTCCTCCAAGGCCGGCACTCCAAGGCCGGCCCTCCTCCAAGGTCGGCACTCCAAGGACGGCACTCCTCCAAGGCCGGCACTCCAAGGCCGGCCCTCCTCCAAGGCCGGCACTCCAAGGGGTTCCCCAAAACACCCCTTGGACGCCTATAAATACAGGGGTCGCTCCCCTAGTCCAGGTAATCCATTCTTGAGTACTGAAACGCTGTCGAACTCGTACCTCGCTCGTTTCTCTCAAGTCTCGGCCTTTAAACACCCCTAAAACCTCTATACTCCACCTCAATCCCACTAATGTTGAGCGTCGGAGAGGTAAACAGGGGTACCCCCCCTGTTTCCCCTTTGTAGTTCACAATCTCTTGCTTGCTTTTCAGGTATCGAGACGAGGTGAGCTTCACCCACAGCTAAGGGACGACTTGGGATACCAAGTCCGACACGCCCGAGCTGGAGTGAGACCACTTGGTCCGGCCTTGGGTCTAACCACTCTGGGCTCCTAAATAGTTGTCCAAAAATCAGCGACAACATTTTGGCGCTTGAAGGAGGGGATCTCTCGACCTTGGCGACACATTCCCTCTACCAGTCTTCTTCTCACTTCTACGACTCTCGAGAGATGAGTCATGTGCCTGCCACTTCCATGGGCGCCCAAGCGACTAGCTCGAGGTACGGCCCCCGAAGCCCCGCGCGGTGTCTTGGAGGGCAACCGCGTGACAACGAGAGCCAGCCCCGAGACCCGGCGAATGACCCCGAGGCCGCAGTCCGAGAGGACACAGCTCGGAGGCTCGCCGAGCTCCTAGACCGCCCCGGCGTAACCAACGCGCTCATCGCCGACCTCCTCGACTCCAACGACGTCGACGACGTCAACCACGAGACCAACCTCGACCACGCTGTTCACGAAAGGGGACGCACGCGCACGCTTCCAAGGGGACACCCTCGGGCGACCGCGCCGAGACGTCAACTTTGTGATGAGCACGCGCACGCGCCCTCGAGGGGACACCCTCGGGCGACCACGTCAAGGCGTCAAAGCTCGCGCAATACCCGAGGACGCTCAGTCTTGAGGTCCCGAAAGGGACGCTCCAAGCTCACCATCCGCGTCCAAAACCCTTGTGAAGGTGACAAGGTCGATGGTCGCGGCCTCCGCCAAAGGCGTCGCCTGAGTGACACGCCCTTAACAAGGGTGATAGGGACGGCCTCCAGAGACTTGAGAGACCGCCTCAGCTCTCGAAGAGAAGATCACGAGTTCGACTTGAGAAAAAAACTCGACGCTCAACGCGAGCCCGCGATCGTCTTCGGGCAGCGACCACCCAACATTGATCGAGCACCCAACCAGGAGCGCGCAGCAGCACTTGTGATACCGGCCGTTGGTCCCGAGTCACGAAGGAAAAGGCGCCGGAAGGGTCAAGTCCCTAATGACCACCCTTCTCCAGCCCCGAAGCAATCCTTCGTCCCGCTCAACACAGCGCCCGATCGGATCCTATGCTTACGCCGCAATGAGCTGGGAAGCCCCGCTCCACTCACAAAGGACCCCGCGAAGCGAGATCTAAGTAGGTTCTGCGAATACCTCAAAGATCACGGACACGTGACGATCGAATGCTACCAGCTTAAGAAGCGAATTGATTCCCTAGTTCGAGGTGGGGACTTCAAAGAATTCGTCGCATCTGCTAGCAAGCCATGATTGTCGCGACTTCGACCTTTAAACTCACGCCCGAACCCGATCGGCTTCGTGATCACATTTATTTCGAAAATGTAATTTCTTCTTTTTTCAAAGAAGGCCAAGTGCCATGACTACCTGTAACGACCCCCTTTATTGCAATAAAGAGTTATTTCACACATGAAAAAATGTAACGCACACTATTGTATACCTCTAACGCAAGAGTTTCTTGGCCTTCGTCTCACAAACGCAAGAAAGTCGGGGGGCTAACAAGGATCAATGTTCAATCAAAAACAACTCAACAACAACGCAACTAAAAAAAATATAATAATAAAGTCTCAAGGGGTCGATGGTTAGGCCGGAGGTCCCAAAGAAAGACTTCTCACGTAACTCCTCGAGATGAGTTCATTCCTCGAGTCGAGTTCAGAGTCCGCGAGTCGACCGATACTCCTCACGCCGACTCTTCACGGAACTCCTCTTGCATGCCCTACATAAGCCCTCGAGTCGAGTTCGAGTCGACGAGTCGACTGATACTCCTCGTGCCGACTCTTCACATATCTCCTCGAGATGAGTTCATTCCTCGAGTTGAGCCCGAGTCCACGAGTTGACTAATACTCCTCGTGCCGACTCTTCACATGTCTCCTCGAGATGAGTTCATTCCTCGAGTCGAGCCTCGAGTCCACGAGTCGACCGATGCTCCTCCCGCCGACTCTTCACGAAACTCCTCGTGCAGGCTCTACGTGAGTCCTCAAGTCGAGTTCGAGTCCACGAGTCGACGAGATACTCCTCGTGCCGACTCTTCACATGTCTCCTCGAGATGAGTTCATTCCTCGAGTCGAGTTTCGAATCTGCGAGTCGACCGATACTCCTCGTGCCGACTCTTCACGGAACTCCTCGTGCAGGCCCTACATAAGCCCTCGAGTCGAGTTCGAGTCGACTAATACTCCTCGTGCCGACTCTTCACATGTCTCCTCGAGATGAGTTCATTCCTCGAGTCGAGCCCCGAGTCCGCGAGTCGACCGATGCTCCTCGCGCCGACTCTTCACGAAACTCCTCGTGCAGGCTCTACGTGAGTCCTCGAGTCGAGTTCGAGTCGATGAGATACTCCTCGTGCCGACTCTTCACATGTCTCCTCGAGATGAGTTCATTCCTCGAGTCGAGTTTCGAATCCGCGAGTCGACCGATACTCCTCGCGCCGAGTCTTCACGGAACTCCTCGTGCAGGCCCTACATAAGCCCTAGAGTCGAGTTCGAGTCGACTAATACTCCTCGTGCCGACTCTTCACATGTCTCCTCGAGATGAGTTCATTCCTCGAGTCGAGCCCCGAGTCCGCGAGTCGACCGATGCTCCTCGCGCCGACTCTTCACGAAACTCCTCGTGCAGGCTCTACGTGAGTCCTCGAGTCGAGTTCGAGTCCACGAGTCGACGAGATACTCCTCGTGCCGACTCTTCACATGTCTCCTCGAGATGAGTTCATTCCTCGAGTCGAGCCCCGAGTCCGCGAGTCGACCGATACTCCTCGTGCCAACTCTTCACGAAACTCCTCGTGCAGGCTCTACGTGAGTCCTCGAGTCGAGTTCGAGTCCACGAGTCGACGAGATGCTCCTCGTGCCGACTCTTCACATATCTCCTCGAGATGAGTTCATTCCTCGAGTTGAGTCCAAGTCCACGAGTCGACAAGCTACTCCTCGTGCCGACTCCACATGTCTCCTCGAGATGAGTTCATTCCTCGAGTCGAGCCCCGAGTCCGCGAGTCGACCGATACTCCTCGCGCCGACTCTTCACGGAACTCCTCTTCCAGGCTCTACATAAGCCCTCGAGCCGAGTTCGGTTCCACGAGTCGAATGATACTCCTCGTGCCGACTCTTCACATATCTCCTCGAGATGAGTTCATTCCTCGAGTTGAGCCCGAGTCCACGAGTTGACTAATACTCCTCGTGCCGACTCTTCACATGTCTCCTCGAGATGAGTTCGAGTCCACGAGTCGACCGATACTCCTCGTGCCGACTCTTCACATATCTCCTCGAGATGAGTTCATTCCTCGAGTTGAGCCCGAGTCCACGAGTTGACTAATACTCCTCGTGCCGACTCTTCACATGTCTCCTCGAGATGAGTTCGAGTCCACGAGTCGACTGATACCCCTCGTGCTGACTCTTCGCATATCTCCTCGAGATGAGTTCATTCCTCGAGTTGAGCCCGAGTCCACGAGTTGACTAATACTCCTCGTGCCGACTCTTCACATGTCTCCTCGAGATGAGTTCATTCCTCGAGTCGAGCCCCGAGTCCGCGAGTCGACCGATGCTCCTCGCGCCGACTCTTCACGAAACTCCTCGTGCAGACTCTACGTGAGTCCTCGAGTCGAGTTCGAGTCCACGAGTCGACGAGATACTCCTCGTGCCGACTATTCCCATGTCTCCTCGGGATGAGTTCATTCCTCGAGTCGAGCCCCGAGTCCGCGAGTCGACCGATACTCCTCGCGCCGACTCTTCACGAGACTCCTCGTGCAGGCCCCACGTGAGTCCTCGAGTCGAGTTCGGGTCCGTGAGTCGACCGATACTCCTCGTGCCAATTTCACATACCTTCCCGAGACGAGTTCATTCCTCGAGCTGAATATCGAGCCCACAAGCCAACTAACCACTCCTCGTGCAGGCTCTACAAGAGCCCTCGAGCTGAGTCCCAAGTCCACAAGTCAACTAACTATCCCTCGTGCAGGCTCTGCATGAGTCCTCGGGTTGAGTCTTGAGTCCGCGCTCGCCGCCCAGCTCGTGAGCCGATGAACAACGAGTTACAAATGGGTTCAAGGCTTGCATCCGCCAGGGCGTATCTGGTCTAGCCAGCGTCCACGGGAAACCTCGCCACACAAATGTGGCATCGCGCTCGCCGCCCAGCTCGTGGGCCGATAGGCAACGAGTTACAAATGGGTTCAAGGTCTGCGTCCTCTGGGCGTATCTGGTCTAGCCAGCGTCCACGGGAAACCTCGCCACACAAATGTGGCATCACGCTCGCCGCCCAGCTCCTGAGCCGATAGGCAACGAGTTACAAATGGGTTCAAGGCTTGCGTCCGCCAGGGCGTATCCGGTCTTGCCAGCATCCACGGGAAACCTGGCCACACAAATGTGGCGTCGCGCCCGCCGCCCAGCTCGTGAGCCGATGGGTAACGAGTTACAAATGGGTTCAAGGCTTGCGTCCACCAGGGCGTATCTGGTCTAGCCAGCGTCCGCGGGAAACCTCGCCACGCAAATGTGGCATCACGCTCGCCGCCCAGCTCGTGAGCCGATAGGCAACGAGATACAAATGGGATCAAGGCTTGCGTCCGCCGGACGTATCTGGTCTAGCCGGCGTCCACGGGAAACCTCGCCACACAAATGTGGCATCGCGCTCGCCGCCCAGCTCGTGGGCCGATAGGCAACGAGTTACAAATGGGTTCAAGGTCTGCGTCCGCTGGGCGTATCTGGTCTAGCCAGCGTCCACGGGAAACCTCGCCACACAAATGTGGCATCGCACTCGCCGCCCAGCTCGTGGGCCGATAGGCAACGAGTTACAAATGGGTTCAAGGTTTGCGTCCGCTGGGCGTATCTGGTCTAGCCAGCGTCCACGGGAAACCTGGTCACACGAATGTGGCATCGCGCTCGCCGCCCAGCTCGTGAGCCGATAGGCAACGAGTTACAAATGGGTTCAAGGCTTGCGTCCGCCAGGGCGTATCTGGTCTAGCCAGCGTCCACGGGAAACCTGGTCACACAAATGTGGCGTCGCGCCCGCCGCCCAGCTCGTGCGCCGATGGGCAACGAGTTACAAATGGGTTCAAGGCTTGCGTCTGCCAGGGCGTATCTGGTCTAGCCAGCGTCCGCGGGAAACCTCGCCACGCAAATGTGGCATCACGCTCGCCGCCCAGCTCGTGAGCCGATAGGCAACGAGTTACAAATGGGTTCAAGGCTTGCGTCCGCCGGACGTATCTGGTTTAGCCGGCGTCCACGGGAAACCTCGCCACACAAATGTGGCATCGCGCTCGCCGCCCAGCTCGTGGGCCGATAGGCAACGAGTTACAAATGGGTTCAAGGTCTGTGTCCGCTAGGCGTATCTGGTCTAGTTAGCGTCTACGGGAAACCTCGCCACACAAATATGGCATCGCGCTCGCCGCCCAGCTCGTTGGCCGATAGGCATCGAGTTACAAATGGGTTCAAGGTTTGCGTCTGCTGGGCGTATCTGGTCTAGCCAGCGTCCACGGGAAACCTGGTCACACGAATGTGGCATCGCGCTCGCCGCCCAGCTCGGGAGCCGATAGGCAACGAGTTACAAATGGGTTCAAGGCTTGCGTCCACCAGGGCGTATCTGGTCTAGCCAGCGTCCGCGGGAAACCTGGCCGCACGGAGCCGTCCCTCGCTGTGCATTAAAAGCCCTTCTACGATGCGACCACAAACTCGAGAGTGTTTGTCCTGGGTCCACACATCAACGCAAGCACTGAGTTTCCGCTCGACCTACGCTCGACCAGAAACTCGGGGGGCAAATGTTGTCGGTCCGTCTCGGACCGACGGGGACTAAGGCGTCACTTCGACCCACGCGACCGGTGCAAGGCCTCGAGCGGCGAAACATTGCCTCGGCCTTTGGCTGGCCCAAACCAATGGCCGGACCAAGGGTCAGCCGGCCAGCGGCCGGCCATATGCTCGACCGGCCTGTCGCCGGCCCAAAGGTCAGTCGGCCAGTGGCCGGCCATATTTTCAGCCGGCCCATGGCCGGCCGAAAGGTCAACCGGCCACGTCCAAGGCCGGCACTCCAAGGCCGGCCCTCCTCCAAGGCCGGAACTCCAAGGCCGGCACTCCAAGGCCGGCCCTCCTCCAAGGCCGGCGCTCCAAGGCCGGCCCTCCTCCAAGGCCGGCGCTCCAAGGCCGGCACTCCTCCAAGGCCGGCACTCCAAGGCCGGCCCTCCTCCAAGGCCGGCGCTCCAAGGCCGACCCTCCTCCAAGGCCGGCGCTCCAAGGCCGACCCTCCTCCAAGGCCAGCACTCCAAGGCCGGCCCTCCTCCAAGGCCGGCACTCCAAGGCCGGCCCTCCTCCAAGGCCGGCACTCCAAGGCCGGCCCTCCTCCAAGGCCGGCACTCCAAGGCCGGCCCTCCTCCATGGCCGGCACTCCAAGGCCGGCACTCCAAGGGGTTCCCCAAAACACCCCTTGGCCGCCTATAAATACAGGGGTGGCTCCCCTAGTCCAGGTAATCCACTCTTGAGTACTGAAACGCTGTCGAACTCGTACCTCGCTCGTTTCTCTCAAGTCTCGGCCTCTAAACACCCCTAAAACCTCTATACTCCACCTCAATCCCACTAATGTTGAGCGTCGGAGAGGTAAACAGGGGCACCACCCCTGTTTCCCCTTTGTAGTTCACAATCTCTTGCTTGCTTTTCAGGTATCGAGACGAGGTGAGCTTCACCCACAGCTAAGGGATGACTTGGGATACCAAGTCCGACACGCTCGAGCCGGAGTGAGACCACTTGGTCCGGCCTTGGGTCTAACCACTATGGGCTCCTAAATAGTTGTCCAAAAATCAGCGACAACAAGGAGTAGCTAGTCGACTCGTGGACTTGGTACTCGACTCGAGGAGTGAACTCAACTCGAGGAGGAAAGTATAGATCGTCTCTCTCTGGGACCTCCGGCCTAACCATCGGCCTCTTGAGACTTTGTTATGCTTTTATTTTTATTTTGTTTTTGAGTTGTTTAGTTGATTGGGCATTGATCCCTGTTAGCCCCCCGAGTTTCTTGCGTTTGTGAGACGAAGGCCAAGAAACTCTCGTGTTGGAGGTGTACAATAGAGTGTGTTGTCATGTGTAGAATAATCCTTTATTGCAGTAAGGAAGTCGTTACAAGTTTTCATGGCACTTGGCCTTCTTTGGAAAAGGAAAATTACATAATTGAAATGAAGCGATTACAAAGTCGAGTGAGTCCGGGCATGAGTTTAAGGGTGGAAGCTGCGACAGTCGCGGCTTGCTAGCATACGCGACAAATTCCTTGAAGTCCCCACTTCAAATTAGGGAATCAATTTGCTTCCTAAACTGGTAGCATCCTGTCCCTCGTCGCGGGGTCCGTCTTTAACGGGGCCGGTGAGCCTAGCTTCTCCCTGTGTAAGCTCAGGATCCTGTCGGGCGTCGCGTTGAGTGGGACGAAGGATTGCTTTGGGGCCGGAGAAGGATTAGGGACCCGACCATTTCTACGCCTCTTCCTTCGCGAGCCGAGACCGGTGGCCGGTGCCATGAGTGTGGCGGCGCGTTTCTTGTTGGATGCGCGGTCGGCAACGTTGGGTGGTTGATGTCCCAAGACGACTTCTCTCTTGATCCCGCGTTGGGCATTGAGTTTTTCTCTCAAGTCGCTCCCATGAGATTCCCTTCGGGAATTGAGGCGATCTCTCAAGTCTCCGGTGGCCGTCCCTATCACTTTAGGCGAGGGGACATCATTCGAGAGACGTCCTCGACAGACGCCACGGCCATTGACGTCGTCACCTCCCCTGGGGTTTTGGACGCGGATGGTGAGCTTGGAGCGTCCCTTTCGGGACCTAGAGGTCGAGCGTTCCCGAGTATTACTCGACACTTGACGCCTTGGCGTGGTCGCCCGAGGGTGTCCCATCGAGGGCGCGTGCGTGTGCTCAGTAGAAAGTTGATGTCTAGACGCGGTTGCCCGAGGGTGTCCTCTTGTAAGCATGCGTGTGCGCCCCCTTTCGTGAAAAGCATGATGGAGGTCGGTCTCGTTGGTCCCCGACTCCGCCACGTAATCGGGGTCTTTCTCGTAGTGGTTGACGTCGTCAACGTTCTTGGAGTCGAGGAGGTCGGCGATGAGCGTGTCGGTGACGCCGAGGCGGTCTAGGAGCTCGGCGAGCCTTCGAGCCGTGTCCTCTCGGACTGCGGCCTCGGGGTCATTCGTCGGGTCTCGGGGCTGGCTCTCATTATCATGAGGTTGCCCTTCGAGACGGTGTTCGGAGATGGCTTTGGAGGTCGTGCCTCGAGCTAGTCGCTAGGGCGCCCACAGAGGTGGCGGGGACACGACTCATCTCTCGAGAGTCGTAGAAGTAGCGAAAATGTGGAATGGAAACGAGAGCGCGCTAAGGTCGGTGGTCCCCTCCTTCTAGCGCCAAAATGTTGTCGCCATTTTTCGGACAACGATTTAGGAATCACAGGCGGTTAGGCCCAAGGCCGGACCAAGTGGTCTCGCCTTGACTCGAGCGTGTCGGACTTTGTATCCCAAGCCGTCCCTTAGCTGTAGGTGGTATCAGTCTCATCCAAGCACCTGAAAAGATAAGAGAAGAGGTATGAACTACAAAGGGGAAACAGAGGGGGTGCCTCTGTTTACCTCTCCGACGCTCAACATTAGTGGGATTGAGGTGGAGTATAGAGGTTTTAGAGGGTGAGAGGCCAAAGATGAGCGAAACGAGTGAAGTATGAGTTCTACAGTGTTTCGGGACTCAAAAATAGATTACCTGGACCAGGGGAGGGATCCCGGTACTTATAGGCGAACAAGGGGCATTTTGGGCAACCCCTTGGCCGAGGTTGGCCTTGGCTCGGCCATTGGCCGAGGCTGACCCTTGGGCCGGCCAATGGCCGAGGCTATTTGAGTCGGCCATTCGCCGAGGCTGGCCCTAGGGCCGGCCAATGGCCGAGGCTATTTGAGCCAGCCATTGGCCGAGGCTGGCTCTAGGGCCGGCCAATGGCCGAGGCTATTTGAGCCGGGCTCGGCCATTGGCCGAGGATGGCCGATGGCCGAGGATAACTAAGCTCGGCCTTTGGCCGAGGTCGAGCTCATGAGGCCGGAGGTCGGCCATGGAGCTGGAGGCCGAGCTCATGAGGCCGGAGGTCGGCCATGGAGCTGGAGGCCGAGCTTATGAACTCGGAGGTCGGCCATGGAGCTGGAGGCCGAACTCATGAGGCCGGAGGTCGGCCATGGAGCTGGAGGCCGAGCTCATGAGGCCATAGGTTGGCCAGGGAGCTGGAGGCCGAGCTCATGAGGCCGGAGGTCGGCCATGGAGCTGGAGGCCGAGCTCATGAGGCCGGAGGTCAGCCATGGAGCTGGAGGCCGAACTCATGAGGCCGGAGGTCGGCCATGGAGCTGGAGGCCGAGCTCATAAGGCCGGAGGTCGGCCATGGAGCTGGAGGCCGAGCTCATGAGGCCGGAGGTCGGCCATGGAGCTGGAGGCCGAGCTCATGAGGCCGGAGGTCGGCCATGGAGTTGGAGGCCGAGCTCATGAAGCCGGAGGTCGGCCATGGAGTTGGAGGCCGAGCTCATGAGGCCAGAGGTCGGCCATGCGTCGGGGGAGTCCCGGGGTGGTCGCTATCGCGGCCGTCGCTGCTCTACCGGGCCGAGATGGACCGGTAACAGTATGCAACCATGTTAGGTTCCTTGACAGTGTAATCCCCTTTAACCTGGTTCACGATCAACTGCGAGTCGCAGTGTATTCGCAGGTTATTAGAGCCAAGCTTTCGTGCCATTTCTACCCCCACAATGAGCGCCTCATATTCGGCTTCATTGTTGGAGGCCTGGAAGCCGTAGTGCAGGGCGTAACGTAACTTTTCCCCGTCGCGGTTAATCAAGACTATTCCGGCACCAGCCCCCCGAGCATTAGATGCTCCGTCAACGTACAACTCCCAGATGGGACCCGTCGGGTCAACCTTTCATTTCTGAGTTAATGCGTCCTCGTTTAGGTCATTTTCTGCTCTTCCCATATCGGGAGTGATACAAACCTCGATCGACTTGCTCCGAGACCCAATATCCTAAATAGAACAGCGGCGGATCGTTCTATGAATGAGGAACGAGGGTGGAATGAATGACGCCACGAACGGTTGCGAAAGACCGTCTGATGAGTCGCGTTTGAATGCCACAAGACTAGTCTTGATAAGTTCGATAAAAGTTCATAAGAACTCAAGAGAAGACTCTCATATTTTTTTTTTTATAAAAATCTGGATTCTTTCATTCAGCTTAAAACCTCCTTTAAATAGGAAAATACAAAGCAAATTCGGAGTACGTTGTTGCCCTAGTTTAAATGGGCCTACAAAACATTATTTAGGCTTGATAACATTAAAATTAAAAGCCTAACTTAATACCTAACACACAAGAGGCTAAGCTGAGAGGTACTTAAGAAGACCTAGTGTGTCACCTTCTCTACTGGGAGCTTTTCCGTGATGGAATACTTTTAGGATAATCAGGACTAGATGTCACGAATTCCTAATCACTAAGCTATATCGAAACATCTGTTTTTAAGGGTAGCTTAGAAACACTCGAGTTTTTAATATGACTTAGTTAGCTCGAGTGGATCACCTAGACTAAAGTTAATGCTAGGAAAATTAAAATACTGAAAGTATATTGTGTCGTAGGTCTCCAACATTGACACAACACCGTGAGGATGAAAGATCCCCTCGTGACCGGCGGTTTTCTAAACATGGTGGTCAGTTCCATTCGGAAGGGCTTTTCTCATTCCAATACCAAGGTTGTGTCTCTGAAGATAGGTGGGAGGGTTGATCTCTGCGTGTACTAGTTACGCTAGTGCGTATGAGCTAGATTTCTTTCACTGAAATGTTGGGTTGACTCATGAATGAACCAACCGGTGGTTGCTCATGTGGCCAAAGATTCCTATAAAATTGGTAGTTAGTTAGCATAGTTATGAAGGTGCATGTACTATGATTGCTCACTAATCTGAGATGGTTCTCATTTTCACTAGGTGCACTCCGTTAAGTCACCAGAGTGAAACGGACTGTGGCTATTAGTCGAATTACCTTGGAATATAAAAACTGGGTTCTTTTGATTAGTATTTTATCCCGTGCATGTTTGCATTATAGTTTTTATTTCCTAAATTATATTGATGGTTGTTTCTTTTCATATTGCTAGTAAATGTGCTTTTCTGTTTTTAGTAATCATGTCGAACCCTATTATGGCCCTGCTGTCGAAAGACGTCCTGACTGGAGATAACTTCCCTAAGTGGAAGTCGAATCTCAACATTGTGCTTGTGAGTGAAAGCATTCTCTTTATCCTCAGTGAAGACACACCTCCTCTTCCTGCTCATGGTGCGTCCAAGAACTTGAGGGAGGACTATGACAAGTGGACTACTGCCAATAACAAGGCAATGACTACCTACTTCACCGAAGCTAAACTCCATGGGGCACAGATGGATGAGGTTACTCACGCGGGAATAATCCTGAATTCCCTTTCGAGTGACTTCATACAAGTTACGTCCAACTACATCATGAACAAGTTGACGTATGGACTGTCTCAGCTGTTGAATGAACTACAGACTTTCGAGTCTATCACTCGACATGGGAAGAACAAAGGGTCGGCTCTCTATGCTGAGAAGAGTTCTTCGCCTAAAACCAAGAAGAAGTTGACTTCTGGTGCCGAGTCATCTAAGGCACGCCCGAATACTTCAAAGGGGAAAGGTCCCGCTAAGAAGGAAAGGAAGAACTTCAAGAGAAGTGGAAAAGGAAAAGAAAAGAAGCGAGAAAGCATTGGTAAATGTTACCACTGCAACAATGAAGGCCATTGGAAGAGGCATTGTCCTTTGTACTTGCCTAAGCTTGAGAAAAACAAGAAGAATGCTGGTATGGTACCTTAAAATTCATGATTAAAGATATCCTAAAAATGTTTTGAGGATAATTATTCATGAGCATATTTCTTTTCTTGTTGCAGACCATATCTGACGGAGCACACGTGTGTAGACGAGCTTGCTGAACAATGTCGGATTCAAGCCCGAATTGTAGAGAAGCTCATGCTCCGTTTGAAGATCTAATTTCCCGCTAGTTTTATTACTTTCATTTTTGGATTTATTTTTGAACATGGGATGTGTCATTTAATAATCCGAGGTTTTTTGGACTGTAGCCTTTATGGTTATTCCAGAAAGGATGAATCTTTCTTTCTTTATGTTTTATTACATTATTTATGATCACATGGTTGTGTCTTTAAATATTTTCTTCTATAATTGAATGCCTTGATTGCTTTTATGATATTTGAACATGCATGAATGCTTATGTCCTTCTGAAAAAGATATAGAATATGAAGGTCACGTTTTTCCGTTCGTATGCTATATAGAAACACAATAAATAAATACAAATATTTTCTAAGTTATTATCTCTGTTAGAATTCAATTAGCTTTTATTGCTTCATTAAATTCTTATGTTGAATATGTTTTATTGTTTAAGAACTATTTAGAGCTTTGAAAGCGTCTAAATAATTATTACCATTATTCGACAATGACTTGTGCGAATAATAAGTAATAAAGGAGACACAACTAAAAGTTAGTGTTGATGATGAATTAAATTAGTGGGAGCTTCCTTAATTGGAACTAATATTCGTATTGATTGAGTGGGAGCATCCTTGAATGGAACCTAGCCACTCTAGATTTATTGATTAAGTGGGAGCATCCTTAATTCGAACCTAGCCACTCTAAAATTCAATAATCGAGTAGGAGCATCCTTAGCCGGAACCTAGCTACTCTTATTCATTGACTTAGTGGGAGCATCCATAAATGGAACCTAGCCACTAAATAACCAATATTATTGAGTGGGAGCATCCTTAATTGGATTCTAGTCCCTATTGTTCAATAAAAGAGTGGGAGCTTTCTTTAATGAAATCTAGCCACTTGTTGTTCAATAAATAGCAACATCCTTCATAGGATTAAACCCATCATTGAAGATGGCATCCTTAACCGGAATGTATATGCTATTATTCAATAATTAAAGTGGAAGAGTAATCAATGATTGTTGTCAATGGTGCCCACAAGAAGAGTTGTAATCTTTATATTGTACATTTAATGTAATAAAGTCTCATGAAGACTCTTGCTTGTAATTGTTTATCCATTAATAAAAAGTTGAAACGTTCATTCATTCTTCCGTATCTGTTTGAAGCTTTATGATAAAACATTAGTCTTTAGTCCATAAACAAACTAAACAACTTATGAAGAGACAAATGTAGATTTGCATGAACAAACTCTTCGTAGTTTGCTTAAAACGATACATTCGCAATCTAAGGGTCAGAGGACTATTGACCCCAGTATGAGTGTTAGAAGAATCTATGATGTCTGGTTATAAGGCATTGAGAGTTGGAGACTCTATAGTTCTTCTAGGTATCTTCCGAAGGTACTGAATTGACCAGTGCACTTCTAGAGACAAGATAAGAACAAACCATTTAACCTCTTATGTCTCGAAGTCACTACGTATGATGTTATCGGCCCGACGAGGTCCGACGGCTCGATCAACATTTCGGGCGGCCGAGCAAGCTCACTCGGCCATTGGCCGAGTGAAACCCTACTTCCAGCCCACACTCGGCCGGCCCATCAACTCACTCGGCCAATGGCCGAGTGAGCCTTCTCTCGGTCCAAGCCCATCACTCGGCCAATGGCCGAGTGAACTTCTCCATATGTTCACTCGGCCAATGGCCGGACAAGGCCCACCATGCTCACTCGGCCCATGGCCGAATGAAGCCTCAGACGTCCCAGCGTGTTCGCCCGGCCAAGGGCCGAATGAAGTCTCCAGCCGGCCCACCATGCTCGCTCGGCCGATGGCCGAGTGAGGCCCCGGGCGGCCCAGCACGCTCGGTCGGCCGAAGGCCGAATGAAGACCCCTGCCGGCCCAACAGCTCACTCGGTCAACAGCCGAGTGAGTCTTCTCTCGGCCCAGACTCTTCGCTCGGCCATCACTCGGCCGATGGCCGAGTCAAGCTCACCCGGCGTCCATTCCTTCACTCGGCCATTGGCCGAGTGAATCTCCCCCGGCGTCCATTCCTTCACTCGGCCATTGGCCGAGTGAACCTCCCTCGGCGACCATCATCTCACTCGGCCATCGGCCGGCCCAACCTCACTCGGCCGATGGCCGACTCAGCCTCACTCGGCCAAGGGACCCTCAACACGTCTCTTGGTCGCCTATAAATAGAGGAGTCCATTCTCTAGTCCAGGTAATCCGAATTTGAGTACTGAAACGCTGTCGAACTCGTACCTCGCTCGTTTCTCTCAAGTCTCGACCTCTAAACACTAAACCCTCTACAAACCACCTCAATCCTACTAATGTTGAGCGTTGGAGAGGTAAACAGAGGCTACCCCTCTGTTTCCCCTTTGTAGTTCACACCTTTCTGTTCACGTTTCAGGTGCTTGGACAAGGTAGAGATCATCTACAGCTAAGGGACGGCTTGGAATACCAAGCCCGACACGCTCGAGTCGAGACGAGACCACTTGGTCCGGCCTTGGGTCTAACCGTCTACGACTCCTAAATCGTTGTCCGAAAAACTGCGACAACATTTTGGCGCTAGAAGGAGGGGATCTCTCGACCTTGACGACGCATTCCCTCTACCAGTTTTCTCCCTTTGTTCTCACGACTCTCGAGAGATGAGTCACATTCCCACTACCTCCGCGGGTACCCGAGCGACGAGCTCGAGGTACGGTCTTCGACGCCTCGCACATCGTCTTGAAGGGCAACCTCGCGATAGCGAGAGCCAGCCCCAAGACCCGATGATTGACCCCGAGGCCGTACTCCGAGAGGACACGGCCCGGCGGCTTGCGGAGCTCCTTGACCGCCCCGGCGTCGACGGTTCGCTCATAGCCGACCTCCTCGGCTATGACGTTGAAGATAGGTCCGCCAAAGACTACTCCGACTCCGAATATGTGGGGGAGTCGAGGACCAACGAGGCAACGCCTAGCCTCGCCCCTTCGCGGCCCGAGAGGCCCAACGACGCTTTGGCCGGGCCGTCGCACCTAGCGCGGCAGCAGGCACGGTCACATTCCCGGGGACTCGCCCCCTCGGTTTCAAGAGGTGGCCGGACACGGCCCCTCGCCGAAGAGAGAGCGACTCTGGTAGACGATGGGGCCGACAGCCGAAGCGCCCGCCGGACGGCCCGCACCGAGTGCGGACCTTAGAGAGCGCTTGACGGCGCAGAGAAACTCCCGAGGGGAGGATCTCCGCCAAAGGCAAAACTCTCGAAGGGACGCGCTCCCCGCCACAACTCTCGGCCGGCCGCAGGCCAATGTCGTGGACCAAGCGTCCAACGAACGCCAACCGGTGACTCCCGTGGCCCCGACGGTCGGCCCCGCTAACGGGCTCGACATGGTCACGATGATTCAAAGCCTCCAGAATCAAATCATCGAAATGAGGGAGTCGGGGAGGCAAAGGCCGTACGGAAGGATCGAGGAATCATACTCTCCCTTCGCCGCGCAAATCCTCGCACAACCATGCGTGGGGAACTTCAAGCTACCGTCCATTCCCCCCTACGATGGACGTACGGACCCCCACTTCCACGTCCAACACTATGAGACGTGGATGACTATGCAAGGGCAGGCGGACGCCACCCTCTGTCAAGCCTTCAGCCTGACCCTCACAGGCTCGGGGTTTGAATGGTTCCGAAGCTTGAGGCCGGGAAGCATCCCGTCTTTCCGGGCCTTGCGAGAGGCTTTCCTCGCCCGATTCGCCACCCTCGTGGCACAAAAGAAGCCAAAGACCCACCTCCTCTCTATCCGACAAGGAAGAGACAAGACGTTGAGACAATACCTCGCTCGCTTCACCGAGGAGTCTCACAAGGTCGAAGGGTTCGACGACAGGGACGCCATCACGGCGATCACCGAGGGAGTGCGCACGAGCGACTTCCTCAAGTCTATTGTTGGCCAAGTCCCGCGTGACATGGCGGAGCTGTTGGAATCGATCTAGGGTTTGAGAAAAAGTTTAACGCTTCGTTAAGCGGCGGAATTTTAAAAATTTTCTTTTTAAGTAAAACTAGTTTTTACTAACCTAGACAAGAGCATGTACATGTAAATAAAAACTAATATGAGCTATTAAAGTTACTAACCTTTCTTGAAGCTTGAACCTTGTAGAAGCTTTTGGAAAGTTGCAACGCTCGTCTCCCCTCGCAGCACGTCTCTCTTTCTTTCCTCAGCAACTCGAGCAACCACGAAAGTTTCTATTACTAAATCACTCGAAAAGAAGGAATCAGTGAGTGGGCACTTTTAAACACTACGACTTAAGAACGAGTCTCAAAGTCGCAGAGCTAAAGACTAGGTCGAGTGAGGACCTAGGTGCCAAGACAAGAGAAAACCGAAAATAAACTAGAGAGAGAGAGAAGAGGACTTCGGCCAAGTTCTAGAGAGAGAGTCTCTCAAATCTCTTAAACTTGGATGAATTAATTGTGAGGAAATGAGGCTCCTATTTATAGGAGAGGGCTCACCTTCAATAAGGTAGTTTCCTCTTCTATAGAATATCACATATTCATGAGCAATTTCCTCTTTTTTCCCTTTGAGATACTCGGCCAAGCTAGGGCTTCTAGAAGCCTTGATTTGTTTCCTATTTTGTTCAAGGCTTGCCTTGTCTCTCAATGTGGCCGATTCCTTTGTGCATCCTTATGCAAATTTGTTTCCTCTTTTTCTTTTGGCAAGTATCTAAATACATTTATGCACAAAATAAACTCTCCTATTTCTCTATTAGGGTAGGCGCCCAAGTCTCTCTAGAAGGAGCTTCTAGAAGCTTCTTCATTTGTTCATGACAACATGAGAAAGGCCCATTAAGAATTTTCAATAAAATTCTCATGAAACGAAATTAATTCACAAGGCCCAATGATAAAGTCATGGCCGAGTGAAACATGTCACAAAATGACCTTGTCAAAAAATTTATTGACATTCATTTCATCCTTTGTCTCAAAAGACAAAAATACCCTTTTAACTATTTTCGTTCTTGTTTTGGCTTAGCTTCCAGTTTAACTATTCCTATCGATGTGATTCGTGACAGTGACCTCATGGACCCAAATGAACAAAGCTTTAGCTAAACACTTGGACTCAAAAGTTCACAAACCTTTTCCAAGTTTAGCTTAATGCCAACTGACTCCACTAAAGAGCTGACACTGAAAATCTCTCGGTTCAAATGAATTTATTTTCTACTCAAGAATTCGACCTAATTATGATGAGCGGATCCACTGAATATTATCTATGTTTACCCTTCATGAATGTCATCAGCTAGTCGGGATTTACTAAATTACCATTTTACCCTTCTAGCTGTTATTTCCTCAACTCCTTTGTCGCTTGTGAATAAGTTAGAAACAATGTATATGACGAGGAGCTAACAAGTCACATTGTTTCATCCAAAAGAGTCAGGACTCAATTTGGACACTGGCCAGTTCATTTATTCACACTCCAAGGAACAAAGCATGAGGTGACATACATTGCATTTCAGCAATCTTGTACATGAATTCCATATCTATGAGAACTTCACAAAGTTACTCATGACAGACTCACAACTTAGTACTTCACCAATAGGCCTTGTTCGGAATCACATAGTGAGTCCGAACTTTGACTTTCTCAAATGAGAATACTAAGGTGTGAAATGGCATGTCTCATTTCAGGATTAAGGTAAGCATGATGCAATTCATACATAGTGACTTCGAGACATAAGAGGTTAAATGGTTTGTTCTTATCTTGTCTCTAGAAGTGCACTGGTCAATTCAGTACCTTCGGAAGATACCTAGAAGAACTATAGAGTTCCTAACTCTCAATGCCTCATAACCAGACATCATAGATTCTTCTAACAATCATACTGAGGTCAATAGTCCTTTGACCCTAAGATTGCGAATATATCGTTTTAAGCAAACTACGAAGAGTTTGTTCATGCAAATCTACATTTGTCTCTTCGTAAGTTGTTAAGTTTGTTTATGGACTAAAGGACTATGGTTTTATCATAAAGCTTCAGACAAGGAAGATTGAATGAACGTTTCAACTTTATTAATGAATGAATAGGCAATTACAAGCAAGAGTCTTCATGAGACTTTATTACATCAAATGTTCAAAATAAAGACTACAACTCTTCTTGTGGGCACCATTGACAACAAACTCCCACTTGACTCAAAGAAGGTGTGTGTAGTCCTTTATGCCTAATCCCTCACGATGTTGGTCGAAGACCTTGTTCGCTAGGGCCTTGGTGAATGGATCTGCGAGGTTGTCCACCGTTGAGATCTTCTTCACTTCCATGTCTCCGCGCTGCACGATCTCTCGAATCAAATGGTATTTCCTCTCAATATGCTTAGAGGGCTTATGGCTTCTAGGTTCCTTTGAGTTAGCGACAGCCCCACTATTATCACAATAAAGGGTCATGGGCTCGTCGACGTTTGGAACAACTTCCAAATACTTAAGGAACTTTTTAAGCCATACAGCCTCTTTGGATGCTTCACAAGCAGCCACATATTCTGCTTCCATTGTGGAGTCAGCAATGCAAGATTGCTTAATACTTCTCCACACAACAGCTCCACCATTAAGGATGAACACAGATCCCGAAGTGGATTTCCTGGAATCCTTATCCGCTTGAAAATCGGAGTCGGTATATCCCGTCATAGTCAGGTCAGTACCTGAGTATGTAAGCATCAAGTTCCTAGTTCTTCGAAGATACTTAAGAACATGCTTAACAGCAATCCAGTGCTCGGGTCCAGGGTTGGATTGGAAACGGCTAACTACGCCAACGGCGAAACAAATGTCAGGTCTAGTGCAAAGCATAGCATACATAAGGCTTCCTACGGCAGAGGCGTAAGGAATTTTCCTCATGTCTTCAATCTCTTGTGCAGTCTTGGGAGACTGGTCCTTAGAGAGTGAAACTCCATGCCTAAAGGGTGTTTGACCCCTCTTGCAGTCTTGCATCGAGAAGCGATCCATCACCTTATCAATATAAGATGCTTGAGAGAGCGACAGGGTCCGGTTTTTCCTATCTCGAAAGATTTGGATCCCCAGAATGTACGCGGCTTCTCCTAGATCCTTCATAACGAATTGCTTTGCTAGCCAGACCTTAACCTCAGATAACTTACCCACGTCATTACCAATGAGTAGTATATCATCGACATATAGTACCAGAAACACAACTTTGCCTTCGTGTATTAACTTGTAAACACAAGGCTCATCTATTGACTGTTCAAAGCCGAAGCTCTTTACAGTTTCATCGAATCTAATATTCCACGATCTAGATGCTTGCTTTAGTCCATAAATGGATTTAAGCAACTCACAAACCTTGGTCTCTTGACCTTTATCCACGAAACCGCCTGGTTGAGCCATGTAAATGCGCTCGTCAAGATTGCCATTCAGAAAGGCTGTCTTGACATCCATTTGCCAGATCTCATAGTCGAGAGCTGCAGCTATGGATAGGAGTATGCGGATGGATTTAAGCATCGCGACTGGCGAGAAGGTTTCTTCATAGTCAATCCCTTCTTGTTGGGTATAACCCTTTGCCACAAGTCGTGCTTTGAACGTCTCGACGTTCCCATCAGGACCTCTTTTCTTCTTGTATATCCACTTACACCCTACGGGTTTAATCCCTTCAGGAAGGTCTACAAGTTTCCAGACTTTGTTTACATACATCGAGTGCATTTCAACTTTCATGGCGTCAAGCCAAAGGTTTGATTCAGAACAAGCCATCGCTTAGCTATAGGAAACAGGGTCATCCATGTCGGAGACGGCTACAAGAGAGTCTCCATAAGACATGAACCTGTCAGGCTTTTGAGTAGCCCTCCCACTACGTCTAAGTATTACTTGACGAGATTCTGATGAGTTAGGTTGTGTTTCAGTTGGGGTAAGAACAGTTCTTACAGATGAGGTAGAAGCTTCCTCACCCAACTTTTCTTCTAGCACAATTTTGCTTCTAGGTTTCGCATCTTTCATAAAGTCCTCCTCGAGGAAACGAGCATTCGTGCTAACGAAAGTCTTATCGTCCTCAGGACTATAGAAAGTAAAACCTTTGGTTTCCTTCGGATATCCTACAAACAGGCACAATTCTGACCTACTAGCCAACTTGCTAGTCTTTTGCCTCAGCACGTGTGCAGGGCAACCCCAAATTCGGATGCGGCCAAGATTCATTTTACGGCCAGTCCATCTCTCATAAGGAGTACCAGGAACCGTTTTAGACGGAACTTGGTTCAGATTGTAGGCGGCTGTTTCGAGGGCATATCCCCAAAAGGAAAGCGGGAGTGATGAGTAACTCATCATCGATCTAACCATCTCCATAAGAGTTCGGTTTCTTCTCTCTGACACTCCGTTTTGTTGAGGTGTGCCAGGTGCGGTAAGCTGAGAAGCGATACCTTCTTCTTTAAGAAAGTCATCGAACTCTCCAGACATATACTCACCACCTCGATCAGATCGAAGGGTTTTGATCACTTTGCCAGTTTGCTTTTCCACTAAAGCCCTAAAGACCTTAAATACGTTAAAGGTCTCGGATTTGTGTTTAAGCAAATAGACAAACCCATATCTTGAGTAATCATCAGTGAAGGTAACGAAGTATTCGTATCCTCCACGTGCCTGTTGGTTGAGCGGACCACATACATCAGAATGTATTAGTTCCAGCAACTCAGTGGCTCTTCGACCCTTATCGGAGAAAGGTCGCTTATTCATTTTTCCTTCTATGCAGGATTCGCAAGTAGGTAGTGAGCCTATTGCAGAGGCTTGGAGTGGACCATCCCTCACAAGTCTCTTAATCCTATCTAGACTGATATGACCAAGTCTTAAGTGCCAGAGGTATGTTGATTTTGTTAGATCGGAGGATTCAGAAAGTTTGATCCTCTTTGGCTCCCTAATTAGATCGTTATCTATTTCGGTGTCTAAAAGAGAAGGTTGAGTGGGATAGATGTAGAAAAGAGCATTCTTCATACATGCATCAGTGACAAAAGAATTATCAGGAAACGAAATACGAATTCCATTCTTAATGAACTTTAAACAATAATCTTGCTCACGAAGACGAGCAACAGATATTAAGTTCTTCCCAAAGGTAGGAACAAAATAAACATTATTCAAATTTAAAGTGCGGTCTTCAAAAGACAGCGTCACGGATCCCACAGCCTTTGCAGACACCAGGCTCCCATCACCCCATTTGAAACAGAACTCGCCTTCCTCTAAGCTTTTGGTTTTCTTGAAACCATTCAAGGAACAACAAATATGGTTAGTAGCAGCGGAGTCAATAATCCACGATGATACATTATCAGCTACTAAGCATGCTTCGGTAACTAGTACAATACAATGTTCCTTTGCTTTGAGATAGGCGGGACAGTTCTTTTTATCGGCCTTGTCAGGTCTCTTCACAGTTCTAGAGGCGGAGGCTTCTTGCTCAGTAGCATGTGCCTCTCCTTGATTCCTCTTTCTCTTAGTGAGACTTACAGCAGTGTGAAGTTCCTCCATAAGCTTGGTAACAGTGTACTCTAGCTTGTTAATGGAGTAGTTCATCTTAAAGGTATCAAGAGATGCGGGGAGAGTTTCTAAGATCATATCTATGACATTCTTCCCATCATTCTCAGATCCTAGGATTTCCATTTTATTTAGAAAACTAATGATCAGTATCATAAAGTCTCTAATAGGAGTCCTAGCCTTCGTATGACAGTTCATAAACTGTCGGACTGCTTGTTGCCTTGCTTGACGCCTTTGCCCTTCAAACATCTCAAGGAGATTGTAGAGCATGTCAGCGGCAGTCTCGATGTCACGATGTTGCTCTTTCAGCACATTGTTCATAGATGCCAAGATATAGCACCTCACAATCTCATCGGATCGAAGCCAGGCCGCTGAGGCGTCATTGTCCTCTTGAATTGAATCATCATTCGTCAGAGGAGGACACGGGGTGGTGAGTACCCATTTGTGCTTGTTAACGGTAGGTATTATGTCGAGGTTACGTTTCGAATCTACGTAGTTTTCGTTTTCGAGTTTGTTCGAGGAAAGAAAGATTGAGAGAGGGTTGAGAGACATATTGCCTATTTAAGTTGAAACAAGTTTATGATTAGTCTTTGGTTTAGGATTTAAGTTTTATTAAGACTTTTGTAAAACCCAAAGGTGTTATAAACCAAACGATAATTTACTCCCTCAAGAGAAGGCCGCAAAAAATCTCCATTTATAAGTAAATGACACATCATTAATGCTAAGCCAAGATGTCAATACATCATTTTGACTAGCCACCTTGTAAATTGGTTTGATCACTCATATCCTTTCGCAGAGCCTTAAGGAAGGATACTAGGGATTGAGCCTAAGTGTGCAACCAACCACTTAGTCCAAAAGATCAGCTTTGAAAAACAATCCCCCAAGGGGAGGCCTTGCCATCATTGCATCACTCTCGGACGTAGCTCATTGAGCAATGATCGAAGCAATAACGCCTTGGAGTACTCACATTTAAGTGAGGGTCGCAAGAGCGGCTCTTAGTCCCACGTTATTGCATCTTTCACTAGTGTTGGGGATCGCGGGTTACAAACAACGAATATAACCCTCCCACTTAGTTTTTGGAGTTGGTTCATCGACTCTTATAAGTTCGGAAACAAATTTCCTAGTTAGAGAGCGACAGAGCGGACAACTAGAAGAGAATCCTAGATCGACATGTTCAGAGCAGTATTAGTGCATAAAGGCACAAGGGACATACTCGATCTTTTCCTATTTTCTATTTCGGGAAAGTGCGTGAGGGAAGTGTGAACTTCAACTCACTCGAACACTTGAAAGTTTGAGATTACACATCTTTTTATTTTTCGGCTTGTCTACAAGGAGACTTCCCACTCAAAATTTCAAGAGCATATAGATTTTGAACATATGTGATATAGATATAGTTTTGAAAACATTTTGAAAACTTATTTGATTTGGATGACAAAATATTTTCAAGTTTGAAAGTGAAAACGGTTTTTCAAAATTCAAACTAGTTTTGTAAAAATTCAATTTCAATTAATCTTTCAAAAATCAAAACTTTTAATCTTTACACATCATGTTTATAATCATATGAAAAACATTTTTGCTCAAGAAAATTTTCTCATTAGAGTTCTATAACTCATGGTAGTGGGGTTTGAAAATCCGGATTCCAAAAAAAAAACTGGAGTTTCAGACAGCCGCGCACCTCGGAGTAAAATCGCCATATCTGGCGGCTCCAATGTCCTTTTCAGCCGAAACCGATGGCATTGGACAGAGGACAGACAGAGCTTTAATTTGATTCAAGAATCATTAAATTTCGATTTCTGATCAGAGAGTTATGCCGCTTTTAATGCGGGTTTACATTCCAGCTCGAAGAAAAAGAAATAAATTAAAGCTTCGTCCTTTTAGGTGCGAAAAAGAATCGAGTGTAACGGAACGTTTTAAGATATTGTTTAAAGCTTTTATTTGTGTTTTATTAGCAGGGTAATAACATAGAATAAAAGAAATAACAACATGCATAAAACGATTCAAGTAAATAAACGAAACTAGCAAGAAAATAAAACTAGTCACAAAATTTACTCGAAAATTCTCAAACCTTTAAAACACGTTTTTCAATATAAAAAATTAAAAACTTTTAGAACTGATTCTAATGTGTTTTAACATCATCCCAAACTCATAGAAAATCAACATGGTTTTTAATTTAAAGGCATGAGCAATAAATTAAAAAAAAATCTAAGATTACAATTCTAACTTGTCACAAAATTAGTAAACTATCGAAAACGATTTTCAAGCTCATAATTTAAAAACATGCACATGCATTCCTTTGACCATAGCTCTGATACCATTTGTTGGAATCGATCTAGGGTTTGAGAAAAAGTTTAACGCTTCGTTAAGCGGCGTAATTTTAAAAATTTTCTTTTTAAGTAAAACTAGTTTTTACTAACCTAGACAAGAGCATGTACATGTAAATAAAAACTAATATGAGCTATTAAAGTTACTAACCTTTCTTGAAGCTTGAACCTTGTAGAAGCTTTTGGAAAGTTGCAACGCTCGTCTCCCCTCGCAGCACGTCTCTCTTTCTTTCCTCGGCAACTCGAGCAACCACGAAAGTTTCTATCACTAAATCACTCGAAAAGAAGGAATCAGTGAGTGGGCACTTTTAAACACTATGACTTAAGAACGAGTCTCAAAGTCGCAGAGCTAAAGACTAGGTCGAGTGAGGACCTAGGTGCCAAGACAAGAGAAAACCGAAAATAAACTAGAGAGAGAGAGAAGAGGACTTCGGCCAAGTTCTAGAGAGAGAGTCTCTCAAATCTCTTAAACTTGGATGAATTAATTGTGAGGAAATGAGGCTCCTATTTATAGGAGAGGGCTCACCTTCAATAAGGTAGTTTCCTCTTATATAGAATATCACATATTCATGAGCAATTTCCTCTTTTTTCCCTTTGAGATACTCGGCCAAGCTAGGGCTTCTAGAAGCCTTGATTTGATTCCTATTTTGTTCAAGGCTTGCCTTGTCTCTCAATGTGGCCGATTCCTTTGTGCATCCTTATGCAAATTTGTTTCCTCTTTTTCTTTTGGCAAGTATCTAAATACATTTATGCACAAAATAAACTCTCCTATTTCTCTATTAGGGTAGGCGCCCAAGTCTCTCTAGAAGGAGCTTCTAGAAGCTTCTTCATTTGTTCATGACAACATGAGAAAGGCCCATTAAGAATTTTCAATAAAATTCTCATGAAACGAAATTAATTCACAAGGCCCAATGATCAAGTCATGGCCGAGTGAAACATGTCACAAAATGACCTTGTCAAAAAATTTATTGACATTCATTTCATCCTTTGTCTCAAAAGACAAAAATACCCTTTTAACTATTTTCGTTCTTGTTTTGGCTTAGCTTCCAGTTTAACTATTCCTATCGATGTGATTCGTGACAGTGACCTCATGGACCCAAATGAACAAAGCTTTAGCTAAACACTTGGACTCAAAAGTTCACAAACCTTTTCCAAGTTTAGCTTAATGCCAACTGACTCCACTAAAGAGCTGACACTGAAAATCTCTCGGTTCAAATGAATTTATTTTCTACTCAAGAATTCGACCTAATTATGATGAGCGGATCCACTGAATATTATCTATGTTTGCCCTTCATGAATATCATCAGCTAGTCGGGATTTACTAAATTACCATTTTACCCTTCTAGCTGTTATTTCCTCAACTCCTTTGTCGCTTGTGAATAAGTTAGAAACAATGTATATGACGAGGAGCTAACAAGTCACATTGTTTCATCCAAAAGAGTCAGGACTCAATTTGGACACTGGCCAGTTCATTTATTCACACTCCAAGGAACAAAGCATGAGGTGACATACATTGCATTTCAGCAATCTTGTACATGAATTCCATATCTATGAGAACTTCACAAAGTTACTCATGACAGACTCACAACTTAGTACTTCACCAATAGGCCTTGTTCGGAATCACATAGTGAGTCCGAACTTTGACTTTCTCAAATGAGAATACTAAGGTGTGAAATGGCATGTCTCATTTCAGGATTAAGGTAAGCATGATGCAATTCATACATAGTGACTTCGAGACATAAGAGGTTAAATGGTTTGTTCTTATCTTGTCTCTAGAAGTGCATTGGTCAATTCAGTACCTTCGGAAGATACCTAGAAGAACTATAGAGTTCCTAACTCTCAATGCCTCATAACCAGACATCATAGATTCTTCTAACAATCATACTGAGGTCAATAGTCCTTTGACCCTAAGATTGCGAATATATCGTTTTAAGCAAACTACGAAGAGTTTGTTCATGCAAATCTACATTTGTCTCTTCGTAAGTTGTTAAGTTTGTTTATGGACTAAAGGACTATGGTTTTATCATAAAGCTTCAGACAAGGAAGATTGAATGAACGTTTCAACTTTATTAATGAATGAATAGGCAATTACAAGCAAGAGTCTTCATGAGACTTTATTACATCAAATGTTCAAAATAAAGACTACAACTCTTCTTGTGGGCACCATTGACAACAGGAGCTGATGACAAGAGCCCGCACATACATAGGAGTCGAGGACTATCTCGATGGCCGAGATGGTCGAAAGTCAGGAGGACATGGGAGTCGCCGCCGCGACGATCGAGAGGAAGATCGTCCCGACCCCCGAAAGAGGAGGAATAAGGGAAGCCAGGCCCCTAACGGCCGTTCCCTCCACGGGCCGAAGCCGTCGCATGTCGACAGCTTCCGGAGGTTCTCGCCATTCACTCCTCTGAACACTCCGCCGGAGCAAATCCTAGCTCTGCACCGTGACAAGTTGGGGAGCTCGACCCCGCTCACGAAGGATCCCGCCAAGAGGGATCAAAGCAAGTACTGTGACTACCATCAAGATCACGGGCACCTGACGTCCGAATGCTATCAACTCAAGCGTCAGATTGAGGCCCTGATTCAAGATGGGAAGCTGAAAGAGTACGTCCTGAGAACTATCGGGACGGCCGCGGCGCACGGAGGTCGCCCGCGGCAAGGGAAGAAAGGTCCGGCGACGGTGACTGTCACGGACCGCGCGACAAACGAAGAGCCGGAGAGCTCGCAACTTCACGTCGTGGGTGCAATCTTGGGTGGCCCGGAGTTCGGAGACTCGGCTACGCAAAGGAAGAAGTACGTGCGCGAAGTTTCCCAAGGGAAAATAGCGCACTACATCAACCATACGTACGAGGTCCCTCCTCCGGCCCCTTTCGAGTCCATGTTCTTCACCGGACAAGAAGCAACGCGAGTTCTCCATCCACACAACGACGCGATAGTCGTCTCTGCCCCGGTCGCCAACAACCTCGTCCGGAGAATCCTGATCGACAATGGAAGCTCCGCCGACATAATCTTCAAATCGGCGTTGGACAGGATGAAGCTATCCTGGGTAAGACCGACCCCGATCTCGACCCCGCTCTTCGGCTTCTCTGGGGAAAGGGTCATGACGGAGGGAACTATCGACCTCCCGGTTACCTTCGGTACGCCGGGGGGGCTCGAGGTTACCCACATCGTGTCATTCCTGGTGGTGGATCAGCCCTCGGCTTACAACATCATCGTCGGCCGCCCGACTCTCAATCGGTTGAAGGCCATAACGTCCACGTACCACCTGATGATGAAGTTCCCGACTGAGAAAGGGATCGCCGTGATGTTGGGAGACCAATCCATGGCGAGGATGTGCTACATCCAGGGCGTGGACGGAAAAGGGAAAGCGAAGGTGGTGAGCACCGTCTTCCAACTCGGAGACAAATTCCCGTGCAAGTTAGAGGAAGGAGGCACCTTCGGAGAGCTAGACCAAAGGGACGAAGTCGAGCGTCGAAAGGTGGAGACACCGGACGACCTCGTTCCCATCTTGTTGGACGACGCCAAACCTGACCAAGTAGTCAAGGTGGGCGCCCAACTCCCGTCTGAGACACGGATCGAGCTCGCCGCTTTCCTCCGAGAGCACAAAGATGTCTTTGCGTGGACACACGCCGACATGCCGGGGATCGACCCCGAGATCATGGTTCATCGTCTCAACGACGACAAGAGAGTGGCCGAGCGCGTTCAACCGCGACGGGCATTCAGTGGGGAGAGGTACCAAGCCATTGGTGAAGAAGTTGACAAACTTCTTGCCGCCGACTTCATCAGGGAGGCGGAGCACCCCAAGTGGGTGTCCAATGTGGTAATGGTCAAGAAGCCAAACGGGAAGTGGATGCCACGGCGGGCCACGAGTTGCTGAGCTTCATGGACGCCTATTCAGGCTACAACCAGATCCGCATGCACGAGCCGGATCAAATCAAGACCACCTTTGTTACGAACCGCGGACTCTACTGTTACAAGGTCATGCCCTTTGGCCTCAAAAACGCGGGAGCAACGTATCAAAGGTTGGTGAACCGCATGTTCGCCAATCAAATTGGCAAGACTATGGAGGTCTACGTGGATGACATGCTTGTCAAAAGCCTCAAAGCCCACGACCACGTTCGAGACCTTAGGGAAATGTTCACGATTCTGCGGCGCTACAAGATGAAGCTTAACCCCAACAAGTGCGCTTTCGGGGACGAGTCTGGAAAGTTTCTGGGCTACATGGTGAGCCGCCGCGGGATCGAGGCCAATCCTGAGAAGATTAAGGCGATCTTAGAGATGAGGTCGCCACAAAAGGTCAAAGAAGTTCAAAGCTTGACGGGAAGGATCGCCGCCCTGACGCGATTTGTTTCCAAAGCCACTGACAGGTGCCAACCGTTCTTCAAGGCACTGAAGAAGACCGACGGGTTCGTGTGGACGGAGGAGTGCGAGGAAGCATTCCGCGATATGAAAGCCTATTTCACCTCCCCTCCGTTCCTCGCAAAGCCGAAGAACGGCGAAACCCTATACCTCTACCTCGCGGTTTCCGATAGGGCCGTGAGCGCGGTCCTCATACGCGAAGAGGACAAAGTACAATGGCCGGTCTACTACGTTAGCAAGGCGCTCCTCGACGCCAAAACCCGATACCCCGAGATCGAGAGACTGTCCCTCGCCCTCGTCATGAGTGCGAGAAAGCTCCGGCCCTACTTCCAGGCGCACCCCATCGTGGTCCGCTCGGGGCATCCCATCGAGAAGGCCCTTCAAAAAGGGACCTCCTCTCGAATGGCGATATGGTCCCAAGAGCTGGGCGAGTACGGGGTCGAGTTCCAACCGAGAACCGCCATTAAGGGTCAGGCCCCCAACCGACGAGGGCGACGAGAGTAGTAAGACCACGGAAGACAAGGAGGACGACCATAGCAAGTCGTCAAAGAAGAGAACCAATGACCCGATAGGGCCAGTCTGGGACTTGCACGTGGATGGCGCGTCAAACGCCCGGGGGGCTGGCGCCGGCGTTGTGCTCACAAATCCCGATAGGGAAAAGCTGAGATACGCCCTGCGGTTCGAGTTCAAGGCTTCCAACAACGAGGCAGAGTACGAGGCTCTGATCGTTGGCTTGGAGCTAGCGAACAAGTTGGGCGCCCAAAACCTGCGCATCCATTGCGACTCGCAATTGATCGTGAATCAGGTTAAAGGCGACTACGCCGCAAAGGAGCCACACATGATCGCCTACTTGTCTAAGGCCCAAAAGAACTTGGAGGCCCTATCGTGGTTCGAGATCGTCCAGGTTCCTCGAGAGGCGAACGTCGACGCCGACGCCCTAGCTCGCCTCGCGTCTGGGATAGACGAGGAGGGCGAGGGTAGCGTCCCAATCGAAGTGTTGACCCGGCCTTACGTCTCGAGAGGCGACGTAGGGGTCATTGACGAGACTCCGCCTCCCTCATGGATGACCCCGCTCGTAGAATTCCTTAAACGAGGAGTCGTCCCCGAGGATAAGGAAGAAACCAGAAAGCTGAGAGGCTTGGCGCCGAAGTACACAATGAGGGAAGACAGCTTGTTCAAGAGAGGCTACTCTATGCCTCTCCTTCGCTGCCTGACCGAGGTAGAGGCAAGGAAAGCACTCCACGAGGTGCACGAGGGGGTGTGCGGTAACCACGCCGCTGGGCAATCTTTGGCATTGAAGCTGCTAAGACTTGGGTACTTTTGGCCGACCTTGAAAAAGGACTCCCACGAGTGGGCCAAGAAATGTGATAAGTGCCAAAGATTCGCCCACATCCCGCGTCAAGCACCGGCCCCACTGTGTCCAATCATCGTGCCGCGACCTTTCGCGAAGTGGGGAATCGACCTCATTGGTGAGCTACCTACGGCCCCGAGGCAATACAAGCACGCGATCGTGGCTATCGATTACTTCACGAAGTGGGTAGAAGCCGAGCCGCTAGCAAAGATCACTGAGGCGAACACGACAAGCTTCATTTGGAAAAGCATCATCTGCCGCTTCGGGATCCCTGCGTCAATTGTAACCGACAACGGAAAACAATTCGACAATGCGCGCCTCCGAGAAATGTGCGAACAGCTGGGCATTAGCAAGACTTTCTCCTCTCCCCGCCATCCCCAAGCCAACGGTCAGGTCGAGGCGGTGAATAAGACGATCAAGGAGAACCTGAAGAAAAAGCTGGAGGCAAGAAAGGGGGCTTGGGCTGACGAGCTCCCCATGGTCTTATGGGCATACCGCACCACCGCCCGAAACGCGACCGGCGAAACCCCTTTCGCTCTCGCGTTCGGCGTCGAGGCTGTGGTGCCCGTCGAGATCAAGTTGCCAACCTTGCGCATCGAGGAGTACGACGAAGCCGCCAACGATGACGCGATCAGGCTCGAGCTAGACCTCATAGACGAAAAGAGGGCGGACGCACTTACCCGGCTTGCTGCGCAGAAGAGGAAGGTCGAGAAGTACTACAACTCGAAGATCAAGCTGCGGAAGTTCGCCGACGGAAGCCTCGTCCTTCGAAGGGTGTTCCAAAACACCAAAGTGCAAGGTGCGGGAGTTCTAGGCCCCACCTGGGAAGGCCCGTACCGTGTGCGCCGAGCCATCCACAATGGCACATACGAGCTCGAGAACATGGAGGGACTCGTGTTCACACACCCGTGGAATGCGGAGCATCTCCGACAATATTACCAGTAGACGTTCATTCGTCCTTTTTTCGCTTTTTGTCTTCATGTAATTTTCAATTCTAGCAAAGGCAATTTACAATTTCAAGTTTGGCCAACGGCCTGGGATGTAATTTTTGAACCATTTCGATAATTTAATAAATTACATTTCACTTCAAAACACTTGGTATCTTAGTTTCTAGCCTCCTCTACGAGCACCCAAGAAACTCGGGGGGCTAAGGAGGATAAGGCGAGAGCAACAAGCTCGCTTACTCCACTTTCCACGCGCCAAACGGTAACAAAACACCCATAAATCGGATCCGCGCCCCGGACCTCCGACTTCGTACCCTCCTCGTGCGACGCTCTCGCACGGGTTGAGGCCGTATGCCGAGAGATAGCGAAACATCGATGAGTTGGATCCGCGCACCGGACCTCCGGCCTCGCACGTCTTTTGCTGCGACCCTCTCGTGCACCGATACACCTTGCGCACCGATAGGCGGCAAGTCATCGATGGATCACGTCCGCGCACCGGATTGTCGATCTCGGCAGTCAAAACCCAAAACGTGACACGCGTACCAACGAGTACCACGCTCACTGGGAGCTGCAAACTCATCCCGATACGCACTATTCGAATTGCGCAAATCGATTACACTAAGCGTAGCAAGTCGAGAAAATAAGACGCACGATGAAAAGAAAGCTTCAATCAAAGCAAAACAATATTGCGTAAACAACCCAATAAGAAAGGTACGAAAGTACGACGCAAACATAACAATAATCCGAAAGAAAGCATAAAGCGAGCGCTAAACAAGTGCGCGAAAAACCAAGGAAAACTCAACTAGTCTGAGCCAAAGTCGACTTGCTCTTCATCTCCTTCGGGGTCAGGGGCGCCAAACCCGCCAACGGCTTCTCCGTCAGGCTGGTGGGTCGTCGACTGAGCAGCCTCGGCGGGGATCTGTGGATGCGAGTAATCCTCCAGTGGCTCGTCATCGTAAGGAGGGAACATGGTGTTGAAAAAGGAAAACGTGGTCCCGCGAGACGCGTTCTCCTTCTCGGTCGCTTCCCGAACTCGCCGGGCTGCCTCGTAACGAGCCGCCTCCAACGCCAAGTCCCAGTCGTCCTCCAAGTCGGTCTTGGATCGCACGGCGTCTTCCTTCTCCTCAACAAGGGTCCGCATCTCCGTCCGGAGGGTATCCCTCTCCCTCTCGACCTTAACCCGAGCGATCTCGCTCGCCGATAGTCGAGCGTGAACGATGCTCAGCTCTGCATCCCGGCTCGCTCCAGCTCCCCCTCGAGCGCCTCAAACTCTCGGGCGGTGCGAGCTCCTGCTAGGGCGGCAGCGTGCGCGGCCGCCATGCTCGTCTTCTCCTTCTCCATGATTTGCATGAGTCGTAGCATATCTCGGAGAATGCGATCGCTCCGCTCTTCGCGCGCGAGCATCTGCAAGCAAGCGAAACGCGGATAATTACAATAAGCACGACAGTCATACATAACACAAGCAAACGAGCCATACCTTTCGGGCATCGCCGATCCCGTTCTGGAAGTGCTCAAGATCGCTCGTCGTCAGCAGGCCTTTGAAATCCCGCAAGGAGGTCTCAAGGATCCCTCGGGAGCACTGGTCTCTCAACTCTGCCGCCTCCGCTAGGAGCATAGAGTCTAGGCTGTCCGACACTGTCGATGTGTGAGCGCGTTTGTGGCCGGACGGTGACCCGAGAGAAGCCGACGATGATGGTCGCTTGTTGGAGGAGATCGTTTCATTCCTCGCCCGCGATGGCGACCCCCCGCGACGGGCCTCGGCTGGAGGGCGAGCCACGATCGTAGCATCATCGGTGGGCGTTGCTCTCGGCATTTGGGTGCGCGGTCGGTGACGTCGAGCCATGGCACCTGCAGAGAAGAAAAGCGCGTTTGTCAGTTAAAACGTAATGGTAAGCGTAAATAATGGAAGAACAACGATAACACGACGACGCATGTTCTTTCAGTACCCCCCGCGTCGGGTGGGGGAGCAGACGAACCCCCCGCCTCGGATTCCGGGCCGGTCTCCACTCCAGGTCCGGAACATGAGGACTCTTCGTCAGCAGGCACGAACCATCTGGTGGTTGCCATAAGATCCGGGGACTCGAAAAGCGATCCTTGCCGCCTCGAGTCGGGAACCGCTCTGATCACGAGCGCAAGTTCGGAGCTCTCGATGCCATAGTCGGCCGGGAATTCAGCAACGGGGCCAAAGGTGAGAGGAGCCGTCCCGAAGGCAGATTCGGACACCCACACCCAAGGATATCGGTGTTTCGAGGTCAGCTTGGTGAGGATGGTGAATCGCTTCCGGTGCTGGACCTTGTAGAAGCCGGGTTTCCCGGGAACATCGAAGACGGCCACGAGATTCCTGATGTCGTCGGCCGTCACGGCTCGACCCTTCGCTCGGTGCAGCATCATGTGGCAGGCCGCCACCATACGGTAGAAAGATGGGGACATCTGGGCCGCATGAACACCGAGCCGAGCTAGAAGATCCTGGATCACGGGCTGAAAAGGCAATCGCAGCCCTCCCCGAAGGCTCGCCTCGTGAACGGCGGCGTACCCCTTCCGAGGGCGAGTCGGCAGATCGTCGGGCAACGGTCGCAAAAGCGATACGGCCGATGGGATGTGGAACCGCTTCCTCAGACCACTAAAGCTGGCAAACGAGAGCGAACTCGGGAAATCGATGCCAGAACAGTCAAAGCTATCTCGAATCGCCGTTTCCCCGAGGGGAAACGACGAGGTTCGTTCTTCTTCCTGCGCAGTCGAGCTTGTTGGGGTGACCGATAGGATGCGACGGCCCGACGTCTCGCCCGAACCCTCGTGGTGCCCGCTACGATAGCTCGCTCGGGCCGTGGTATGCGCGCTCGGCCAATTGGGGCCCGTTTCCCGGTTGTTGACCACGAGGGGCGGCTCCGTCGGCGCGTCCGGCCCGTTCGTGAGCCCGTGGTGCGCGTCAAGCGATGGGATGGCCGTGTGGCCCCCATAGGATGCGTCCGGCCCAAGCTCGCGGTTCGGCCCGAAGTCCGATGAGGGGTCAAGCTCTCTCTCACCCAGGCCCGGCCCAATGGGTCCTAGGGTTTGAGCATGCTCCAAGCTTTCCCCACCTAGGCCCGGCCCAATGGGGCCTAGGGTTTGGGAAGGGTCCAAGCTGGCCGCCCCCTCTCCTCCAACAATGGATGGTCGGCGCGTCCCATCTCCGGCGCCGGCTCCTCCACCCATGACGCCGGCCGCCACCGGCGGCGTCTCCTCGTCGCGCGCGCGCCCCGGCCTGGTTGGGGCTGGTCCACCCGGGCCACCATGGTCTCCAGCCACCTGCAACGCGGCCCCACCCGCGTGGGAAGAGCCTTCCACGAAGCCGACCCGGCCGGACGCGGCCTCTCCAGCGCCGCCTCCACCAGCCCGAGCGGCGTGCCCCTCGCCTGGGTTCGTCGCGCGCGCCTCCACCAGCGCCCCCCCGGGGTTGGGCTCGCCACAGACGGGACCGACACAGCCAGCCGAGGCCTCCCAGGCAGCAGCGCGGCCTCGCTCGACCCCGCCTGCGCTGTCCCCAGCCGCGTCGACCCTGCCGGCGCTGTCCCCGGCCGACCCGGCCTCGTCTGCGCGCTCGTCCACCTCGGCCCGCTCGGCCGACCCGGCCACACCACAGCACGACCCAGCCCCGGCAGCGCGCACCCCGGCTGCTTCCTCGCTCGCCTCAGCCACACCGGCGCTCGCCTTGGCCCCGCCGGCGTCGCCCTCGGCCGCTGGGTGCTCTCCCTCGCCCGCCAACCAAGCATCCACCGTGGGGAGGTCGTGGCCATCCAAATTCATTGTCATTCGGTCTAGGAAAACCAAACCTAGAGTGGGGAGAGAGTTGTGATCGACCGGGGGCGGTGAAATTCGATCTAGAAGGTCGTCCAAAGTCTCGTAAGGGTCGTCAAAGAGGAACGAGACGAAGTCCTCGGGGGGCCCACTGGCCGACGTGTGGTTGGGGGACCCCATGGGCGCGAATAACGACAAACACGTCAGCAAAAACATTAAAATAATACCTAAGGTGAGCGGGCTTACCAATTGTTGACGAGACAGTTCGGCGAGACGACTAAAGACGGAGCTACTTGAGTTTACCACACGGGCTACGCCCGGTGCCAAACTCGAGGGGCTAATATTATCGGCCCGACGAGGTCCGACGGCTCGATCAACATTTTGGGCAGCCGAGCAAGCTCACTCGGCCATTGGCCGAGTGAAACCCTACTTCCAGCCCACACTCGGCCGGCCCATCAACTCACTCGGCCAATGGCCGAGTGAGCCTTCTCTCGGTCCAAGCCCATCACTCGGCCAATGGCCGAGTGAACTTCTCCATATGTTCACTCGGCCAATGGCCGGACGAGGCCCACCATGCTCACTCGGCCCATGGCCGAATGAAGCCTCAGACGTCCCAGCGTGTTCGCCCGGCCAAGGGCCGAATGAAGTCTCCAGCCGGCCCACCATGCTCGCTCGGCCGATGGCCGAGTGAGGCCCCGGGCGGCCCAGCACGCTCGGTCGGCCGAAGGCCGAATGAAGACCCCTGCCGGCCCAACAGCTCACTCGGTCAACAGCCGAGTGAGTCTTCTCTCGGCCCAGACTCT